>NC_056524.1:109649217-109692608 GCF_019175285.1 Sceloporus undulatus | reverse complement strand
ACTGTTCCTTTAGAGAGTGAGGAAATACTTCAAAAATCAATTCAACAGAACAGTGTTGTCATGGACATTTCTCCAGCTTTTTCCAGGTTGAGTGTGACTGTTCAAGCAGACCACAAGAGTGTAGTCACTGAGACTGACTCTACACAGCATAGGTGGGGAATTTATGGCCCCTCAATCCTTGAAGAATTTCAGCTCCTATCATCTTTAACCACTGGCAATATGAGTGATCAGGGCATATGGGAGTAGGAGTCCAATAGCATGTAGGAGGCCACAACTCCTACACTAGGACATTCAGGGACCACAGAGAGATACCTCACCCATGCAGTTTTCACTTGGAACTCAGCAACAGACCATGACCCATCGTAACCATCTTGCTCATTTTAAAGCAGAACTTGAGAAAAATACTCTTGCCGGCCCATTCTCTTATACAGTCTTAAACTGTAAAAGAAGGGGGGAAGGAAGCCTCAATTTTAGTTAACACAAACATGGCAGAAAAATATGTTGGATAATCTACGCCAATGTAACCAAGAACTCAAGGGCAAAACCCCCACTTAGATGATCAGGCAAGTTTCAAGTTTGCTTTGATCTCTAAGTGATGCCTTGTAAAGAGGGCTTCTGTTCTCCTGCTTAAGGAATGAAGGATTCCTTTTGTTGCATTATGCATAACATCATTACAGGCAAGGTACAAGTCAAGAGCAAATGGTTCATGTATTCCACTTGCATACGAAAATAGCAGTGGGACTATAAACTGATTTAGGTGCTGTATTACAGAGCTCTATTTTAAAACTACCACTTAGGTCTCCTGCATTTGCCGGGGGGGGGGGGGGGGGGGGGGGAGAGACAGGTCTTCCTTCTGAAGTTTTCCAAATGTAAAGTTTCTGGGTTTTGTCCTCAGCCCAGAGGCAACTACAACTGGGTGAAGAATGCTGGTACTGCAGATGATTATCTCTTACTTGTGATGTAGAATGTAGTGATAAAGCTCCTTATCAATGGAGATTCTAGCCTAAGGCCAAATGTTATCCATATCATACAAGAACAGATAGGATGCTACAATTAGAGCTAATAAGCTAGTAGAATTCAGGAGTGCAAAAGGCAGTTTGGTTATCTGCTTTGGGGAAAATATTGGTTTTGCTTGTGTAGGAATTCCAGATGCAATTCAACTGCAAAAAGAGAGTTTGAAAAGGCACAGCTTGGAAGCAAACAATATGGTTACCCACAATGAGTTACCTGTTGGGAGTTATGTGTGCAAAATGGAATTACCTTTCCAAAACAATGTAACATGTTACAATTAAGTTACTTTACTGGTGAAACAAGGCACATTTTCTAGTTACTTCTAAAGTTACTTTTTCAGGGCATTTTAAAACATTTTTAGAAGCATTCTTAGTGAACATTTTAAGTTTTATACCATTCCCCTATCAATCCTGAACATTCATCTACATAAAAAGTAATCAGCAACAGAAGAGGTGATTGCATCAAGTTACTTTTTCAATGCTGTATTGAGCAATGACCATTAATTAATTGTGTTGTAGTGGTTTGAGTGTTAGATGAGGATTGGAGACCAGCCTTTGAATCCCTGCTAAGCAACAGAAACCCACAGTGGCGGGTTACATACCACCGAGAAACAGCGCTGTCCCGCTACCGCCACTTGCGGCGTCCGGGAGCCGCAGCTGCCATACTGCGGGGCTCCCGGACGCTCAGAGGAAGGAGCGCAGATATCGCGCTCCTTCTGGGGCCGGCGAAAAGGCGCACTATGCACTGAGGTGCAGCCTCAATACGTCACAACCGTGCCGCCTCATGTGGAGGCGGCGCGGTTGTGACGTAATCATGGCGGCAGCCATGTGGAACGGGCGCCGCCATTTTGTGCACGCAGAGTGCGCACTAGGGTTAGGGGGTGCAGAAGCACCGCCCCCTTCCTAACCCTAGTACGCGCTCTGCGCGTACTTTCTGGTGGTCCCAGTAGAAGGCAAAGGCAACCCCCCTCTCTGAGCAAATCTTGCCAAGAAAACCCCAGTTTTGCCATAAATTGGAATCAACTTGAAGGCACACAGCAACAAGTAACATGAACGTTGGTTTGAAAAGTAACATTCCAAGCTATGAAACAAAGGATAGTGAAAATAAAGAGTGAGCATGAACCATTTAGGCATGTTTACTGTGAAGTTAATCCCACTGATAATTCTTTTTTAAATGGGATCTATTTCCTTTTTAAGTGTGTTTAAGATTTCAGTTTAACTCCCATAAATTCAGTGAGACTTAATTGGATGTAAATATACATAAGGAGAGCTTGTTTGATGATGTTGAGATGACCATAAAAGTATTATTCAAAGCCTCCCGACAGTCACACACAACCCAAATTACAGTGAGACTGCATCATACGCGGGTGCACCATACACAGCTTTCAGCATATGCTGAAAGCCAGAACAGATCCCCTGAGTAAGGGAAGGGCCCACTGTATGTTTACCATAGTCACTCAGCATACCAGTTTGTTCCAAAAGGCCCAGGAGTGAGTGTAATTCTTGTGTGAATGAAAAGACTGTATATTACAGAAATATCACACCATGAGTAACCACGCTGGGTGATACCAATCCTAGTGATGACATTGATTGCTACCAATAGGAAAGAAGATGACGGGTGTTCTTTCTACACATTTCTGGTATGTCTCAGATCACCCACCCGTTCCCTTGTCTCCCTAATCATCTGCTGCATCCCATTGACTGCACAATTAAGATTCACTAGGGCTTGAAGAGTTTTTTTTTTAAGTAGTTAGCTACAATTATAATTCCAAAAACTCAGAAGGAGTTAGGAATGTCATAAATATGTATTTTACTATCTAAAAAAGTTAGTTTTATTTACTTTTTAAAAGCCAGTCTGGATTCTACAAGTTGCTTGCCTAGGATACATTCTCCTCTCACATTCACTCAAACTGTCTTGATTTGGCAAGGGCAGTCTTAAATAATCCTCCGTTGTTCCATATTTTTAGCTATGCTTAAAATGCCCCAGGTTCTCTTTCCTCTTCCTGCTTTTGCTTTTGTGTTCAGCTTATTTCAGTTGCTGCAAACTGACTTCAGATGAAAAAGCAGTTTGCACTCAATTAACTCAACAGGATAGAAGAGAGGAGAAGTGGAGTCCTGGCCTTCCTAGTATGCTCAGGAAAAAGCAAGCTGTTGCAGCCTCTATGGAATTTTACTATATTCTGATGTTGCTTGACCACAAATGTGCCATTTGGAGGTATGGATGCACCCACCTCACCATCCACTTCAACTAACATCCAGAATAGATGTAGCCTGAGCCTACTGTGGAACCAGGTGGTACCCCTTCACCATCATTTAGTGAAGCCTGTAACTATCAAAGTAATTTAAAATTACAGTTGCACCACAAAGAGTGAAGCAATTCCTCATGAAGTTATAATTCTAGTTTAATATAAAATTATAGCACCATTATAACTTTGCTATGGGGGGGGGGGAATAATTACAAATAACTAGTTTATTGACACTAGTTACACCCCCAGAAACAGGAATTAAATAGGAGCTTAAAAAGAAAAGCTGTCTCGATCAGCACGCTGTTAATGCTGTCCCGATACTATCACTATACATATAACCAATAAAATAATATTAAAGAAACTGCAATGCTCTTAACATTTCCATCTGAAATGAAATATGTAGGTCTTTGAACCTTGCTGTGAATATGGAGACAGATGTACTGAAATCTTGGCCCCTCTGTCTCCAAAAAGATACTTTTCTCGATGAGGGAAAGGGTGGAAGAAGCAGCTGACAGTTGTCAAATGATAGTATATTTCTGGGGCTGGGAAGCATGGCTATTAGTGCTGGGCAGTTTTCCAAGTACTTCCTCTCCCAAGTCTCCAACCGCCTGCAAAGCTCAAAAGCATTTCTGATCTTCTAGGGAAGGATGTGGCACTTGAAGGATATAATCATAAAGGCCTGGGTCTCAGTCTACTAAGCCAAAATATGTGGTCCCTATTATGATGAGACTGATATTGTGTGGAAAGGAAATCTGAACCCAGACCTGGTTCTCCAGCCTATGATCCCCAAAGGGAGTTGTTAGATTTGGAGCCTGAAGTACAGAAAATGTATTTATTTTAGGGATTTACCATCCCATCCTTTAACAAATCCCCATGCCTGCTACTTAGAGATCATCCTGCTCAGCTAGGCAATGATGGAAAGTTAATATTTGCTGAGATCCAGAGCTTGCGTTTGGAGGAGAGACTGATACATGGATGGAAGAATGGTACAAGCCCAAAGAATCTGGTCCAGGCTGTGACCTTATTGCTATGCAGGGGAAAACAATAGCAGGCCATAAAACAAACAAACAACAACAACAAAACACCATAATAACTTGTCCAGAGTGATTATGAGAATTTGTTACAAAACAGACAGAAAGTTTTGTAGGGCTTTTTCCCCCCAGGATTGATGTTAAATTAAGTGAACCCTGGAGTTTGCTTCCAAGTCTCCCTGTGGACAATAAAAACCATGGATGCTCCCTGTGGACACCAAAATATTATTAATAATAATAATAATAATAATAATAATAATAATAATAATAATAATAATAATTTTATTTATATATATCCCGCCTCTCCCTGCGGATCGAGGCGGAAGTACAACACAAATATAAAATTACAAGTAGTTAAAATACATTCTCATTATGCAAAAGACAAAAAACAAAAAACAAAACCCTTAAAACACAGTAAATAATCTGTACATGTGCAATATCATATCCAATTCCTCATCAATGTTCCAAGTGGAGTACCTGTTATAGCAGGTCTGGGGGATAGGCTCACCGGAAGAGATCCGTCTTAATTGCCTTCTTAAAGGCATCTAAGGTGGTAATAAGACAGATCTCCTCTGGCAAGCCATTCCACAGTTTGGGAGCCATCACAGTGAATGCCCTGTGGGATGTAGATCTTAATCTAGTCTTTGGACAATCCAGTAGCTTCTTCCCAGTAGTTCTGAGAGTGCGGGGCGGATTGTGTAGGGAAAGGCGTCCCTTCAAGTAACTCGGGCCCAAGCCATGTAGGGCTTTAAAGGTAATAACCAACACTTTGTACTGCACCCGGAAACTAATTGGAAGCCAGTGAAGAGATCTTAAGACTGGTGTTATATGGTCAGTCCTAGGTGTACTGGTGACCAGTCTGGCTGCCACATTTTGTACCAGTTGAAGTTTCCGAACTTGATACAAAGGTAGCTCCATGTAGAGTGCATTACAGAAATCTAAACGAGAGATTACCAGTGCATGTGCCACTGCTTCAAGGTCCTTTCGGTCCAGGTAGGGACGCAGTTGGCGTATCAACCAAAGTTGGTACCAGGTGCTTCTGGCCATCGCATCTACTTGAGATGACATTTGTAGTGATGGATCCAGAAAAATCCATGGAGAGATCATCCTGAGGCATGGGGCCGGGTGTTATCAGTACGCTGATGACACCCAGATATATCTCTCCATGTCTCGGTCTTCAGCTTTGACTTCAGATGGTGTCTCACCTCTCAATGATTATCTTAAAGCAGTAATGGATTGGATGAAATTGAAGTTGAATCCAGAAAAAATGGAGGTACTTACGGTATCGGCTCCGAACCCAGGCATCGGGATACAACCTCTAGAGGCCACACTCTCCTCAAAGGACTGTGTTCGCAGTCTGGGGGTGCTCCTAGATTCGTCGCTTCACATGACAAATCAGGTGAATGCGACGGTCAGGAGTGCCTGTTATCAGCTTCGACTGATAATCCAGCTGCGCCCTTTCCTGGAAGTCAGGGACCTTGAGACAGTAGTACGTGCACTGGTAACCTCATGCTTTGATTTCTGCAATGCACTCTACATGGGGCTACCCTCGTGCTTGGTCCGGAAACTTCAATTAGTTCAGAACATAGCAGCCAGACTGGTCTCTGGCACATCCAGAAGAGACCATATAACACCGATCCTAAGATCACTCAACTGGCTGCCCATCAGTTTCTGGGCCCAGTACAAGATGTTTGTTATTACCTTTAAAGCCCTAAATGGCTTGGGTCCAACCTATCTTTGGGACCGCCTCCTTCCATATAATCCTCCCCGCACACTTAGATCCTCAGGGAAAAACTTGTTACAGTCTTGTAAAACAAGGCTATTCACGACCTCTCAGAGGACTTTTTCAGCTATTGCCCCCAGATTGTGGAATGGCCTGCTGGATGAGATCTGTCATATTACCACCCTAAATAGCTTTTAAAAAGCTATAAAGATGGATCTCTTTCAGCAGGCCTTTCCTGAATAGTCCCCTGGCCATCAGAAGTAAAATCAAATTGCTGACCTCTGACTTCACCACAGTTTATTGAATTGTTTATAAAATATGTTTTATTTTTTAAATTCCACATTGTTTAATTGTATTTTAAGATTTTAAGGGGGGGGGTGAGGCTTCAGATTGTATATTTTAACCTTGTAAGCCGCCCCGATTGCATTTTGTAGAGAGGCAGGATATAAATAAATTTTGTTGTTGTTGTTGTTGTTGTTGCTCAAGTACCATTAAATACAATGGCATAATAAAATGGTGTCCTTTATATAAAACAGCAAAATTAAGATTTGCTTTTTGAGGATTTGTGTGTGTGTGTGTGTGTGTGTTTGTGTGTGTATTGAATATTTTCAAAATGTGGATGGTTGAATCTGTGGATTAAGAATCCATGGATATGGAGTCTGATTGTAGCAGCAAAAAATGGAGAGGCTGGTCATGATAGAAAAGTCCCAGTACTGGGCCACTTATTTCAGAAATGTTATTTCAGATTTCAGATAGAAACCTTTCTTTCATAACCCCCATATAAACCATATGAGAATTCTAAGATGAAGGGAGGCACTTCTCTTAATCCCACTACTTTCATAGGCACATTTGTTGGCAATTTGAGGGGGGGAGCCTTTTCTGTGGCTGCTCCCAGATTCTGGAATTCCCTTTCTTGAGAGACTAGGCTGGCTCCCTCCTTACACTAATAGCCAATATGACTAAACAGAGGCTGTCATACTTTGGCTATATCATAAGACAATGTGATTCAATGGAAAATACAATAATGCTTGATAAAATGGAAGGCAGTAGGAAAAGAGGAAGACCACACTACAACTGGATTGACTCAAACTAGGAAGCCATGGCCCTGAGTTAGCAAAATCTGAGCAGGGTATCTTAGAGGTCTCTCATTCATAGGGTCACTATAAGTCAAAGCTTATTGATAGCAAATATCAGCAACAACAAATTTCAAAAGCCCTCTGCTAATTGTTCTGGCAAGAATGACCTGTTGATCCTTTACCAAATGCTAAGAAGGAAGAAGGAGAGAAGGGATTATCTGAAAGAGAAAAGGCTAGGTAACTCTGGGTCCTGACATGTGGTTCTAGAGTGAAGAAACACTGCAAGCATTTTTCTAGTTCCAAATCGAGACCTGAAGATAAAGACATTAAAGACATTATTTCACAATCCCTCCTGCGTGGAAAGACCTGGTAAAGTCATTCTCCAATGAGAAACCACACACTCCTGCTTCCCATTAACACAGCATTTTTCTTTTATGGGAAGCTTGCTTCTAGGAGGTTCAGAACTGTATCAGTTTGAGCTTACACAGAACTTAAAATTAACCACTTACTGAAGCTTCAGAAATAAGCCACTTTGGACTGTTTATAACAAGGCTGAATACCTCCAGAGTGGGCCAATGTGCTTTGGTATTTGGCAAAAATATTTTAGCAAGTATCTTAGGGTGATATATCTTAAAAATCTCAAGCATTAAGACCTATTCTGAAAACCCTGAAGTACACAGACCAACTTCGACTGCAATGGAAACAGCAGCATTTCAATTCTAACTTCTTATTAGTAAAATTAGTATATTATATATATCTGATATCATTTGGCCTCAGAGGGAGAGAAAGGCCTACCAGCTCCATCAGGCCTGGCCTAATGTAAGAAGAAGACACTATCCCCTTTGCCATCTGACATCATCTGGCCTCAGAAGAAAAGAAAGACCAGCAGCTCCATCAGGCCTGGCCTAAAGTAAGAAGGTGAGCCCTCTCTCCAGTCCATCTGCCATGGTCCAGGCCTCGGAGGGAGAGAAGAACTGATGGACTTATTCCCCTTCCCACTGCCATTCCCTTCTCCTTTTGTGTCATGTCTTTTTAGACTGTAAGCCTGAAGGCAGGAAAATGTATAATTAACTATCTTTAAGCCTCTCTGAGAGCCTTTCTGGCTGAAGAGCGGGGTATAAATGTAGTAAATAAATAAATACCTAACAATGGAAGTCTATGCAAATGTTGTCTTCTTGTCTTGATTTCATGTTTAGTGTGACATGACTGTTTCATAATATCACATGTGGTGGCAGATTTGGAAAGGGAAAAAAAGCTCCAAAACATTGGAAGAATGATGCTTCCTACATCAGATCCTATATTTATGTTCATTTATTTACATCCTGAGGGATTTACCCATGCTATCCACAGGTTGAGCTCTATGGTAACAAGTCTGAAGGGGAATATAGTCTTTCCCTTCAGTGGAACATTTCCAATCACAAAAACAAGAACAATGCTCTCAGTATTGCAACTCATCTTACATCTTTTTGTTTATTCTTCTCAAACTGAAATTTGGAACATATTATATAGCATTCCCCAACAACAAGGAGAGACACCCTTGAAGGCTGTGCCTCCATATTGTTGTGAAATAATACATAACAATGAGAACCTGTTTCAGAATTAGGTTGGAGGCCCATTATTCTTGCAGATGTGTAGTGAACTCATTGATACCTTAAACCAATAGGGAGCCATGCCAGCAGAATTTAGCCTCCACACAGATCTTTTTCTATGCAGCTCTCACCTTTCATGAAGAAATGCACTACATTTCAAAGGGAACAGAAAAACAGACTCGTTCCCCTGGATGAAGTAAACAGTGCAATTACAAGAACTCTATTTCAAGCCAGACAGCAAAAGCAATCACTAAAAACAATAAAAGTCATATACTCCAGATGACAGGAAGCAAGCAATGCCATGTCGAGTATGATCAGTTGTGTCTTTTATAGAGCAGCTTTTAAGTTAAGAACCTCAGTGTAAGAGCTGATATAAAGTCCAAATTTTGGACAGATGCCAAGTTTAGGTGAAGGAAGAGTTCTTACCTCACATTCCTCTCTTAGTTCAACACCAAGAGCACACAAAGCAGAGAGAGGGCCAAGGGGATAGAAAGCCTAGTTTTGGATGTAAAGCTCTAGTAATCAAAGTGGTGTGTCAAAACAAGGGGTGAATGGGACCCTGCAGGGCTCAGTAGATGGAATACTAGCTGTCTGATTGTTGTGCCACATACATAGCAGAACTCATGACTCACTTGGTATTTCCTATAGCCCCTTTCTGCAGAGTAGAGAGCAGGATTGTAGAAGCATGTGGAGGCAATTCCCACCCTCACATCCATCCTTTAATGTTGAAGGTATGTGCAGTCCCTTTGTGGATACAACAGTCCAAGTGTAGGGCTGTATCCACATAACATAAGAACCAGAGATGATACAGTAAGTCACGACTGGGCAACTTGTATGAGGTTTACCATATGAGCATGCTTTTGCATTGCATTCATGAGATGCTTTTCATGTGATTAGAATGTTTTCTTTCAGCATTTCCTGTCAATTCCAGGAATGGAGTTATCCTTGTTTTTTGATGAATATGTTCATGATCTGTTTTCCACACACTCTTCACAAACCTTCACTGTAATTCCACTTCAATACTGTCTCCAGAGCCTTGTGCAGTAATTTACATAGTCTTCTATGAGTTGTTGGACTACAGTTCCATTTACTACTAGCTATGATGACTACAGCTGATGGGAAATGCAGTCCAACAACATCTGGTGGGTGACAGGCATTCTCTTTTCCTGCAGTAATTGTAAATTGAGTTGCAGATTAGAAACAAAGCTAAGCAAGCATATGGTCTTCCATCCACAATTTAGCTCCAGAGAGACCACCATTCTTTTGAATGGTCTTAAGGAACTGGGTGCTCTGGATGTTTGGGCACCTGCTGTCAAAGCCAACAAAAATCAGTGGACCACTGTAGATCTGATAATCCCCCTATCATTTCCAATTGGGAGGAGTACCTGGAAACATGGAAGAAACCATTGTTACTTTTACTGTTGCCATACACTTTCTCTCCAGACAGTGAATGATCACCATCATATGTCCTATTGAATGGGGTGTCACTCAGCTGTAGAGTGTCAATCTCAATTGATCAATTGCTCCTTTTGTTGGCTATTACTAGGATAAGGAGTAACACTGCAATGGGAATGAAAAGAATACTCATCCTTCTTGAGGCAAGATTGTCTGCTTGTTGAGGCTTTCTAGTGAAATATTCATCTATACAAAGAAACAATTTTCTTTGCAAAACCTTTATTTTCTGTGTAAAGTTTGTTATGTTGGCTAGGAGTGATGAGAGCTGTAGTTCAAAAACTGAGACACATTCCCTATCCAAATGTGTCCTAAAAGAGTCCTGGAGTGTAAAGAATCATTAAAAAAAAAGATTTAAAATTGCTTGTAACTTCATCCAGATGTGACAAAAGTTTGAAAACCCTTCATTCTTGTATCCAAATACAACATAGTAAGCCAAGAGTTATATCATAACCGTGCAATCTTAGCACCAACACCAGCCATCAAAGAAACCAACCATAAGAAGGCCCACTCAGCTGGTTCCATTGATATTCCAGTACTGAAGGCCAAAGCAGAGAAAGCAAGAGCCAGTTCTGAAGTTCTCGCCAAGGATTCATCCACCGACTGCTGCTTTCAAAATGTTTCAGAATGTTAATACTAAAAGAATTGCCTTGCTGGCTCAGACTGAAAGCATCCGGCTAATGCTAACAGTTAGGCAGATGCCTTGGGAATAGGTCTGCTATGACTATGGCCAACCCAAAGGCACAATAGACAACCATGCCTGCTCAGTCCTGCACAGCAAGTCCCAGTCCCTTTGCTAAAGCCCACAGTTGAGGTTGTCAGGCTAACGCTTTCCCAAGTGAATTGCTTTTAAGGCAGTCTGGCCAATTTGCAAGGAGGAAGTACAGGCTTTATGGCAATGTGTTTCTAAATGAGCTCAGTTGTTGTAACATCCAGGTCTTAATGGTTAAATGTAATTCTCACTTTCTGTTCTAAGGAAGGAAACACCCCATTGAGGACAGAATCCAATCCAATGCCAACTATTTACTTAAATGGTATCCTGACTTTTTGGAACATTTCTATTTAATTTGCAAGCCAGCCTTAAACAAACAAGGAGTGCCAGTTTGATAAGTATATGTGTATACACCAAGGTTGGGGGAAAGCAATAAAAAGTTTTTAAAACAGTGAACCCAGTGACACAGATTTAATTTGAGTGTAAATACTGCACCATTAAAAAAACAGAGTACGTTTTATAAAAGCCTGATGACTTCAGTGAAGTCATCACTTTAACTTTCATGTTCATTTTTCTAGGAAAAATGATTAAATTTTCAGATTGAAATCATTTTTGCTGCAGCTTTTATGCCTGCAGCTTCCTGCAATCCACAGTTCCACTTATTGAAGATGGGTGCTCTCTGGAGAGCATTTCTTTCTCAGTTCCATGCAACACCCACTTGACATTTTATTGAGGGTGGGAAATAAAAGCAAGGGTTGCAATTCAGTTAAAGAAGCAGTAAGTGCATTTCACTTTTGAAAAAATGCAGGGTGCAGACATAATCACATGTGGATGTAGAAGTAAGGGAATTATTTGACTTCATCCTCATTATTATTTTTTTACTTGTGCTCATTGTTTGGCTCATCCTTCATCTCTCTCTCTCTCTCTCTCTCTCTCTCTCTCACACACACACACACACACACACACATCTGAATAATGGAGAAAGGGCACACTTTAGCATTTTTTTTAAAATGTGAAAAAATGAAGAGTTTTTTCAGGCATGATCCTCATTATATAAACACCAAGGTATGTGCAAGCATGTACACACACACACACGCACACGCACACATACCAAAGAGACTGAAATTAAATTATTAGCTGCAAAAGAATGACAGAACTGGATGTTCTACTCAGTATGGTGAAGATATTTAACCCAAACCCTCTGGTTGACATTCTCCAGCAGATTCATGTAGATGTTTAAAAGCTTAAGGGACAATACTGAACCTCGTGGAACTCCACAAGCTAATATCTGGAAGACTAAACAACAACACCACATCACTACTTTCTAGTAATGTACAGCCAAGAAGAAGTGAAACTACTACAAAGCAACGCTTCCCATCCCAAGTCCATTGTCAACCAAACAGTCCAGAAGGATATAGAAGGTGATAGTATCATCTGACACTAAAAAGTCCAGCAGAATCAACAGGGACACCCTTTCCTTTCTATTTCCCAAGGTAGGTCAGCCACCAAGGCTACCTCTGTTCCATAACCAAGACCATCCCAGATCAGAATGGATACAGGTAATCCATCCCACCCAAGAAAGCCTGGAGTTGTCCTGTCACCACTCACTGTAAGACCTTATTATAAAAAAGAGAGATTTGAAACGGGCTCATAATTATCCAATGAAAATTCCCTTCAAAGTAGTACTACAATTCTTTCATTCAAAGGGCTATTTAGGGACATCATAGGCTACAATTGTTTTAGCCTTTTCCAAGCTTGTGAACTGCCCTGGAAAAAAAGTTCATCAAATTACCTTGTAGAGAATCAGTAAAATAAAATAAAATGGAATGTAATCATTAGGCATTTGTTGACAGAAGGGAGTCATCTGGATAGGTCAGCAAATGTTTCTTTTTGTAAGATTTTGCTTTGCTTTTGGAAAGGATAGCAATATAACCAGCATGCAAGTTGTTCCAGTGAAGCTGTGCCTCTGAGGAAAAGGAATTCTAAGGCTGAAGGATAAATATACCAGTTATGCAAAGACGTAAAATTGCTTACTTCTGGTCTAAGGTATCAGATTAGGAATGGAGCACTTTTCTACCTCAATTCTATTTGGAATAAAGTAGAAACCATAGAAAATGAAGCCATTACTTCATTTCTATTTGTAGTTGTAATCAAAACTCTCATGAACCATTGCTGTATTTAAAAAAAAAGTTTCTGGACAACATATCCGTCCCCCCCCCACCGAAGTCTCCTCAAAACTATTTTCACTGGGGAGATTATCAGATGGCTTCAGACTTAAGTGGTCTCTTCCAACTCTACGATTCTATGATTCTATGATTCTATGGCGGGTTACAAACCGCCACTTGGGACGTCCTCAGGATGTCCCAGTTTAAAAAAGGGGCATCTCCTCCAGACGCTCCTATTCCTGTTACGGACTCTGTCCATAACAAATGGCAGCAGCCGTTCCACACGGCTGCCGCCATCTTGACTTAATGGACGCTGTGCGTCCGCACGTCGCGCGGCACTAATGACGTTGCGAGTGCGCCATTGGCACCTCGCGGCGTCATTAGCGCACCGCCAGAAGCTTCTTTTTTGCTCCAGAAGGGAGCCACACGGTTTGGCTGCGGCGGCTCCC
Source organism: Sceloporus undulatus (assembly GCF_019175285.1). Lineage (NCBI taxonomy): Eukaryota > Metazoa > Chordata > Lepidosauria > Squamata > Phrynosomatidae > Sceloporus > Sceloporus undulatus. Next base: position 109,679,155 of record NC_056524.1, on the reverse strand, counting down.
TCGCGGAGCAAACAGCAGCGCCGGGAGACCGCCACAAAGCGGCGGTTTGTAACACCTCCCCGATTCATTGAAGCTCAATGCAACTCAAATTAATCATGATCCCACTGATTTCAATGGATCTACTTTAAAAATTCCCAAATCTACAGCCAGTCCAATGTGGTCTTAAGTCCATTTCTGAAAACTTACCATACATGTGTCATTACTGTATGATCACTCTCCAAAGCTTCTTATCAAGTATATGACAGCATTATATGTGTTTGGCTAACAGTGAAATCACATTTTATATTTCTAGCTCTGCATTCATGTGATTTTGCAACGGGTTAAAAGATACAATAAATATAATCTAGGCTTATAAAAATCATGGTGACTGACACACACACACCCCTGCCAAGTAAGCATATGCTTACAGAGTAGTTTTTATCACTATATAGAGACAAATACAGCCATATATAGCACTGTGCTGCTGTGAAGAGGTGCTGCTTATTTTCTTACGATTGGCCCAGTTCCAGTCTTGGTAAAAGCAATAAGTCTTAATTCTGAAGCAGTAGCCTTGCAGCTTCTAGTAAGGATTACTCTGACTAAACAAAAGGTGATCACTCCTATTACCAACTAACAGCCACATTTCAAGTCTTGACATTGTTAAAACAGATCTGGCTACCTCTCTGCTAGTTTAACCTCTGATAAAATCTTTTAAATACCCTTCCCATCAATGACTGTAAGGATATTTCCCTGTGAAGAGGCCTAGTAAAGAATACGGGTATGCTGTAGGAGCTTGAAAGCAGAAAGCAACTGAAGATGGCTCCAAGTCCACTTCAAACGCACCTGCAACTAAACCACAATATTTGGACTAAAACAACAGGTTGTTCTAAAGATGCTGGTTGACTTGCACCACAGTGCCAGTCCATACATACTCCTGCACCTTTAATTTATATTGCCAAATAGTATCTCTTTAATGCAAATAATTAACCTTTGGGCAATACTATAATATACCTCAGAGCCAGTATGATATAATGATTTGGGCATTGGACTATGACTCTGGAGATAAGAATCTGATTCTCTGCCCAGCCATGGAAACCCACTGGGTGACCTTGGGCTAGTCACACACTCTCAGCTGCAGAAAATCTCATGATAGGGTTGCCTTAGGGTCACCATAAGCCAGAACTGACTTGAAGGGACACAACAACACAGCAATATTCCTCAGTTAATGAAGTAGATGTGTTCTTGAACATCACTTCTTTAGAAGAAAATTTGGTAGCAGAGGTAGAGATAACATGGAATGAGCAGAGAGAGGTTCCTGTACCACAAAAAAGAAAAGCAGTTTAACATATTTCACCAAAGTCCTTATGCAAAACTAACAATATGGACATGTGAAATGAGACAACCAGGTCAAGTAAGCCTTATATAAGTAAGGAAAAACATTCTGAACCTTCTAGAGACCACTTCTTCCAAACTTGCATCCAGATTTGTTTGTTTTTTTCTTTCACCAGTCTTGCTTTTGTTATGGTTTCCATTTTGATGTTCAGATCTATAGGACTATGCTTTTTTAACAGGCTGGGGACAGCTGGTAAGGCCAGCTTGTCTACCTTCTTTTCTGTCTGTTTGCTGTTCATGCATGCTCAGTAAGGGATTCTATACAGAGGCAACTGCTGTTACTTTGTCATTTGAGGAGTAACCCATTCTTTTGCACCTCAAGCTTTCTTTATTGCATTGTTTACTGCAGACACGCTGCTGCAAACCCACCTTCATCTCCCTTCAAATGCCAATGCTGTTTTTACAAAACCTTCCAGCTAGACAGTGGGCAGAGATCTGCATTAGGACTATAACTCAGGTGAAAAGGTAAATCTCCTTACGTGTCACCCTCCATTATGAGGATCCTGATTCCAGTGTCATCCTGTACTTTCTTTAGAGTAAAAATAAGGGAAGGCATAGCTGCCAGCTTCTTTAAAGTACAGAATGACCCTCTGTGCCTCCTAAAGTCATTGGTTAGTTTGTGGCTATAACTGAAACATCTTGCATTATTTATTTGCCTTCTTATTTCCTTCTGTGTATATAATGATTTTCCCCCCAACATATTGCTGAAGCTTTTCCATAAACATTTGTGTAGGTGCATGTTTCCCTCTGAATAGATCACAGAGGTTTTAATCCAATTAAGAATTCACAGTTCTTGCTCAGAACTTTATGTTTCATTGCTTTAAAGTAACACTTAATTTTACCAAATCCAAACCAGCCTGAGCATGCCCCTGTTATCTTACATGGCTTTTTTTTCTTTTTTTTACTCAAATGCTTACATCCCACATTTTAAACATTGTTTTGACAATTCAGGGTTGTTGTTTTTAATGTCTGTGAATTTAGGTTTGTTTGTTTTTTTCCTTCTCTGCTCTGCCAGTTTCTTTTTCCTTGCAAGACTCCTCAAACTTTTAATTGCCTTACAGGTCAATACTTAACAGATATAACCTCCCCTGTCATCTCATATATGCAACTTGACTCATTCAATGTCTGCTATTTCAGAGACCCGATAGAAGAAAGTTGGCAATCCTAGGAAACTGTTGGCAACTCATATTGCTTGTTTGTAAGAGACAATGACAAATCTAAAACTGACCTTTGACTAGGAAAATCAGGCTACATTTGTATCCAAATATAGGCAAAACTATAGAGGTACCAGCAGTGGTGCAAGATTTGAAAACCAGACAAAAACAGCATCAGCCACGTATTAAAGGTGCCGCTTAGCTTTTGTAAGCTTTGACCACCTCTTTATATATTTATTATGATAACTTGTAGCATATATAAACTTCATCTCTTTAATTTACCCAGGTTTACAAAAATTCACAGGATAAACGGCTGATTACTACTTGACATTACTGCTTGAGGATGTAGACTCACAAACAACTGAGAACATGGCTTGATTCTGTGCAACTGTCATTGCTACAAGTAGACAAATCACTAAGGACCAGAATTACTGTTAAAAGTTGGAAATAGGATGCTAGAAGATAGGTCCCCCCATCCTGGTGTGAGGTGCTACCCGTCTATGGCGCGGTACATACCGGCTGCAAAAGGCGGGCTGGAGCTGCCTCTCTTTGCTGCGCAGCATTACCGCAGCAACCAAATGGCATGGTACTACTGTGCAGCAAAAAAGGAGCACATAGAAGCAGCTCCTGTTTGCTGTGCAGCTGCAAAGCAACAAAATTCCATAGAATGGCGCGGTGGTGTCGCAGCTGTGCAGTGCCATTTGGATGCTGCGCAGCTGCAGTGTCACCAATGCATGCAACATGTGGGCAGGGCCACACAATCATGGTGGCCCCCACACATACGCGCACTCCCTAACCCTAAAATCAGCGCCAGCACAGCTCAAAAGGCCAGTCTGTACCACGCCTATATTCACATTTGTGTTTTAACTGATTTTATGTAGATGTACTGGTATATTTGTAAGTTTGCTTTTACTGGTTAATTTTAATATATTTTTGAGATACTTTGGTCAAAGACTAAATAAAATTGATTGATTGATTGATTGATATAAACTTCATCCTCACTGACAGCACCCTAGTTATGTGCTGGATTGCCATTTTAATACGGTCAAATAGGAGTTTTTGCCCCCTTTCAATAATTGTTACCTGTAGGAGGGAATTACTTACTAAGCACAGGTTTATTTGGGGAGTCACTAATCTACTGTTTAGCAAGGTGGTATATTGTTCATAAATTAATTAGACACTGTCACAAAAATGTGCGGACTGAATTAATCAGAAACACATCTTGTAAGCACTTGTAGATAATCTTTAAATAATTTGCCATGCCAGAAACATAATGCTCAGGGCTATGGGATCCATGTGTTAGGGCAGAGATAGTCAATTACAGGTACTTGTAATTCAAACTGGCTTTAGGGCAAGATATGGAGTTGAGACTGCTATGGTTGCCTTAGTGGATGATCTTCATCTGGGTATTGACAGGGGAAGTCTGACCCTGTTGGTACTTTTGGACCTCTCAGTGGCTTTCAAGACCATTGACCATGGTATCCTCCTGGAACACCTGGCAGAGTTGGGAGTCGGGGGCACTGAATTGCAGTAGTCTCAATCCTATCTCTTGGGCAGATTCCAGATGGTGATGCTTGGGGACAGTTGCTCCTCTAAAAGGAAGCTTAAATCTGGTGTCCTTCAAAGCACCATTCTGTCCCCAATGCTATTTAACATATACATAAAGCCGCTGGGAGAGATAATCCGGAGACATGGGGTGGGGTGTAATCAGTATGCTGATGACACCCAGATATATCTCTTCATGCCTTGAACTACAGCAGTGACTAGGGATGGCATCTCCCCTCTGAAAGATTTTTTTAAGGCGGTAATGGACTGGATGAAGAAAAACAGACTGAAACTGAAGACAGAAGTACTTGTTATTGGGGCCCCTAATCTAGGTATGGAAATATGTCAACCGGTCCTGGATGGGGGGCCAAAAGGACTGTGTTTGCAGCTTGGGGGTGCTCCTGGATCCGTCACTTCAGATATCAGCTCAGATAGATGCGACGGCCAGGAGTGCTTGTTATCGGCTTTAGCTGATACGCTAGCTGAATCCTTTCCTGGAGCCAGGGTACTTGAAAACTGTGGTACGTGTGCTAGTAACCTCATGACTTGACTTCTGCAATGCACTTTACATGGGGCTACACTTTGCCGAATTGGGAAACTTCAATTGGTTTAAAACATGGAGGCCAGATTAGTCACCAGAAGATTGAAAGTTGACCATATAACACTGATTTTAAAATCTCTTCACTGGCTGCCCATTAGTTTCTGGGTACAACACAAGGTGTTGGTGATGACCTTTAAACCCCTTCATGGCTTGGGTCCAGCCTATCTGTGGAATCACCTTCTTCTGTATAATCCATCCTGTGCACTTAGGTCCTCTGGTAAAAATGTATTGCAGCCAACAAAGACCAGGCTGGCCATGGTTACTCAGATGGCCTTTTCATCTGCCACTCCTAAATTATGGAGTGGTCTGCCAAAGGAGATCTGACATATTGCCAACTTTGACAGATTTAAAAAGGCAGTCAAAATGGATCTCTTCTGACAGGCCTTCCCAGAATAATTGACTCAATCGCCCCACTGATATGGACCATCCTATTGACTATCCCTTGACTGTCCTATTTTCATTTTAGCAATCATTTTAATGATTTTAATTGTATTTTATTATAGTTATTTTTATGTTGTACTTATTGTTGTTGATTTGGGGTTAAGAAGAGAGGGGGATTGTGGGATTTTATTCTATTTTATTGTATGGATTTTACTGATGTAAGCTGCCTCGATCTTGTTGGAGAAGCGGGGTAGAAATAAATATTATTATTATTATTAGTATTAGTATTAGCAGAGTCATCCACCTAGATGTGTGAAGTCTGGTGAAAGGAGATGCCAATGGGAGGCCACCCTTCCCACCCAAAGATTGTGCCCTTGGTTCAGAAGAGGCAAATACGCCATCTTTCCCTCGGTAGGGTGATATTTGCTCAAATTGCCTCAAGCTATGGCATGTTAACATCAGGGGCAAACTTCCCTGGACGCTTTTTCCTCTACAGAACTTTTTCCTAGATGATAACATTCAAACCCTTAGTGCTCTTTGTTCCAACTATACTATGTTGTCATTTCTCTTTAAAACTATCTTCCATATATATATATATATATATATATATATATATATATATATGCATCCCTGTGAACAAAGCTTGAAAGTAACAATGAATTACAAGTAGTTGTAATTCATTCTGGATTTTGGAAGCAACTGTTCAAATTTTCATTCTGCCAATTTCCTAAAGAGTTACCGTCCCCTGTAGATACAACCAAATATTAATATTGGGAATTACACAAAAATCATTGTGAAATTATTTTAATTATCTATAAAGAAATAACTACACACACACACACACACACCATTTTTATTGCTATTTAAAACAACACAAAACCCTGCTTTTGGGGTTTAGCTTTGGACACATACCAGTATTTTTGACATCTTATCAGGGCTGAGAGTTTGGTTGTTTGGTTCTAAAACACCAACATGTTAAAGCTGCAGATAGAGTAGTGAATACAGCCAGCATTTTGATAACTAATCTTTTGCAATCAAATTTATGACATTTTATAAATATGGGTGCAGGGATTAAAATTCCTAGACAATGGCATATTGTCATTGGCTAGCTCCCTAGGCTAAATACCTGGTATGCAGAGCTGTAATCAAGTATTGGTTGGGGTTTGATGTATGAAAGCAATGCTTGACTGGATTTAAATGGCTTTGATTGGGGCAGATATGATGCATACTTGGACTTAACGTTCGTAATTGCCGGTTTTTCTTGGCAAGTATGCAAAGTGCTTGATGACTGTTCTGAAATTTTCAAACCCCCCCCCTCTCTCTCTCTTAGTGATGCATATCTCAGTTCCACATCAATTCCAAGCAAGCCTGGATCTCACCATCCTGGACTTGACTGACATATTGAATCTTTGCACAGTTCTGGCAACTTGAGGTAGCAGCTTCTGTGCACAAAGTATATTGGAGCACTGGGAGATGCTGGCAGGAGCAGTAGAAAGTCTCTCCTTGCACCCCATTTCTCTATTTTTCAGAAAGCCTTGAGGGTCTCTACTATAAACAGGGCCAGCCCCACATTTAAGCAGAGCTGCCTCAAGTTGCAGGTTCGAGGAGGCCACAATAAGGAATTGAAGAAGAGAAAGGTGTCTGACATCTGTAGACCTTTCACACAACGCAATTATAACACTTCAGTTCCATGGCTGCATTCTTGAGGATTTGTGGTTTGCTGAACTATTAGAGCACTGTGGCTGAGGATTTTAAATACCCCACTTTAAACTGGAGCCCCCCAAAATTCCATAAGATTTTGTGCTGGAAGTTAAAGGGGATTCATAGTGCTATTGTTGTGTTGTGTGAAAGGGCCCCTGGCTGTGAGGAGCAGATGGAAGTCTGCAGGCTCTCTATTGATGGATAGGCCATAGCTCAGTGGCAGCTCCTGCTCTGTACACAGATGGAACCAGCATAAACTCATGCTATTAGAGGTTTTGAATACCCTCCCATCTCATTTTGGAAGCAAAGCAAGGTCAACCCTGGTTAGTACATGGATAAGAGAGTATCAATGAATAACAGGTGCTATATGCTATGTTTCAAAGGACGGAAGTGTCAAAATCACCCCTGAGTATTCTTTGGCTAAGAAAACCCAATGAAATTCATGGGATCACCATACCTCGACTGGGATAGGTGACCTGAAGACACCTGTGTGTGCAGACATGCACAGAGGAGGTCTGAGAAAAACTGCTGAAGAGTTGCTACCCATTCAGTACTGAGCAAAATGCGCCAATGGTCAATGACAGTGTAAGGTTTCTACTTATGTTCCTAAGTATGAATATTTGTCATACTTAGTATAGGAAGTAATACTAAATATAGTATTTATCACTTAAGCTAGGCTACAGAAAGAAAAGAGCCAGCGTTGTGAAGCACTTGTGAAACAGAATGTCATTGCTGCCTCACCCACAGAACAGATTAGGAAACACCTCTTTAACAACTTGCTTCCTACTATAACTCCTTTCCAGCTTGCACACACTGTCCCAAAGATTAGAAGTAATGATTCAGAACAAAGGAAAGGATGAAGTGTGATCTCTATGGTGCCCATCGCTGGGGGGGAATCTCCCAGCAATTTGTCATGCTTGTTTCTCTGGGCAGAACAGACATATATCCCACTGTGTATAGTTTGAGAGATTTATGTGAAAGGATTTCACTTCCTCCTCCTTTGCCTTAGCAAGCTCAGAAATCAGTCATTTGGATGAGATGTAAATTATTCATCTTGGTCAGGCATTGTCAGAAATTGCCACTATTATACACTGAGAGTTGCTCAGAACAAATTGCATTCTCTTCTTAATTTTTTTTTTTTTGCACCTGCAAAGCAAAATGATGCTATTACATTATTATTATTATCATTATTATTGTTATTATTAGACTTTTTTTTGTCCTGAATGCAACTATCACCTTCGGACAATACAGAAACAAGGTACAGAAGGCTCAGTGTAACAAAAGCAGGATGTGGTCATCTAGAACACATAGCCTTAGACATTTGACAGCTTTAGCTTACTCACAGCATGGCAAGATCAGGGTCAATTTTAACTTTTGCAGTGTTAACTTTTGCAGTGTTAAGATTTATCTGTGTTAAGATAGGCATTTACATGTTGGCAAAAAAAAAAGAGTAAGGCATTCAAGTAAAATATTTGCATAAAAATTTCATGTTATAATTTACATCTATGCATGCAAGTCTATACATTATTTAAGGGCCACACTCCTGTTGGTCATTTACAAATGTATAACCATAGCTACATGGCTATGCAGTGAATCATGGCCTGACCTTGCCTCTTCAGTCCTGACTAACAGCCAACTGAGACTGATGGAGGTTCATTCCTCTATCCCTCAAGAAGCAGCTGAGTGATATTTCCACTCCTTCTCATGAGCAGTCTCCATTGTGATGGGTCCCTGTCACAATTCCCCCTCACACCAGAGATCACATGCATAAGAGGGGGATCAGAACATCAGTCACCTGCTTCCTGAGCAATGGGAAAGGACCTTCATCAATTTCAGTACAGTATATCCTTCCCAGTAAGTGGAGATTCAGGGACTTTCATAGTCCCTACACATTCCCCAAACTAGGAAATGGGTAAGGATTGTGAATACCAGTTGCTTAAGTTACACATTCATAACTGCCCAACAGGATTCCAGTCATTAATTACTATAATGTAAATTGAACTACAGTATATCTCATGATAGACAATGACCTGATAAGCTGTCCACTTAGGCCTCAAACAGATGGGCTAAAAAAGAAGCAGTTTCAGGCTGCTTTGGGGGAGTGGTGTTTAAATGATGCATTCCTCTGAAGCAGCTACAGACCACGCCACAGCCACTCTAAGGGGAGAAAAGCCAGACTGAAAAGAAGCAGAAATAAACCACTGTAGCCTGGACATTGCACACCTTCAATCCTGCATATAAATTCCTTGACATGAGACCAGTCCTAAAGGACTGCTCCATTCTAAGGAAGTCACAGGTGGTGTGTTTCTGTGATGATGCGCATGGATATTGGGGGGCATTTTCAAAAATTACCCAGCAGTGCAGCTTGACACTGTGCCACATGGTCGTGTCATGTGCATGAAGGCCACCTTGGGAGTGGTCAGTGCAGTCAGCAGAGTCTTGGCCGACTCTCAGATGAAGCAGCTTCAGGCCACTTTTTCCTGCCTGTCTGCTTGACCCCTAAGTCCACATTAAGGTCCAAAATGCACTGCAGAAATAATCCAGTTTGAGAATGTTTTAACTGCCCTTGCTCAGTGCTTGGGAATCCTGGGAATTGTAGTTTGTTGTGGCACCAGAGCTCTCTTGACATAGAAAAGGCTAACTGTCTCACAAAACTACAATTCCCAGAATTCCCTAGCATTGAACCAGGGCAGTTAAAGCGCTCTCAAACTAGATTATTTCTGCAGTTTGTTTTGGACCATAATGATGATGGGAATCATCATGTTGTTTTGCATTTCTCTCCCTCTCTTTCTCATGTTTAAACTGGAAATTCAATGTGTGTGTCTGCCTTCACGTTGTTTTGACTTATGGTGCCCAGACGGTGAACCTATCAAGGGGTTTTCTTGCAAGATTTGTTCAGAGGAGGTTTACCACAACATTCTCCTGAGGCTGAAAGAGTTTGACTTTCCCAAGGTCACCCAGTGGGTTTCATGGCTGAGCTAGGAATCAAACCCTCGTCTCTGGAGTCATACTACAACACCTCAGGTTGTAGTACAACCACTACCTCATACTGAATTAGTAACTTTTCAAACAAACCAGGAATGGTAACCTTTGGTCTCTAGAGTTTTGGGACATCACCTCTCAGAAACCCCACACAACAGAATCACTAAGAGATTAAGCCAGTTTGACTCCAAGCTGAAGAAGGGCTAAAGGTTTTCAATCCAACAGAAAGATGACATCAAGGACTTTCCAATGACAAGTCTCCAAACAGAGGATTGTCCTCCATAAAGTAAGAGAACACACACTCACTCTAAATAACATTGAACGGTCAATGCTCCACTTAGATCAAATTATGGGTCATTGTAAGCCAGCCTCCCCTAACAAAGTGGTCTCTACCTGTTTTGACTAAACATCCCCTAACCACCATGCGCAACACTGCAATGTCCAGGATAGTGGAAGGTGTACTGCTGTACCTCAGTTGACATAGTAGATATGTTCCTGGCATTACTTTTTTAATTTGGTACTAATAACAAAATAACATGGACGACAGAATACGAATGAGTTCTGATACATTAAAAAGAAGAAAAGTTCAAAATGTTTTGGCAAACTTTTATCCGAAAACAATATGGACATGTTGAAATGAAATAACCAGTTAAGTAAGCCTTGCATAAGGAAACAAATGTCAGGAAAAAAGCCACATGGGATATATATCGTCACAAGAAATATATAATTGTATATGAAGATGTATTTGAAAGTAACATGACACAGCAAAAGCAATTGAAATGTCACATAGGTGTTTGCATTATATGTAATTAGAAGGTCCTAAAGCCAAGGACATCATGTGGCCAGGACAAAGTGAAAAGGTGGAAATTGATATCACCTGAAGTCATTGAGTGGACAGTAATGTATGATGCAATGTGGGTAAAGATTGAAGCCAAGTTTGCTATGTCAATCACCATGTATGTACACGCCCAGGAGGTAGTGCAACTGTATAATGAATAGAGAGACAATGTCTATTAAAGCAATAATATGGCAATCTTTTGGTTGGTATTGAGGGTATAGTAGTGTGGATTTGTGAGTAGTGAATTTGTTTTGTGCATGTGTATATATTAGAATAAAGGTAGATCTTTTTAGAAAACGACTACTGTGTTGACTGGTGTCTTAGAGCTGAAGCAAGAAACAGCAGACTCAGAGAAGATTGGAAGACATCTTCAGCCAATTCTCAGAGCTACTGGTCAACTGGTTGTTCTTCCGCTGACCCGGGGGAAAGAGAGTGAAAGCCAGGAGAAGAGCTGCAACTCGCATCATCCTAACAACAAAACATTTTGAACCTTCTAGAGACCACTTGAAACCTTCCAAAATGACTCCAGGGATAACTTTCTAGTCACCAACTCCACTTATGATTTCCAATTTGGTTGCCATCTTATAGACCTATGCTTCCAAAACATGCAGGGGTTAGCTGAAGAACCAGACTCTCAAATTTTATTTATTGTATTGTTACTACAGACATGCTGCTGTTACCCCAAAGCAAAAGTCTGTGTTTCTTCAGCCCTCCTTTACCCTCCTCCCATGCCAATACTGCCAAAAAAGTTCCATCTCTGCATAGGATAAGATAGATGCTCCATGGGGGCTCGCCTTAGGTTTCTGCAACTTGATTTCCATGCCCATTCTACGTATCTGAAATAAGTGTGTGTATGTATGTGCCTTACGTTGCCTGTTCGATTTATGGCAATCCCATGAATTTTTCATATGGTTTCTTAGGTAAAGAAAACTCAATATGCTTTTGCAAATGTAAGAACAATCCTCTTCTGGTTTAGAATGTCACTTTTTTTCCCCTCGTCTGCAATTCCTTTGCCTTTAATAGTTGCCTAATATCACTATAGCATCGTCTCCTGGCATAAAAATACAGTGGACCAAGCTTCACTGAGCAAATTCCACTAAGACATCTGTGAACAACTTTTCCCAAAAGAAAACCCTCTAAAGCTTTTTTGATACTCAGGTCTTTTGAAAACACCGCTTTTGGACTCAAGCAGTTCTGCAGCTCATCCTTTGAGCAATAACCAAAAGCAATAGGATGTTTGACATTCCCCAGAAGAAATTAGTGATAGGGTCCTAACAATGTCAGTTGTCTTCCATTGCAGAATATTAAAATTAGTATGTAAATATTCTTGTATTGAAGATCTAGTAAGTCTGAGGCTAAAAATCATATGATATAAGTATAAGGTGCTGAAGAGCATCAAGACGGCAGAGTTACATGTCTGAATAACTTGCCTGTGATTTGAACCTTGTGGTTTAGCACCACCTAGCCACAAATATTCTAGAGAAAGCTCCATGAGGAATGTCAGTTATTTTTACTGGGGGGGAAAGGGTGTGCGTTTGCGTTTCATGTGTGGGATGTGTGTTGGTGTTGTACAGGTGATAGGTTCTGTCCATGGGCAGGCTTCTTCCCAAAAGGAATTCAAGCCTGACTTTTTCATTCCCCAGCCTCACTTTCTTATGATTTCTATTTTCCTATTGGCGAAATGTATAGGTAATACTTAAAAAAAAAAAACATACTGAGGGTACCTGGTGAGGCATGCTCATCTGCTCTCCCTTTCCCCCTCTGTTTTGTTGTTCATGCATGCTTAATAAAGGATTCTGGAGGTAGCTTTTGTTTTCCTTGTCTGTTGTGGGAGAGACAAAGAAACAAGAGAGCCTATAGTGGACTCCTCCCTGCAGAAACATTGGCATTAGCAGTTTTATAACCCCTAAATGCTAGCCCAGAATGGGCCATATTCTAAACCCTGTATCCCATAATCTGTATAATCTATATAATTTATAATATCTATAACCCAGAACCAGGATATGTTATTTTTGGGGGGTGACTACAACTCCCATTAACCATGTTGTCTGGGGGATTCTGAAGGTGCGGTCCAAAAAGTAACTTTTCCAAACTCTGTTGTTGTTGTTGTTGTTGTTGTTGTTGTTGTGTGCCTTCAAGCCATTTCCAATTTATGACAACCTTAAGGCAAGGACCTATCCCAGGGTTTTCTTGGAAGAAAATGCCTTTCTCTGAAACTGAGAAAATGTGACTTGCCCAAGGCGTGACTTGCCCAGTAGGTTTTCAGGCCCAAATGGAGATACAAACCCCAGTTTCCCAGTGTTCTAGTCCAACATTCAAACCACTACACCCTGCTGACTCTCACTGGATAGTTCTGTCATACACTGCCTGAATCCACTTGCTTTGCCCATTACCCATCTCTCTCTTTCTAAATAGAAAAAACCCTATATATTTCTGCCCAAGTCATCCCTATGCATGACTACCTCCCCAAATTGATCAGCGTGCCCCAGTAGAGAAGGCTGTGTGTCACTTGGTCCATTTCCTTTGCAATTAAGAGTGAAGAGAACATCCTCTAGGTGTTGTACTGTGTCAGGAAGAGCCTTGCTCAAGTGAATCACCCCTCTGGACAGAATGCCAAAGCCTCTTTTCTCCACCCTCTTCCCAGATGCTGTTTTCATGGATAAGCTCCCACACAAATAAGAGAATGGAAAAGAGCCATTGTTTGTTTGAGATGGATAGACCCACGAAGTGGATTGCAATAAATAACATGCCTGGTCAGCAGCCTGGATAATCTAGGCAGGTTTGTTTTCACAGCTTTGCCCTCAGCATCGCTGCCGATGGCCTGTCACTCCCTGTAGAGCCTGGGAGCATGTGCCAAGCCGAGATACCAACCCCACAGTGTCTCACCTGCCATGCCAAATATTCACATGGGGGCGGGAACAATAACACTTTGTGAAAATGCTAATAAAACTTCACTCGCCACCTTCCTCTCTCTCTTTCTTTCTCTTCCCTTTCTTTCCAGCACACTCCCTGCTGAAAGCACCAGAGGAATGACTGGGCCATCTAATGCCTAGAGACACTCCTCTAAAAACTGGGGTGTTGCTGAACTGTTGTTGTGGCAAAGAAGAAAGAAAACAGTCTCTCACAGGCAGTGGGTGGGAAGGGGGAAAGAAAGAAAATAACACAGCAGGCTTGAAGGGTCTGTCTTAATCAGGCAGAAATCTGTTCCCACAACACCTCCACTTGAGTCAGGGCCCAGTTGCAAAACAGCTGAGATGCAATTATTAAACCAGCATTACCACAGATCAACTTAAAGCGGAGAGAGAAAGAGAAGCCACTCTCTGATAGGATGCAGTAAAATGAACTCTGCATAACCTGAAGGAAACACTGATCCTTCTTTTGTCCTCTTTCACTTGTTAAGCAAGGTATATGTGCCCGCTCCATTTGCTTCCATTACATTTTGCAATGCATCATAAGCAGCAGATTATCCGACAACCATTTTCCTCTCTTATGTTCCCAGGACTCAAAAGATTTTATGAGCTTCTGCTGGGAAGCTACGGTTGTACACCTCCTCCTCCAATTTAGATTGGGGGGGGGAATAACTGGAGCTGAGCCTGACAACAGTTTGATGTGTAGGAAGAAGCAGGGAAGGATATAAAATGCTGATGAACTTCAGCTCCCATAAACTGAAACATAGACCCTAGCAGAGAATTGTGGAAGCTGGACAATCAAAACATATGAAGGACCAAAGTGCTGGAGAAAATGAAGCTTTTACATTGCATGGAGATAAGAATCACTTACTAAAAGCTATTGTTAAAACTCCATTAATACAGCAAGATGTTTTTCTTTTTGCCAGTTGGCAACCATAACCAGGTTTGTGCATGTATGTTTTGCCATGTTTTGATGCCAAAGTTAGTATCAAACCCTTAAAACTCCACTAATGATTGCACAGAAGGGAGAACTTGTGGATGCCACATCACATTTTGTAAAAGTACAGAGGCAACAAAAAGAAAGCTGCTTACATGACTGGCAAAAAACTAGCAGATGAAGATTTTTTTCACCGGCTTGCCAATGTACCAGACAAAGTTACACCAGCTGAACTTTAGGTTTGGTTCTAAAAGACAGGAAAGAATTAGACATTTGAATTGTTGTGAAGTTGCTAAAGGCACAGGAGCCTGGCTGGAAAAAAAGCTAGCAAATCTCTAGAAATGTTTTGCCTGCCAAGAATTTCTTCTGCATAGTGTTGTCTGCCTACTCAAATGGTGTATTTTGCCTCTAAGGCTGCATGTATACATTGAAGATGCAATAATGAAAAAAAAGTTTCTTTACTGTTTACTGTTTCTTTACTATGAGTCACTAAGCTTTTTAGAACATCACAATTTGTCTTTGGCAACCAAACTGGGTCCCAGATAACCTTTTCAAACCTTGTGCCCGCCATGTCTTATACTGCAACTCCCATCTTTCCCATCCAAAAGGCTATGATGGCTGAGAATGATGGGAGATAAATTCCAACTACTTTGAAGAACACCAGGTTGGGGTTGCTAATATAAAAATCAAGTAGCTCAAGTAGAAGGTCACTGTGAAAAGTGAGATGGTCCTTGTGAACCATTTAAAAACCTGTGTTTTTAAAACCCTGCTTGCCAGTTTTTATTATGCACAGTAGACATATGCTAAAATCATAACAGCCAAGATCCTGCAAAGACCTCCAGGGTTCCTTGATTCTTTGACTGTGATTTCCTGCATGGCAGGGAGTTGGACTGGATGGCCCTTGTGGTCTCTTCCAACTCTATGATTCTGTGAGATGTCCCTGCAGATGATGTCCTTGCAGCATATTCAGCAACAGTAAAATAGCTGAATACCTCCCTACTCATCTCCACCGCTGCTCTCTGAAAGCATAGAAAAGGCCAAGCTGTAGAGAGCTTTGTTGCTTACAAGATCAGCTGGGGAAGATTTTAGCCACTGTGTAGTCAGAACAGAATTCCAACCTCTGCAGTGACCAAAAAGTAAGAGCAACTTATACATCCCACTTGTGCCATCATAATTCACCCATAGGATGCCAGCCAAAGCAAGAAGCAATATATTTATTTATTTATTATATTTATTTGTATCCCACTCTTGCCAGGACTGTATATATAAAGTATATGTGAGCAAAAGAGAAGGTGTGCAGTTTTGGTGTGTCCTGCCAGGGCATTTGAAATTGGCCACATGAATCTATTTGCTAATGCAGACTATAAGAGATTAGTGCACCGCCTTTTATTCCTACACTAGGCATGGGTTGTAAATGCATAGAGACAAATTCTAGCTCCATTTCCAGTGAGTACCTGACCCAGGCTTCTCCTGGACTTTTTAAAAAATGGGATTTTCCCATTCTTTAAAAGGTCTGGGAGAAGCCAGGGTTGGGTACGAGATGAGTAGTGCCCAGGGACTGAGTTATGCAATAGAATCTGTCCCTGTGCAGTTTCATCCCATGCCTAGTGCAGGAATAAAAACCAATGTGCTAATCTTTGATGTCTTGTTACAGACTAGATCATTATGCAGTATCCATCATTTCATCATCTTTCCACCTCCCCTCAGGTTCTGTTTTATGTACTTTAACATAAATTTACAATAAAAACTGAAAGTAAACATTCTCTTCTAACCTTTTGCAAATTTTGATAGTGAAAAGTTAACAAGCCTTTGGCCAGCACTGTCCTGGGTTTTATTGCCAAAAAATGATTATATTGTATAATGACAGTATCATGTGGGCACTGGGCAGCACTGCCTTATTTGTTGATGTAGGAGAGTAGAAATCTGGGCATAATCTAGCTAAAATTAACTATTTGTAAGGCTGCAGTATTAAACTTTCTATTGGGTAAGACAATTAAACACAGGAACACTGACTTCTCAAAGAGCAAACATACATAGCAATGTGTTTTAAGTCCCATTGACATAATTAGCAAAGTTTTAAGTGTGTGCTTAATTTTTCCTCTGGACTAAATGAAACAACTTTTGCCAAAACTTTTATGACTGCTTTAGTTTTAATTTAAAAAAAATAAAGATTTTGAGCATTCTGAATGAATTTTGCATTCAAAGCAAATTCTCCATTTGTAAACCACATACAACCTTACAGCTCTTACCTACTGAGACTATGTGACACCATTTTAATTGTCATGGCTCTATTTTTTGAAATCCTGGGATTTCAAGTTTGGTGAGGCATTCAGCCTGGCCTGTTAGAGAGCTTTGCCGTCTCACTAAACTACAAATCCAAAGACTGTGTAGGGTAGAGTTGTGGCAGTTAACGTGTTGTCAAATTGCTTTGTTTTTGTAAATAAATAATACCTTAGTTACAAATGCACCTAAAACATTGCTTGATCTCAAGTTACTTTGGGGTAAAAACTGGTAAAACTGATATTCATCAAATATTTTTTTTTAATCTCTCTGATGGCAATAGAGGGGAGAATCCTACAAAGACAATGTTAAGAATCCCTAGTTCATGACTTTGGGATTGGCTCTAGACTTACATTTACAGCAGAGCTATTAAAATTAATGGGATTTAAATGATCCATGGCTGGATCCTTCCTACAATCAAGGTATATCATTGGTGTTATATCTCTTGTCAGAAATCATTCCATGAGGAGGGTTTTAATTATGAGTGAATTTAGAGATACACAGGAGGGTTGAGGGAGTGAGAAAGAGAGGTAGGTAGGTGGAATTAACAGAAGACTGGAAATTATCGCATTATTGTTTATCCAGCTTGTCTGCAATTAGGCCTTTTTACTCCTAGACCCAATGTGTCTTCAACCATCTGGTTAGGTGCTGTTTATTATTGTCCACCCCCACAATAAGAGAGGCCTGTTTTCAGTCGGTACTTAAGATAACTACAATAACCATGGCTACTGCTAATAGGTCTTGTAGAGGAAATGTATTTTAGTAGTGTACCAGATGATGAGAGGAACAACAAATACAGACAAAGAAATGGGGGATTAGAAAACATATGGACGTAAGTGATGAAAGGGAAAAGTGGGGGGGGGGAGGTGGTAGAAGTCTGGTTATAATTGGCAACAGTCTTCCCACCATCACCACCTTCTTTCTATTTTAATTATTTCTTCTCCATATGAAATGCCACCTGCATATTCTATGGATGTTACATCATTGTAAGAGATGTGGGTTAAAAGCCACCACCTGCCACAAGAGAGACATTAGCCTCACATAAAGTGTGGAAGAGTTATGAAAATGACTTTTTGGTTGAAAACAGCAACTTCCCACATGATATCTTGTACAGCTAAAAAAAAAGTATGTCTTCTGAATCATCTCCAAATAGTTTGTGCATGTGGAGACTGCCACCATGCCCTTGTAAAATGATATGGTAGAACTGACTTGGAAGAAAGCCAGTGGAAGATACCCAGTATAGTTTAGAGATTTGAGTGTTAGATGAGAATTGTGTGAGAGTAGGGTTTGGGTCTTCTCATAGCTATGGAATCCCTTTGGGTTACCTCAGGCAAGTCATACTCTTTCAGCTTATAGGAAAACAGTAACAAACATCCTCTGAATAAACCTTGCCAAGAAAACAATATGATAGGGTCACAATAAGGGGGTGTTGACTTGAAGGCATATAGCAACAAGTGACCTGGAAAGAGAAGGACCATAGCTCATAAGCAGAGTCCCCACTTTCCAGGTGGAGAATCTCTCAGATTTGTTGACAGAATTAAATAAAACAGAGTGGAATTATCCAGTTACCTACTGGGGCTTAGCAAGGATTTTTGGAAGGACTCTAGGTGATGTGTGCATGAGGCAGGATACTCCAGGAGCAGCCCGGAGTATACTGGCCACAGAGATGCCCTGATCCTCCCTCATTACCTGGGTCCCTCCAGCATCAATGGAGGTGCCATGTTCTGACCTCAAATGAATTACTTACTGCTGCTGACACCACAACGCCCAGCAGTGTGGTGAAATACATGGGTGAAAAGTTGACCAGCATCACAATGGAAGGCTCCAAATTTGGAAAGATCCAGAACAAGTAGTAAAAAAAAAATTAATCCATTTTAAGAGGTTTTAGTACTGAATGAGTTTGGCACTGAACACGATGGATGTCATCAGGTCTGTTTGCACCTGCTTTGGGCCATGCATCATCTGAATGAGCCAAGTGGACAAAAGAAAGCCATTTTATTTGGCCTGTGGAAAGAGGACCCCAGAGAGGCCTTTGGGGTGCCCTTTCTGACTACATCACACTGTTAAAGGGGTAAAGGGCTTTGATTAGCTCTGATAGTCCTTCTTGTCACATCTGATAGGGAATGTGGGCTAGAGAGAGTTTAGCTCTCTTTGCTGAGCACCCTGAAATACCCTTTGTTTGGGAATGTGGTCTTTACCACTTCCTTTAAGGCAGCCATCTTGGGATACTGGAGGGGATTATTTCTTTTCTGGGTTATTGCTTAGAACCATATTGTTTATCTTAAGCAGGGGAGAGATCTGCTCATATTCCACATGTTAGAAAAGTTATCTTTGTGGACTACATTTTTTTTTAAGTGGAACTATACTTTGTGCAGAATTTTTCCTCGTGCACATATTGTGGTACATAATATGTGAACCAACAATTGTATTGCAAAATTCAGGGAAGTGTAACTATCTCAAGGATAACAGCAGACTTTATAAAAGGCAGCTTTTAAACCACCATAAAAGGTTGATAATAGCACCTTGGGTAATACCTGTTATATGGCATTGTCTCCCTCTCATAGCTGCCTTATCCTGGAAGCATGGTTAGCCTGCACCTTGCAACTGATTGAACTACTGATCAATAAGTTCCCCATAGCACTAGTCCTCAGAGCCAGCATGGTGTACTAGTTTAAGCACTGGATTATAACTCTAAAGACCAGGGTTCAAATCCCCACTCAGCCATGAAAACTCACTGAGTGACCTTGGGTAAGTTGCACTCTCTCAGCCTCAGAGGATGGCAACGGCAAACCTTCTTGGAACAAATCTTGCCAAGAAAACCCTGTGACATAGTCAGCATGAGTCAGAAATGACTTGAAAGCAAACAACACAACAAAGCACTACTCAGGTATGGTATATTATCCTTTGGGAGATCCAGGATTGCAAAGTCACATGGTGTCAATGTCTCTCCCCCCCCCCCCCCCCGGTCTCATACCCTCTCTCTTTTGCTATTCCAGAACAGCCTTTTAGTCTCACCTTATTTATTTATTTTATGTTTGTTTGTTAAACTGCATTCACATAACTCCGAAATTGCATTTTACAAAACAAACACACATACACACACACAAACAAAAGGGATGCTGGATGGGTTGTGGGACAGGGAGTTGGGATTAAGGACAAGGGCAGAAAAGAGCACAAGTAGCCAGCAACAGACCAGTCATGCCAATGAAAGAACATAATAATAATAACAATAATAATAATAATAATAATAATAATATGATTTATTTGTATACCGCTTTTCCTACGATCAAAGCGGTTTACAGCATACATATGCATATACAACAACAAAGCAAGGAACAAAAAAAAACCTCTGCTTCTCTCCCCTCAAGATGGTGGTCGGGGGGAGGGCTCTTCAACTTAGCAGGCAGAGGCCTGTTGTTTCTTGCCTGCTTCTCTCCCCACAAGATGGAGTAGAGGAATGCTCTCAAACCAGTATATATGCACTTCCCTTCATTAATGCAAGCACAGCTCCCATGGAGGTGGTGTGGTGAACTCCACTGTTTTGATCACTTACTAGTCTTGGAAGAGTGAATTAGTTTTGAAATGTGTCCGCCATTTACATACACTGTGCTATGAAAAAAATTCTTCTCCATTCCTGCCTCAGAGCGGAATTGCTGTCATCCAATGCTGTTTATTTCATAGCACAGTTCTGCTGAAACTGAATAGGCCTGTCCTAAGTACACTCTGGGTGCAAATGGTCCAAGAACCCAATATAAATTGCTGTGGATTGTACTGAATAATCTGTCAGTGGGCAGATGAACCTAAATTTTGTGCTACTCTATGTGTATGCACTGACTCATAGTAAATAATACATACAATGGGTATCAGTATTTGATTAATGTCTCTCAGCAGTGGCATCATATCTAAGTGGAAAATCAAATAGTAAAAGCTGATACAGAGTGGTAAGAAATTGCCATCCTTAAACTGCCAGGAGAGAGGATAAATCCTAGAATATTGATACAATCCACATAACCATCTCTATTTCATAGTTCCATGCTACGGATTAGCAGCTTCTGTGAGAATTTGAGGAGAGAAGAAACCCATTCCTTGGTATTTCAGGAATACATTCACTTGTACAGTGTTGAGAATAATCTGTTCTAGAATAGACCAGATCTCCCAAGGGCCATTCTGAAAGCATTCCATTAGTGCAAAGTGCCATGTAAGAACATTCTTGAAGAGGCTCAGTTGAATAGTTTGAACAAGATTCGCCTGGACTTAAGAAACCAGGGAAGAAACACACAGCCGTGCTTCTTGTGACAAGGCTGCACTACAGAAATAATCCAGTTTGACCTCACTTTAACTACCATGGCTCAGTACTATGGCATTCTGGGAACTGTAGTTTTGTGAAGCATTTAGCCTTCTCTATCTGAGCACTCTGGTGACACAGCAAACTACAAATCCTAGAATTCCATAGCACAGAGGCATAGCAGTTAAAGTAATGTCAAACTGGATTATTTCTGCAGTGCAAATGCATCCAAAAACTGCTATTCCTAGGCCTCATTCCTACTATGTTTTAAACCGGTTTGCAAACTGGTCTGAAGTGGTTTAAATGACTCTTGTTCGCACATGAGCCAAATCGCTGAAGTGGTTTGGAGGGAGGGCATGCTCTAGACATGCTTTCTTTTTGACACTAATTTTTCTGTGTCTTTTGCAATAAATCAATTCAGTGCAAGTGTGAATGGGATGTGGATCGTCATCAATTTTTTTAATGATCTCATGATTGTCTACTGAAGAGGGTCCCTTTAGAATCGAATCATTGGGCAATGTGAACGAGAAGTGGGTTATTTTACAACAACAAAAAATGCTATCAGGGCAAATGCAATGTGAACCACACTCCTCTGTCGAATCAATCTATCAATTCGGATCGCAAAATGATTTATTTGTAAGTGGGAATGAGGCCATTGATGGATAGATTTCAGAATGAACAACCACAAACCTTTTTTTTCCAATGTGTTATTTTCAACACCATACATACAGAGCTTTAGTAGTCAAGGTTTGGGTGCACATCATCCCATTGAGCCTCTTTCATGTTTCATTTAACAACAACAACAACAAAAACAATTTTGTTCTTCACATTCTGAACATTATCTAAAGCTCTATTATTATTATGCTACAAGCACATGTATCATATTTCAAGTGTGTGTTTTCACCATGAGCCTAAACACAGGGATGCTGAAATGTCACACACTTTTTTTTCTTTTTTCTTTTTTGGAAATGAGATGAATAGATCTGTTTGTTTCAAAGTCAATGTAATTTTCAACTTGCATTGAATTGCTGTTGCTTCCTTTTCTTGTTCCATACTTTTTTCTATTCTGTTCTGCTCTATTTTAGTTTGGTTTGACAACTTCATTTTAAAAACAAATTGAAATCAACTAGGCAAGTTTTAACAAAATGTGTTTATTAGTGTTCACTTCCATCCCAGTTCTGCCCCTTGTAAGAAGATTATGGGCATGCAGAAAGAGTCAGCATGGTAACATTGTTTCATAATTGCATACTCAAAGTGGGCTTGCAAATTTAAGTAACCAGGCTGCTAGTTCATCCTTATGATGGTAAAATTACTAGGATGACAATTTACACATTGTCCAAAAAGGAGGAATATATCCCTAAGAGAAGTAGTTAAAGATATAGATTTACATAAAATTTACATAACCTAACTGTATGGATAGGTGCAAATTAACTGCTATAATTTCAGCAAAAAAAACAATACAGTTGCCCCTTCTAACTTACGGATCTGGGATCTGCACCCTCAAATATCCGTGGAGGGGCAACCTCTGTTACTTCCAATGGTGGGGGGGGTGTGTGCATGCCTGAGGTGTGCCTTATTCAAGCCTATGAGGCTTGAATATGCACGAGACTTAATTTTTGTGTGTGTGTGGGGGGGGTCCATAACAGATCCTCTATGAAAATGGAGGGCCAACTGTACATCTCAAAGCAGCGAGGAAGATTGTGACCAGTGATGTGTGTGTCTCTTCAGTTTATTGCTACCTGTTGTAGGGCAGGCCAGATGTGGACAGAAAATCCTTCCAAAAACATCTCCCTCAAACAGAAGATTGTCTCCTACAAAGTAGAATACAAGGCCACTCTTCCATAGCAGTGGGATAAAGCCAACTAAAAGCAACAACCAACCAGTGCTGTCACTAGGACTAGTGTCACTACCCATGAAAAACAATCTATCTCCAAATTGCAGATTTGCAATATATTTTGTCTTCTTTTTCACCTCCTCCCCAGCCTTCATGTGGCTTAGGTACTGTATCTCTGATGACCTATGCAGAGAATTGCATAGGGGAAGTGTATCCTGCTGGTTCTGCTAGACATCTCAGTGGCTTTCAATCTCATTGGCCATGGTATATTTCTGAGTTACATCTCTAGGATATGGCCTGGAGGTACTATTCTACAGTGGCTCTGTTATTTCTTGGAGAGGCACTTTCAGAGAGTGGTGCTGCAGGATTCCTGCCTGACTCCTTGGCCATTGGCCTGATGAGCAAGGAGATCTGAGGAGTAGTTCTCCTCACACTGAATTTAACATTAGTAGAACTATCCACACAGCCAGAAACCATGATGAAACCAGGTTCCCCACTGCAGATGAACATGAGTAGCACCTCAATTTCTGCCTCACCTTGTCAGGAAATGAAAGAGTGGTATCCATGTGCACAATTGTATCTGTGTCCCCACATGTGTCCCACAAATAATCTTTGGAATTCCTAAAGGGGTCAAATGTGGTTGCAATATTCACCCACACTTGTATGTACTTGTCAGCGCTTGGTACAAAGAGTCCTTAAATGAGAGGCAATGAACATGTCCTTCTGTGACAGAGATAAATAGCAATTATAGCATATTATGTGGGATAAATATACTATCAGGCATAATAAAATTTCTCCTCCCAGTTCAGATGTGAAAAGGAAATTCACTTAGAACACATAATTGCCCTCAAAAGATTTCTGTTTTATGATAGTCATTACCTAAATGTTTCACACAAGAGATTTGTTCTTATTAAGATGCTTTGAACTTCAGTTTTATAAGTACATTTTATTTAATCTTTTTGGACCTGATTCATTTTTTAAGCTGCATGACTTGAAACAAAGATATTTTTTGGCTGTAAAATAAAAATGAGCTTCACTTTTCCGTAATGAATAATCAAGTCTTGCACACTTCCCACATAGGAAGTAGAATATACTGTCCAAAGCATCTGTGTGGTGTAGTGTTTATCTGTGTGGTGTGATGGGACTCCCAGTACAGATGCATATGCATACATAAGCATGGACACACACCAGAAGCACAGTTGTGATCTGATTCATGCATATCCTACTTGAGAACAATTGACAGCAAGGGCTCTGGGAGAACTGAAGTAAAGCAACCAACCAGTCATGCCATAACAGCATGACACCCACAGAGGAAGCCACTGAACATTATAAAAAGAGCACTGGGGGATGTTGCAAGAGAGCTCTGGGGGAGGAATTCCAAAGCTCAATTGAGCTATAGTTGAGAATTGTGATTTTTCTAATGGGAAATTATTTACACAATTCCTCACCAATGGCTATGATAGGTGGGACTGACAGGAATTGTAGGCCAAAACATTTGAAGGGCCAAAAAATTCCCCAGTCCTGAGTTATTGGTTTAGGATTAGCTATCTCTGCCTGTTTTTGCAGCTCACTTCACTTTTTCAGTGCAGTTGGTTATGTGGGTCCTTGACAGTTTGCTTATCTGAATGGTATGAGGAATATGCTTATTATAAACTCCGTCCCTAGTGATATATTCCAGTACCTTAGCTGCAATCCTGCTGTCAGCTGTGCATGTGCAAATTTTCACTGAGTTCCACAGGATTTATGTGTGCAGAATAAGCTGTATAACTTCAGCTCTTGTTTGGAAGAGAAGTTCAAGCAATGAACTTTTTTTCTTTTTCTTTTTTTTTTAATGCAGAGCATTTATCCTGAAATCACCTGCCTCCTCAATAGAAAGTCCCCCACCCAAAAAATACTTGACCGATAGGAGATTGAATGGATGACTGTTTTGGCCTGGTGTACTGATGATAATAAGAGGCACATTGTCTGGAGGCTTCACTGGCCAGAACCAGACAGACAAAACACTTTAAAATACTTAAATGTATCATATTGTAAAATATAGCCAATCTAATTCTGCTGGCAGTTTTCCGTATCACCAGGGACAATGTGAACACTTGCATACACTCCAGCTGATGCTCTGGCCACTTCTACATAATGGTGAGGATATAATAGAATGAAGATTTCATAATAGTGAATGTGAAGGTTGCTAGGTTTCACCTTCCACTCTACAGCAATCACTACTTCCACTCCTTTGTGGGCACACAATCTGATATAGCCAGCCAATGACCCACAATAGATACACTTCCCTTAAGCTTACTTACATCTATGGTAGGGGACGTCTGTGGACTTTATCACATGAGAGGCAAGAGTCTTTCTATCATTAAATCATGCTAGTAGTGTGATGGAAGCATCATTGGATAATAACGGAAAGACCCATTATTACCCAATGACACATCCATTACTGTTTACAGATGGAACACGAATGGGATAAGCACATGGGGTGTGATAATCTTCTCACTGATTGCACTATTAGCACGATTTAATGACAATTTAATGATGCTTGCCTCCTCCATGTGGTAAAGTCCTGTGACTCACTGCCACAATACCAAGCTGCATTAAAAGTAACATGTGTGGCCCAAAAAACAGATTAACCCATGCCAGAGCTGTGACTGAGCCCATGGTGTGGACACATCCAACCAACCACTGTCAGGAACTAACATTCATCTCTGAGAAGCAGTGGGCAACTGATATATTACAAGTCACACCATGTCAGACATTATATTTTGGGACTTATCTTATGGTGGCTTCCCAGTGCTGTAAAATTATTTGGCTCCTAATAGCACCTAAATAAAGATAAATAACTAAGGAAACAACAATAGTATTGCCAAGCTCAGTATTCACACCATCAAATGGCAGTGGCTACCAGCAGCAAGATGTGACTCCTACAAAAGTTGTGGCTATTGATTATATAGCAATTTCTCTTCCCCCCCCCCCCCGCCATCCCCATATTTAATGATAAACCAATGGTAGTTGCTTACATAAGATATTAACTTCACTGTATCTTGTTCCTTTGACTCAAGAGCTATTGAAAGAATCACTTGTTTATCCTCCCCGTTTTTTCCATTTAATTTAGTTTTGGAAAGAGGTGCATGCATGATTAACTTTTCAATAATGCAAGAACAACAATCTGATGTAAATGCATCGATCAATTTAATGGAAGATTGTAAAGTCAGCATCAGCAAGGAAACCAATTTTATTGATTCGATTAAGTAACATTTTGAAGCATTTTGCCTGGAATTATTAAAATGTGCCTACATGCAAAAATGAGAAACATAGTGTAAAGAGGATGATGTTTTTATTAGACCAATTTTGGCTTTTAAAATGTGCAAGCTTTAAAAACATACATCTTAGTTGTCAAGCACAGTTTACTAGAGCAAAGATGATAACAAGCAAGAGGTTTTGGGATTTTCCAGACAGTTCCACTAGCTACCAATTATAAAAGCACTGTGCAGCGATTCTGTCCCCCCCCCAACCTTTTAACCATTTGGGGGGGGGGGGAGCAAGAAAAAAGTACAGAAGAAATGATCATGGCACTGGCTGGCATACTGTATTGTAGTCACAGGTTTGTAAGTTAGAGTTATTGATCCACAACGGCATCATATTTAATAATACAATAATACAATGGGCCTGCCACATTGGCAGGATAGTAATCTGCGGACTGGAGCTTTTACAGCTTGCTACACCTTATGTGACTCATTAGCAGCACATGCATGTGGACACATTGATACAGATGTGCACACATTGTCACCCTTTTAATAATATGACGCATGACCATCCATGTTTTTCCCCATCTGTAGGACCCCCCCCCAAACCAAACCCCTGTGGATGGGAAGAGTCCAATGTAATACGTATGCTACATTGATCAGAGCATGACACTACTGTCACAGTCATAAATGCTCTCTCAATATACCTTAACTGCTAACAGCTACTCTGGAAGTCTATTCTGTTGGTGATAGGGATACAGCAGACTGATGTTTCCAGCCCCCTCCTCCTAATGAGCAAGGCTGCGACAATAAGAATAATAGAATCATACAATTGGGAAAGACCTCAAGGGCCATCAAGTACAACCCTCTGCCATGCAGGACACATGTCACAATGCCTTGTCACACCACAGGTCACTGGTAAGAGGTGGCTGGAAACATCATTCTGCTGAACCCCTATTGCCAGCAGAATAGACCTCCATTGCTCAGAGCACCTGCAAGGTATGTTTGGGGAGTTGAGCTAGGAGACAATATTTAGTTACACACTTGTAACCACGTTGGTGATATAGGATCTCTGCTGTTGTCATCTGGATTCACAATACCCATGAAATGCTATGAATGAAGCAAGGAAATTGCACAATAAAAGCCACAGCTGGAAGCCCCTTTACCAAATCCAAAAATTCCTGGACCAAATCTTTCAAAGATAGCCCACTTACAAGATCTTTACATTAAGATCTTGGATGTCAATTTCTTATTCTCTGAGCTCAGACTCAACAGAATTGGCTTTAGAGCCAATAGGTGTTAGTGAAAATGATGTTTCTTAAGACATTTCTGCTACATGTGTAAACTAAGGCAGACAGATATGACATTACCTCTAGTTTAACAGTCAAATTGTCTCTGTAAGGAACTCCAGGAAGTGTATCACTAGAAAATGGGAGGCTGGGAGTAAGCATGGCATCTAAAAGATTGTATGTACAGCGCTGTGTAAATTTACAGCGCTTCATAAATAAAGGTTAATAATAATAATAATACTATGAAGAATTTACAACACAGTAGAAATAGAAAAAATACTCAAATATCTCGGTCAAAAAGTGTTTCTTGAGCATCAGGAAACCCTAATGAAAAGAATCTTGGACTGATGAGAATTTTAGCAGTGCAGGACTTTTTTGCATCAGGAAAAAAATGCTAAATTTACTTGTTGCTTCCTTTGAGAATGAAACTAGAGAAGAAGTACATCTCTACAACATACTCACTATACTACAATTCTCATGATTCTTTGGTGAAAGCCAGCATATGCAAGATCCAAGTACATGTGATGATGGCAGACAGAAGTGGAGTTCAAGCAGACACCTGTCAGTGCACTGAGGGGGTGAGTGAGGTGACATATGTCATCCACATGCATGCTGCTGTGCCTGTTCACAATGTCTCTTGCTGACCACACATTCAGCACCAACACTGTCGTCATCTTGACGTCAAGTCAACCCAATATTTTTTTTTTACCCAGAAATTGTAAGCTGGTTTGTGTGAGTTGTCTACTTTATGATTTGCTTCACTTTATGGTTGGATTTTAAATAACTGAGCCATTATAGTTTTTATTTTGTATTGTATTTATCTTACTGTACCTGTAAGAGAAAAGCACCATTAAAATATTATAATATTTTCAGTATAATTTTAATTTTAATCTTAATATATTTTTTTCATCTGCATCTTCATCTCCTCCTCCTTGCTTTCTCATTATTATTTTTCATCATCATCACCATCATCATAATCATCACAGCAGAAACAGCATTAGAACCCAGTGTGCATGTCAACTTATGCATGCATAGCACCTCCAGATCATTCATGACCCTGGACCTCTGCAGATCACCACCCACATGAAAGAGCTCTACACATTTATGTAGGGCTTTTAATCACACTTGAATAAAAGATGGCCAGCAGGAGATGCAACTGCTTGGCACATCAGCAGAAACCAGGGAAAGCAGATAAAATCACAGATAGGGAGTAACTAGTACCTAAATAACATTATTTCTAATTAGTTCATTTTCCCATTAGAAATGGTACGACCAAGTTGCAACTTAAGAAGTAATAAACTGACCCCTTTTATGGTGTAACAATAACTTTCAGGAGTACTTTTTATAGTTATAACATGTGGTCCCATGATGAACATCCTCCAACATTTCACAGATGAAAACCAGGACACGTGTGACCAAGATGGCCAAAACCTTTAATGAGGAAGACCAGACAAAGCAGAAGAGGCTCCAGCAGTTTGCTCTTGTGTATTCTATACAAAAGGGAAAGGTTTTGTCCTTCCCCTACCACCACCACCACTCTGCACAGCCAATTGAGCACAAACTACTTTTGCACTTTGAACTCAGTTTGCAGCAAGTTTGAAGTAAGGTGAGGACAAAGGGAAGAAGTGAGAGGAAGAAAGAGTTAAGTGGAAC
This sequence comes from Sceloporus undulatus, assembly GCF_019175285.1. NCBI lineage: Eukaryota > Metazoa > Chordata > Lepidosauria > Squamata > Phrynosomatidae > Sceloporus > Sceloporus undulatus. Next base: position 109,650,153 of record NC_056524.1, on the reverse strand, counting down.
ATTTTTAAAGAATCTGAAAAGGTGGGACAGGAGAGAATTAAAGAAGGTTATCCCTGTCAAATTGTGACAGTTGAAGTGTATCTAATGGTAAAAGAAGTGCTGAGGTGACAACATGGGGGCCAGGACAGGTGACAGGTAACAACATGGGAGACAGGAGACAGGACATGGGGGGACAATGCATTTTGCACCACAGGCCAGCAGGTTGTAGCATTCAGGTGGTGTGCTTAAATAACTAGAAGTAAATATATCAGTTACTTTTCAGGAACAGGTATGAGTTACTTTTTTAACATTGCAGCTATTTGACATTATCTACTTTTGAGAGCCTGGGGGTATAACTGTAATTAATTGCTTTAAAAAAAAACTAATTGTTGTTGAGTTTTTTAATTTCAACTAATTGCTCTTTAAAAGTCATTTGCAAACTATCCAAATTTTCCAAACTGCACTGTCCCTGATGTAACTGGGGCAAGTCTGTACTGAACTGGCATAATAAATTTAATAAACTTTGTTGCATAAACATGGCCTTAAGCTACTATCCTACCTATTCTGTTGAAACAGTAAGATAACACTAAGAACTTTTGAACTCATGGGGAGCTGGGCTGACAGAACTTGGAAAAGTTCTGCCTTTCTTTGGGAATAGTTCTCAGAATTCTGCAGCTGGCTGAGGGATTTTATGTGCTATAGTCTAAAAAAGTAACTTTTCCAAGTGCTTGCTGGCTATATATGGAGGAGAGAGAGCGTGCACCAGCAAATACTTTAAAAAGTTACTTTTATGGGCTATAATACATAAAATCACCCATAAAATGCCCCATTATATATAAATTAAACTATATTAGAATGATCCCTCATTTGTTTAGAAATTATTCCCAAGTGACTATATTACAAGGCCAAAAAGGCAAGTCGTTTTGATCTTCAAAAAAAGTGACCAGAATATTGCAG
>NC_056524.1:109598920-109649207 GCF_019175285.1 Sceloporus undulatus | reverse complement strand
TGAGGAGTGGTTTGTATATCCTGTTATTGCTACCAAAAAGAACACTTTAAAAAAACCCCAAAACAAGAAAGACATGTTTTCCAGTCTCAAAGGGGCCTATTTTTAGCATAATGCCAAAGTGTCTGTGTTTATATAGGAAGTCAAAATGATTGATTGCGGGAGTGGCAGGAGATCCCAAAATGGTTCCCCGATGACAGTGAAAAGAAGAATGGTCATCTTCTGGGAAGATTGGCTGTACTTTTAAAAATGCTCTGTATTTATTATTTTCTAAAAACAAGTACGTCGAAAAATGGCTAATCTTAGGGAAAAATAAAAATAAAATAGTAGGATTTCTCAGGTACAAGGTCTCTTAAGAGCCTTGTCAAGAAAACCCCATGATAGGTTCACCTTGGGTTACTATAAGTCATAGTGGACGTGAACCATACTACAACAACAACAACAACAACAACAACAACAACAGATTTTCTCCAGACTAGGGATGTAAAGAATATTAACAAATGTTCTTGTTATTCATGAAAGGATATCTGAACTTACTGAAACTCCTCACAAACAAAAGATACAATACCCATGAGACAACAACCAAAAAAAGCATCGCACAGAAATTGCTTTGTGTGCAAAATGTTGTGCAAAACAAGTTTTTCACAAAATTGTCCTGAAGTGAGAAAAACAATCATAAAATGCAGAAAAAAACTCAACACTTTTGCCTGGCTAGCAGAAAACATTTGCCATGTTTTGTTTGCATGAGTGAGTACAAAACAAAGAGTGACATCTCTGCTACTGACTAAATTAAAGAAATTAATAGCACTTTGACCATTCAAGCTACCTCAAGGTGACACAACTTAGAACCATAGAGTCACTTTTTAAAGTCTGCCCACACCATTTTTTAAAGTCATATAACACTCAGAAGAACCTGGTGTAGGCATTAGTGACTACTTCTTATATATTCAACAGAGACTGTGGCAATTCACAGTTCCCTGATGCATTTACCTGTCTCCTTCTAAAGACCTCAGGCATATGCATGCTACAGTTTTACAGGAATACATAAAAATATGCTGCATGTTCCTATAAAGCAGAGCTAGTGTTTATAGGATGTAAACCAGGTCTAAAAGTTGCAGAGTCCCTTTCATTTACTGCAGAGTTTCCTAATCTTTGAATGCTGTTCTTAAAACCACTACAGTAACACAGTTCTGGATTTCCTGCTTCACAGGTGCCCATTAGAGTGTATGGCCCATGAACCAGATGCAGCCCAGTTTTAAAATTTCATCTATCCACCAAAGTTCCAGTAGCTCAGATGAAAAAAAGGACTCAAGCTACAAAATGGCCTCCAGGGTGAGAAAGCAGCAACACTTTATAATTCACCCCTGTTTGGTATGCCTGAAACAGTGGCTCTGTCCAGATGGGCCTTTTAGCATGTACTGATTATGTGCTAGGATTGCCTGGGAGCGTCCTTTACAGACGCTCCCTAACCCTAGCACGTACTCCGTATGTCAAAATGGTGGCACCCTGTACAGATGGGCACCGCCATTTTGACATGATGGCTGCACCGTGTCCAAATGGCGTAGCGTGGCTTTTATGTGCTGGCGCCTCTACAGGGCGCTTGTGACGCCCTTTCAGTGGTGCCAAAAGGAGCTCCGAAACGGAGCTACTTTCACCGCGCGTATCACTGGTGCGGCCTTTAAACAGCTATGCCAGCGATATGGAAGAGAAAGGCACCGAGTGTCCCCTTTCTCTCTCTCCCCGCCACTATCAGGGTGTCCTTGGGGCATGAAGCCTCAAGGACACCCCTTTCCAGCCCGATAGAGGGGAACAAATAGAAAGTCAAGAAGTTCACATCTCCTGCTTTAGAGATCAAGCTTCCTCATATGTTGGAGAAAGTTCTAATAACAAATAATAATAATAATAATAATAATAATAATAATAATAATAATAATATATTTATTTATTTATATCCTGCCTCTTCTGTTTGGGGATCGAGGCGAGTAACAACAGAGTTTATAATAAACAATATAACACTCATATGGCTAGGGCAGATTTCATGCCCCTCCACCCCAACATTGGCATTGCTTTGCAGGCCTGGTCCACCATTCTTCCAGAACATCAGCTCCTTCTACCAAAAGGATGTTTAAATGTTCTGTGTAGGGTTGCCATTTCCCTGTTTTTCCCAGGCCAATCCCAGATTAGAGGGCCCAAAAAATGTCCTGGCCCAGCTGGGCATTTTTGACTCTCCAATCCTGGATCCCTGCCTTGTTCTGGGTCGGGCACATTTTGTCAATCTCCAGTCTGATTGGAGATTGACAAAATGTGCCCAGCTTGACACAAGGGAGGAATGGTCTGCTGCCTGAGTTCGGCCTCAGTTCCACCTCCTTCCCTCCTCAAGTGATGTAAGTCACTTCTCTCTAGTCAGTGCGCAGCCTAATGGAGGAAGAGGCAAAGAAGGAAGGGTTGGATTCTTGGCTCAGTTGTGCTCGATCCCCACAACCCCAAAGCTGCCAGGAGCTTGGGCTTTGGAAGGGCTGGTGGCAGGGCCATGGGTGGCTTCTGGAAGGGACTGGCTGGCTGGCCACCTCCAATGCCCCTGCCATGCCAGACACTCCTTCAGTCCCCCTTTGGAGCCTGGCCAGGGGCTGACTGGACCCTTGGCCTCCTCCGATGGTCTGTGCCACCCCCAGGGGAGCCTCCTTCTGAAGCCAGCATGGGGCAGAACCCATCCTCCTGGCTGTTGGACGCAAGAGAACCCCAGTAAGACCCCCCTGGAGGGAGGAGGAGTCAGGATGCTGGGTTCCCCAAATGGTGGAAGGGAATTGGACTGGGGGCCCTCTTTCCCTCCCTGGCTGCATCCGGGCCATTTAGTTTTTTATTATTTTAATATAAATTAATTTATATTCTTTTTTTATTTGAGTAATGTTTTTGGGTTTTAGTTGGTCGTGTTCTCTGTTTTTCTTGAATGTCTTACATTTGTCCTACATTTTTGCTGCATTTTTCCCTACATTTTCCCCATTTTTATAGAAGATAATTATGGCAACCCTAGTTCTGTCATGTGTACAGGAGTGGCTTTGGGGTGACCTTTCACACATGCAGGAGAATATCCCAAAGAGACCTCAAAGTGGATGTATATGAAACAAATGAATTTTATGTTTAGACTTGGGTCCCAGCATCTCCAACATACCACATTATGTATATTCAAATATTCCAAAATCTGAAAAACTCCAAAATTCAAAACACTTCTGCTCCAAAGCATTTTGGATAAGGGAGACTCAACCTGTAAGTGGATTTAAGATCTTTCCCCTTAAAAAGTAAACAAACAAACAATGAAAAGAAACCTCTGTGGCAAAGCTTAATAAGATGAAAAGATGAAAAGAAAGAAAATGGACTGGTGTGGCTATATAAAGACTGTGATGAACCATGTCAAATGAAGTGGATATACAATATTGACAGAGACTATGAGCTACATAGATGGCATGCTTACAGAATGCAGGAAGTGAATAATAGGGGTCAATGATGCTTAGAAAATGTCACTTTGTTTTGTGAGGCCTCAACATATTTTTTTTTAAATTGATGAGTTATGAATGAGCATTTTGATTACACATGTAACCCCTTCATTCTTCTCTTCGTGTAAACAAGCAAAGAAACCAGGCAGTATCTCATTATTGATAGTTGCTCAACTTGGACAATACTTCATTAATTATAGTTTAAAGTTAATTACAGATAATAGAAGACTGCCTGACTTATTGGCTAGCTTATGTAAAGGGATGAGAGAAGGGGATGGGTTTGTGGCCAAAAATTCATTTATATCTCCACTTGTTAAGCCACGATGTGACCATTCAAATTCTCCCCCTCATATGTCCTACCAATCCAGCCATTTAAGATGAGTTCCTGAATGGGCAATACCTTTACTAGTAGCAACCAAAATGTTCTGCCTTGCCATGGATTTGAGAGAAGAGATCATGTAGCAGCATGGACAAGCTTGGCTATTTAGGAAAAAAAACATGCCATTTAAGGATCATTTGAGTCAATGATGGTAGATATTTCTGGGAAGCATAGTAGAAGTACAAGTATACTGTGGTGCCACTCTTGCACACATTTCAATGTACTTATGTCTCATATCCTCCAGCTTTTCACAGATAAAAACAGGGATATGTGTGGCAAAGCAGCATCAGAATGCAGTTAAGATGGAAAACGTTATTAATCAGAAGAACACACAAGCTAGTAGAGGCTGCAGCCGTTTCCTTTTGCCTGAGTCTACAGGGAATGGCAAGATTTTGGCCCTGCCTGTCCTCTCCCCCTGCTAAATTAACTGAGTGCCAACTAGTTTTCCATTCTGAACTCAGTTGGCAGAAATTGAAATAAGCTGATGACAAAGGGAGAAAATGTGAGCAGAAGAGAGAAACTGGGACATTTTAAAAGCAGTTGAAAAAGTGGGATAAGAGAGGATTAATTAAGATTGTACCTAGAAAATTGTAACAGTTGACATCCGTTCAGTGTCAGAGCTGGGAAATGTAAAATTATTGGCTTACAATTTCTGATACTTCCCTAATATCCCAAGCTTAGGAGATTTTCAAAGTTGTAGGCCAAAGAACTTTCTCTGCTCAGTTCAGTGTACATTCCCATGACTATATCTTATTTGGATTCTGCTTTCTAGTTGTTTGAAGCAGATAGCAAATAGTAGCAGAGGCAGGAGCCACATGCAGAAATACAAGAGTCCTTCCAGTGCAGAGAACCACTGCCCAGGCCATAGACCAGTGCCATTTGTGCCACTGCTCATGACCTAGCTCCATACCTATACTGAAGATCAGGATCAAAGTCTATGTTTTGTGTATAGTTTGGGAAACATAGAATAAATACTAGATTAAAGAGATGGCAGGGAGTGGGCACATATCTCAGAAATTCTTCCAGTAATACAGTGCCTATGTGGGAGTTATTTGATTTAAAACTGGCCTGGAGATTTTAATTACTCAAGTGCTCAGGGATTTTTATTACGTTATTATTTTTCTCTTTTGAAGACAGATAATATCAAAATGTTCTTATTTAGGTTCCTGTTCAGTTGCTGCTTCCTTAAAATGCTAAACACAATATTCCCCCAAAGTCTATTCTTCTGGTTGTTTATAGTGACCCAGAAAGAAGAGTAAGGTCAAATCCACATGCAACAGTTTAAACTGCCTTAGTTTGACATTTGTTCCTAACTTACCAAGTGGAATACACGTTCAAATTTATTTCCAAAGTCTCTTTCATATTCACTGCATTTGTGTATGACATAAACAGTGTAGATGTAACTCAAATGCTTCTAATGCCTTAAGGCCACACCTCAGACTTTGCTTCTCTAAACTATTGTCCCCCAGACATATTGGGCTAAAATTCCCATGATCCCCAGGAAGCATGTCCACTGGCATTGTGGCCTAATACATTGGAGGGCACTAGGTCAGGGAATTATGTAAGATGTCTATTAGATCCCTGCCATGAAGGTGGTGGTGGTGGTGGGGGGGGGGGGTTGAAGAAAGGGTTTCTCTATATCATTCTGGCTACAAAATATATATAGTACTTAAGATTGCTGTGCCAGCCAAGGGAGTGTGCAGCTTGGTCCTCAGACTAGATACTTGCCTGGCTTTACAATAGACTGGTTTGGTCCAGGATTGCAGAAAGGGGGCATGCAGACATGCCTTCAGGTCACACATTGCCACATATACACAGGGAGATATGTGTGACCATCCAATGCAAAATTGCAGGTTGTACTCACAGTACAACACTGCCTCAGGTTGTTACCATTTCATGGGCTCCATTTCTAGTGATCTCTTCCTACCTAGTTTACTCACATTCCCTCTTAATTTTCCCTCCTCACTTTTATGACATGTGTCTCTGTCTTCCTTCATCCACTCCCCCTTTTCCTCCCCCTAACTTTATTTCAGGCCTAAAGGATAAATCCACAAGATGCTTGAAATCATGAGTGATCTTGCTAGAACCGATGCATGCCTAGACTAGCAGAAGTTGAAGTCTGCAGGAAGAAAAGAGAGAAAAACATTTGAAATATGAAATCTATTTGACCTGGTAAAAGTTGTTTTACCCAAGTGGTAAATACATAACACATACGGGCGTGAAGGTTTTTGTTGTGGGTTTTCCTTTCAAGTGCAATATATTGAGGCCTGGTTATTAATGTATTTTATGAAAGGGAAAAGAGGCCTAAAACCCACACATGAGCACATAAACATATCTTCCAACTCTTGATATTTAGCAAGGTCAGTCCTGACTAATCCTCTCTCATCCCACTTTTTCCAGCAGTTCTTAATGCATTTTGGTTTCTCTCTCCTCCTACCACTTTCCCTTTATGTCCTCAACTTACTTCCATTGCTAAAAACTGAATTCAGAGTGCAAAAGTGGTTTGCATATAATTAACTCATCAACAGGGAGAGGAGAGGCAGGACAGAATCATGCCTTTCCTTGCCGATTAAGATAAATGCAAACTGCTGCAGCCTTTCCTAGCTTGTGTGTTCTTCCTCACTGGTATATATACTCATGCATAAGTCTGCAAATTTTAGTCAAAAACTGAACCCAAGAAACCTGGGTTGACCTATCCACAGGTTAATATAAGTACTGGATTTTAACTTTTATCAAAATAGTGGTGAAAAGCAACAGCTTTGTCCATCCTGTGAGAATCTAAAAGAAGTACCGACCACCTCTGCTCTCTGTACTGCAGCAGCACTCCTGGCCTTTTTGAATGTCTGAATGGGAAAATAGCAGCGTAGTTTGAAATCATTTTCCTTTCCATCATCCTTTCCATCCTTTGTTACATGCTCTTGAGTTTTATGTTCAACTTATCCATGGATTATATCAACATTTTGATAAATTTGGCACCAAAACCTACCCTTGACTTATACATGAGATTGACTTATAGTCAATATATACAGTAATAACTTTTGCCCTCTTGACCACATTCTGATGTTGCTCGGCCACACATATCCTGATTTTCTTTGTGAAATGTTGGAAGATATGGGTACATTAATGGGGGAGTAGGATAGGAGCATTTTGTACTAAAGTCCACTTGATCAAAAAATGCAGTAAGAACTACCCCGAAGGTGGAACTAATAAGTTGCTTCTCTGTATTTGTCAATGGTGAGGTGGGAATAAACATTTGCAGGAAACAGTAGCACAGGGGAGAAGGGCGTCTAAACTTTCTGCCTGCTTCACAGTTTTCACCATTTTCCCACTATTCACATTTCTTTTCAGTCTAAAACCATAGTGGGAGGAATGTAAAGCAGCCAGAAATGAGGATCTGTGGGTGTCAGTCTCCAAGCTGGGGAAGATTTAGGCCTTCATTTCCCTCCTGCTGATTCTCACTTACAAATGCCTCCATATATACATTAGTGCTATGTGGCAAATGTACAGAAAGTCTATTTTTGCCATATAACGTAATGTTCTGTCCTTAGAAGAGGTTTTCTTTTAGTAAAGACCTGAGGTTTTGTTTGACTCCCTGACAAATTAATGAAGTAGTCCCTTTAAAAAGAAGAATAAATGCTGTTCTTCATGCATGAATGCCCTTGTTCACATGCAAATATAGGTATTCATACCAAAAAAGCCATACATAGCTCAGTCCATTGTGGGAAAGAAAATATTGTCTCAGCGTCCATGATTAAGTGATGATAAGGCTAATGAGTACGTTCAGACTCAGCAGCAATACATAGCAATCTGTATCACGACTAAGCTTCATAAATTATTTTGCGTAACATTTCCCTCTCTAAGATAATGCGGTCAGGAAATCTGACTACAAAGAATAAGAAATACATGGTACAGTCTTGAACCTCACTTTGCCTATACCATCATCTTAACCCCTTCCTTCAAGCCATGTTAAAAAAAATAACTTTCAAAAATTTGACATTCATCTTCATGATTTTTTTTTTCCTTTTCAGTTCTGATCTGTATAGAACTTTACAAGGGCCAATGTTTCCCCATGCAATAGATCGCTTATCTCATTTGTACTCCACCCTTCCTTCCAGGTGTTCAGGGTGGCAACCCACCTGGGATTCTCCCTTACCTTTTCCCTCAACAACCCTGTAGTGTGGTTTAAGCTGAAAGATAGTGAGTAGACCAAACCACCCACTAAGTGTAATCACTGTAGGCCAAACTTAGACTGCAGGCAGTAAGGCCATGATAACTGGATAGCTCTCAGTGGCAGAACTTTCTGCCCTCTCTGCTGGGGTGCCCCAGCTGTGTAAAGCCTGCCCTCACATGTTTATCTGACATCTTCTTTAACTTTTCTTTAGGCACCAGGTGAGAACCATTCTCACCTGGTGCCTAAATGTTAACATTATTTATTAACCCTCTTGGCAAGTTCTTCTTTGCAGTTTTATCTGTGCTTCAGCAGTTTTACTTTTAATTGATTCTGAATTACAAAGCTTTTAGTTTAATCTTTGGTTTCTGCTCCTTTCTGCCTTTTTTAGTTCCATGGATATCCACTTGATGGGAAAGCATTTTCAAAATAAATAAGTACATTTTGTGTCAGGCTTTCTGTGGTCAAAGCCATGTGCAAAAGAGCTGCTCGCTGCAGGCCCTTCATATATTACATTTCTCGGTATACAGCTGAGATGTTTTAAAGTGTACACCTAAAATTACGATATGTGATTGTGATGTATACATGTTTTAAAATATGTGCCTGGGGCGGGTTATAGACCGCCCATTTGGGGCGGTCTGCACCCGCCCCTTTCCCCGCTGGATCGGGGCCTCAGCGTGCAGAGCGGCAGCCGCTGAGGCCCCGATCCGCCGCTTTTCAGGCTGCGGGGACGCAGCAAAACGCCGCTTCCCCGCAGCCTGAAAAGGGGTGTCCCTGGGGCTTCAAGCCCCAAGGACACCCTGCGGCGGCGGGGAGAAGAGAAAGGGGCCGCTTGGCCCCTTTCTCTTTTAGTCCGCTGGGCGCAGCCGTCTGAAGGCTGCGCCCAGCAGACTAAACCAGGAAGGAGCTCTGAAACGGAGCTCCTTCCTGCTCCATGTTCAGGGTGCACTAAACGCCCTGGCGCAGAGCAAGGACGTCACGTCCGCGCCGCCCTGTCTAGAGGTGGCGCGGCCGTGACGTCCTCACAGCGGCGGCTGTATGGAAGGGCCGCCGCCGTTTAGTGTGTGACAAGCACGCACTAGGGTTTTGTAACCCTAGTGCGTGCTCGTCACGCACTAAAGTGCCGGTTTGTAACCGGCCATAGACACACATAGTCACTAACAATCAGACTGCAGCTCATTTGGTGAACCAAAGTTTCTAAGCACTTTTCAAAGGCAGCTCCACAAAGGGAGCATTACAGTAATCCAAATGGCATATAATCCAGATCTCCCTTCTCCAGGAATGTGTGCAGTTGGGGCACTAGATTTATGCAAATGCATTGCTAGTCACTGCCAAAAGCTGAGCCTCCAAACTCACAACAGAATCAGAAGTATCGCCAGACTGCAAACCTTTGTTTTTGGGGGAGTGTCACCACATCTAACTATGACTATAAAGCTATGACTGACTGATGAATTTTCAGTATTCATTCAAGGGTTTGCTCCTCACACTGTTCATGAAGAAGCCTTATTGGCACTTTCACACTAGTTTCAGATTACATTTTTAATAATTACAATAATTTCTCTTTGCTTTTTGTCAAGTTACCAACAGAAAAGCAGAATGGCTTGTTCTCTGACTTTCCTTTCCCTTTGGCTGTGTCATGTGTTCAAGAGTGGAACACATGGCTTTCCTGATCAATAGGCTGTCATCTATGCATGCACTCACCCTAGTGCCCCATCTTAACATTTAAATGTGCTTTTTTCCTTATATTGTACTCTTGACTTCTAGAGTCTTTCTCTTGCCAATCATGCTTGGTATTCACATCTTTAGCAGCAGCCCTGACATGAATGGAAAGTGATACGCAATCATTGTGTTCTGCATCATCATTTTTATTATTATTATTTTTTGCACAACCATGCCATAACAATGCAACTAATTTATCAGAAGAAATGTGTGCTAGCAAGTGTCACACATGGCCCAGATGTTTCCCTGCTGATATTTTTGGCAGGATGGAGATGTAGTTCAATTAAGCTATAGTACAGTGAAAGCTGGAGCATTCTTAATTCTCATTCCTTTAAAAGAATGTTTTCTTGATCACTGCAGAGTCCCAAACTAGTTGATTAATTTTTACATCCATGCATATGCGTATCTCAGCATGGCAGAAATATTTTAAGGCACTTGGTATCTGAGTCCAAAAATCAAAAAGACCACCAGTGGTAGTAAAAACAACAATAAGCTAAGATGATTTTGAGCTCGTGGTCCTTTTATGCTACCTGAAGTAGGCTGCATTACCCTGCGTAACATTAATGATTTGGAAATCACAACAGAAGTGTTCACATGAACAATGGCAATTTTAACTGTACAAATTCCACACCCTTCATGTTCTGATGGAGGTCCAAAACACAGTGCAGAAATAATCCAGTTTGAGACAGCTTTAACGCTGAGCTTTCTGATAGCTCTCTGACAGAGAAGGCTAAATGTCTTACAAAACTACAGTTCCCAGAATTCCCTACCATTTAGCCAGGACAGTTAAAATGGTCTCAAACTGGATAATTTATGTAGTGTGTTTTGGATCAGAATCAGATTTGTGGCTTGAGTCTTCTCTTGCTCCCTGACAGAGTTGCCTCATTAATCAGTGCTGACCCATACTGAAACCAAATGACTATATTCTGGAGATATCCTGACTATATCGTGGACAAAAAACAGTGGCTTGACTCCAGTTCTGATTATCTCCCTCTCTCTGCTCCCCAACTCCCACCTCACAAGCACTGCATATATTATGTTTCATTTCAGGTTCTCTCTGAAATAAACTTTGAATTTTCACTGTGAGGAATTCACAGAGGCTACAACTGCAATCTTCTTTTCCACAATCCATGCATATTACAGCTTAGGAAGTGACAAGTTAAAGCCCTTCCTTCAAAGAAGATTTACCAGTCATCACACTCTTAAACACAAATATATACAGGATTTTCCCCCTGGAAAAGGCAGTAAAGTTCTTCAATGTTTTAGATTTTTAAATTAGAGAAACTCCATGGTGACAGATGCTCTCTTTTTGAATTTTTATTTTGTGATCACAGTCTGCCCTAAATTTCATATGTGGGTGTTTTAAGGCATGATATTTTTAGATCATCCACAAATAAGATGCACTTTTTATGAGGCAGGCATTTTAATGGAAACCCTTTGGATAGCTTTATTAAGACAGGTGCATTTGCATTTTTCGGGGAATAGATTCTGCCAGTTTCAGTTATGATATGAGGAATGCCTTGAGTACTGCATCACTCGTGAGACAAGACATACACTGTACAAATTAGTTTTAATCCACCACTCAGCTACCCTACAAATTCAGGTTCTTCGCCAGTTTACTAAAAGTCTTCCACCCAAAAGACATGAAAATATCCAGCTTCCATTTGCGTCAAAAACATCTCCCGCACCTTTTTGACAGGTGAAATGATAATGTTGGTTGATGCTGTAATACTTATATGTCCTTCATGAGAACATCATCTGCACAGCACACACTCTTTATATCCCTTTAATTATTAATCCTGGTATTTAATCCTTCCATTCTTGTGTTGTCTTGTCCCTCTTTCTCAAAAAGTCATGCAAAATGAAACAGTTATGGCTGGAGGCAGACTACAACTGCACAGTTATTCTTAAGAATATTGTGCAGTTCTGAGTAAAACTGTGAGGCCCGTTACAGACGGGCATATAGTACGTGCGGAGCGCATACTAGGATTAGGAAGGGGCGTGACTTCACGCCCCTAACCCTAGTATGCGCTCCGCGCATACAAAATGGTGGCACCCTATACAGAAGGGGGCGCCATGTTGACGTCGCAGACGCATAGCGTCCGGACGTCACGCCACGGAAATGACGTGGCGAGTGCACCATTAGCTCCTCGCTGAGTCATTTCTGTGGCGCAAGAAGAAGTGCCATTTTGGCACTTCTTCTTAGTGGTGGAGGGAAGCCTCGCGGTTTGGCCGCTGGGGCTTCTCGCTGTTGCTAATGATGGCGCAGGAAGACCGCCGCTTTCCAGCAGACTGTAACATGCCTGAGTTTCTTGAAAATGCACATTTTTAAAATATATTACAGCAAGTTATCTAATCTTTATGAGTGAACAAAAACCCCAAATGTTTTGACAATATGGGAAGAAATACCAATGGCTTTTCCTTCGCATCCATTAGGAAGTTGGAAAGCTGAGAATTTCCATCAGTAGCTTCCATGGGCTGTGGTATGGTGCTAATTCATCAGCTGATGTCAGAAAGCTTTAAAGGAGCTGGAAAAATGTGCTGGGTACACATGGAAGTGTCACCTTTTAAACTTCTAAACTACTAGATGAAATAATGTGATCATCAATATAGGTTCTTCTTAACTGATTGAATGCAGCAGGTTGTTTCTTAATGTGGAGCTTTTCCTGAAATCTTGCTTTGAAACTACTATGTCCTGGAATTCTAAGAAAATAAAATATTTTGTTCTGGGCTAAATCCTGCATGTTTTTAGTACTAATGTAATGGAACTCCTCTTATAGGACATTTGTCAAGTGGCTTTATCAAGAGTGAAACTATTATTATTATTATTATTATTATTATTATTATTATTATTAACCTTTATTTATAAAGCGCTGTAAATTTACACAGCGCTGTACATACAATCTTTTTAATTGGACGGTTCCCTGCCCTCAGGCTTACAATCTAAAAGACACGACACAAAGGGAGTGGGGGTGGGGAAGGGGCCTCTCTAGTAAGATAATACATATAAAATACATAGCAATATAGGAAATGATTCAATAAAACAGGGAACAAAAGAACATCAAATAGCAAGTGACAATTATGCAATGCCTGGGAACGCTGCCCTGAACAGGATGGTCTTCAACTCCGTTTTGAAGCTGGTTAAAGAGGTGATGGCTCTTGCTTGCGGGGGAAGAAGGTTCCAGGAGTGAGGGGCAGCGAGTGAAAAGGGGCGAATCCGAGATGGGGCAGAGGAAATCCTGGGCTGAGACAGCAGACCTTGACTACCAGAACAGAGGACCCTAGTGGGAAGGTGAGGAGAAATAAGGTCTGATAAGTAAGGAGGGGCCAGGCCATGGAGGGCTTTAAATATCGACAGCAGGAGCTTATAGTGAATGCGGAAAGGGAGGGGGAGCCAGTGAAGGGATGCCAACACAGGAGAGAGATGGTCGCAGCGGTGGGCGGATGTGATAATGCGTGCAGCTGAATGCTGGACAGAAATTAAGGGACGGAGGTGAGAAAGAGGAAGCCCTGCCAGAAAGATGTTACAGTAATCAAGTCGTGAGATCACTAAGGCATGGACTAGGATCTTGGTAGTAGAGGCGGAAAGATAAGGTCGGATTTTAGCAATATTGTACAAAAAGAATCTACAAGCCTTGGCTGTGGTCTGGATCTGAGGGATACACGACAGAGAAGAGTCAAACTAAGACTGCGGGCTTGCTGGACTGGTTGAATAGAAATGTTGTCCACAGAGACAGAAAATGAGTGTTGAAGGGTGGGCTTAGGAGGAAAGACAAGAAGCTCCGTCTTGGACATGTTGAGCTTCAAACGCCAATGGCGCATCCACTGTGAGACAGCTGTGAGGCAAGACGAAACTTGCTGTTCAAGCCTTGGAGAAAGGTCAGGGGTGGAAAGATACAACTGGGTGTCATCGGCATACAGATGGTAGGAAAAACCAAAAGAGCTGATGAGTTTACCTAAGGACAGTGTGTAAAGAGAAAACAGAAGGGGACCCAGAACAGAGCCCTGGGGAACTCCAACAGATAAGGGAACAGGAGAAGAAGTCAGACCCCCTGCAACTACTGCAAAAGATCTGCCAGACAAGTAAGATCTAAACCAGTCGAGAGCAGAGTCTGAGAACCCAAGGTGAGAAAGTATATCAACTAGAAGACAGTGATCAACAGTGTCAAAGGCTGCAGACAAATCAAGAAGGATGAGAACAGAGTAAAGGCCATTAGCCTTGGCCTGTAAAAGGTCATTCAAGATCTTAGTGAGAGCTGTCTCTGTAGAATGCCTTGGGCGGAAACCAGACTGGAAGGGATCGAGGATGGAGTTGGCTTCAAGAAACTCAAGACAGCGAGAATAAACAACCCGTTCCAAAACTTTAGAAAGAAAGGGAAGAAGAGAAATCGGACGATAGCTAGACAAAGAGGAGGGGTCAAGGGAAGGTTTTTTCAGAATTGGGGAGATGAGAGCATGTTTGAAGTCCAAAGGAAAGGAGCCTGTAGAGAGAGAGAGATTGAAGATATGGAGAAGCGAGGGGAGAAAAGAGGGAGCGATAGAGATTAGAAGACGAGTAGAAATTGGATCAAGAGAACAGGTTGCAGGTTTGCAAGAGTTCAGAAGTGAAGAGAGTTCATCCAAAGAAGCAGGAGGAAACACAGAAATTTTTTTAGGGGAGGGCGAAAGAAGATTATGAGCAGGAGAGGAATCAGGAGGGACAATCTCAGAGCGAATAGTGGAAATCTTAGAGACGAAATAATTAACAAAGTCATTAGGAGAGAATGATGAAGAGACAGGAGGAGAGGGAGGTTTAAGCAACGAGTTGAAGGTGGAGAACAAACGCTGTGGGCGCCTCTCATTGGCGGAGATCAATTATTTGTAATAAGTTTGTTTAGCCATAGACAGGGCACGTGAGAAGGAAGAAAGAACAAATTTGAAATAAATAAAATCAGCCCACTCTTTGGACTTTCTCCAAAGACGTTCAGCCACTCTAGAGCAGGACCAGAAACTAGCAACTTCTTCTTGTGGTCTTAAAAAATCCAGTTCACGTTACTTGTTTGAAGACGCCCTGTGCTCTTAAAGCTCTGCTGAAGGCCATCTATCTGATCTGTTCATATTTGCTGCCCTGATGTGGGCGGCTGGGTTTCAAATATTGATGCAAAGCAAGCAGACAAATCTTTGGCTGAGGGTAGAGTGAAGTTCATAATAATTCAATAACAATAAAATGTTAGAACAGATCTCTATTTCAAACATCTTCTACATTTTTGCAGTGGCAGGGGTTTCATGTCTGCAGAGCATAAAGAAGGTTGTTTTGTTGTTGGGGGGACTGGACTATAGCTCTCAAAACCCTCCAGCCAGTCACTGGATGGGGAATTCTGGGAGTTGTAGTATAAAAAATAACTTTTTGAAGCTTTTCATTACCACTATTTGGGCTTTAGAATCATTATTCTTTCAAGAGATTATTTGCCTCCCACCGAAACCAAGAAGAGTATGCTGACTTTCATACCTGAAAAAAATCCTGTTAGATCATTCCCGACTGGATTATACTCATGCCAAAGTCACCTTAATACTAAAAACCAAAATCACACAATAAACCTAATACAGTGGCTATCAGCTATTAAAGAACAGTGGTAGTTTTTGAAGAAAATGCATCTTTTTCAGTGGCCAGACATAATTTTTAAGTGCTTATTATTCACCTGAGCATGCAATTTTAAATACCTTGTTTTATTATATCCATTCCGATACATCCATTCTTTTAGCAATTTCCTTGTAAAATTAGATCTATGCCACTGTTCTCTCTTTTAAAGCACTGAACCGGAGAACAATGGTAATATCTATTGTCTTTCATGCCATATTTAACCTTACAATAAATGTATTAAATATAGATTAACATCTTGTCTTTGTACAGCCTGATGTTTCATGGAATATGTCATGAAATTTCATTATAAACATAAATCAATATGCATTTCATGGTTCAAAACAGTAAATTAAAATTGCATTTTCAGAGTGAATACCATGCATTCCCAGTGCCTTGCTACTTATTTTTGGCTGTTCCAGAGATTTGAACTGGTTTTGCCCTGAGCAGTATTGTTTCTTTCTAATTCTTATTTAATACCATAGTGCTATCCCCATCCCTCATAATGGATGGTATGGATGCTATAGCCTTATTGTATATATGATAACCTTGCTGTAGGGATGGTCATATTAGTACTTACCTTTTTTTAAAAAAAATAGTGATTACACTGCAGCTCTGCAGGGACATTTAAGGAACTAAATAAAGAAATGAAAAAGCAAAAGGTTTGCAGAATCATAGGTCACTGCTATTGGGAGTTGTCTTCTGTGCCAGTTTAAATATTTAGAGGGCTGTATAAGGACTTCCTTATAACAGCTGGAAAGTTCAGTTTTGAAAGAAGAGTTTAAGAAATGACCATCATCATAACAATGAAGACACCTTTAGAGTTTTTAAATGGCAAACGTTCAAGATTTGCTGTGCCACAGATATTATTCAGTAGTGCAGATTTCACACTTTATTTGCTGCTGCAATTAGGAAGATAGAATTTGAGGAGGGAGAGTTGTTCCAGGTGGTTTCTGTGCACTAAGGGGTAATGAAAGCATAATATTTGAAATGTTTCATTTCTAAAATCCTCTTGTCAAGTATATCAATGCTTTTTAGCATAAATGTTCTCAGAAATGGTTTGTTCCAGCCTATTCAGTTCAAACTTTTCTCCACAGGCATTGGGAACCCTTGCTGTTTCTTATAAAATAGAATGTGGACAGCTAATAAAAATATACAATACCGATACATCAAAAAAGTTATGAAAAACAAGAGAACCCGCATGGAACCTTCAATATTGAACACTGTATTCTGTCTTTTCCTCTGCTTTGTTTTATCTCTCCTCCTTCACTCCAGTGATTCCATTGCTTTCTATGAGGTTTATATAAGGGGTTCTACAAAAAAGATTTCTGCTAGACTTTCTTTGAAAACCTAGATTTTCATGGAGGGTTGTACCATGGACTTCACTTACTGGCTAAACATGTTTAATGGCAAGAGCTGGATCATTTTTCACAAATCTACTGGACAGAAAAGGGACTGCACATTTTGCACCACAATTCCACTCCTACAAAGACTTGCTTTAAAAAAAATCAAAGCTTATGCCTGGAAACTGGGTGAAACCTGAACAAGCAGGTAGTATGGCAACACTAGAATGAGGGCATTCATAGGGGGCACAATTAATGTTTTGAGAAGCTGCACATTGTGCACCCCACATTCCTGCCAATAACTAGGTCTTAGGAGCAGCATTTCAACATTAAAAATAAGAACAATAGCATACAAGATCTGGAAAACTACCAAATGATAGTATCATGGGGAGGGCCATTTAACAAAACCCAGAAATTGGAATTTGCCTGCAGAGCATAAGACTCTTTACCATTTCTCCAGCTGGATGAATTATGTGGCATGTCAGGCCTGTTTTCCCTGGAGTAAATACTGGATTGAGAAAATGTGATATGAGATGTTATGCTGAGGCAACACATGAGATTCCTATTCAACAAACATGTCACTGATAACCTAAAATGCCTTTGGGGTTGCCAGAGAGATCCCCATTGCTTCTATCAAATTTTAATTCTTCTGATGTGTGTTTACCAGAGACAAGTATGAGTCTCTATACTGGGAGAAAGGTGGGATACAACAAAATAAAACAACAACAACAACAACAATATTCCAGATTATTAGTATTAAATAACAGCAACAACATTTATTTACCTTCCTCAAAACAAAAACAGTTCAACAATGAACAAAATCAATTTGAACACATTAAAACATGCAACATTTTAAAAGGACAAATAAGGCATACACATTTTAAAATACAGGGTGCCCTTCCCTTACGTGGGGATCCTTTTCGGATACATACACACACACACACGCACACACACACACACACGAGAAATTCCACAGATGCTGAAGCCCCATTTAAAATAATGGGGCTCATGCACACAGCGTGGTGTGGTACACACGTCATTGCCTTTAATAGCAACCAGCTTTCAATGTATGCTGAAAGCCACATAAAGTATGCCTGCATATGACGCGGGCGCACTGTAGTCCATATTTAAAGTCCAGCATCTAAATTCAGAATTTAAAAATCAAAGAGACTGGTCTTCAGTATTATTTTAAATCCAGACAGCATATTCAACTATCAAATCTCTTCCAGCAGGTCATTCCATAATTTAGGGCAATGGTCCCCAAACTGTGGCCCTTTAAGAGATTTTGGACTTCAGCTCCCAGAAGCCTCAGCCATGTTGGCCAATAGTCTGGGGTTCTGGGAAATGAAGTCCAAAATACCTTAAAGAGCACAGTTTGCGGACCACTTGTCTAGGGGTAGCTGAAGAAAAGTCCTTTGGCTGACTGTTGCGAACCTAGGAAATTATCACACTGCCAATTTCAACCAGGATAGATGCAGGTTGTAACCATAACAGATGGGTCTTATCAGACAGCCCTGTGGCCAGGCAGTAGGCAGCCTGTATCAAATCCAGGCTTCTCCTGCAGTTTTTCAAGAATGGGAAAATCCCATTCTTGAAAAGCTGCAGGAGAAGCTCGGATTTGATACAGGCTGCCTACTGCCCAGCCATACGTCTTCCAATAAGATCCATCTGTTATGGTTACAACCTGTGTCTATTGTGGTGTGAACTTGTGATGCAATAATCTCCCTAGACCTGACTGACTGACATAAATGTCCATCAGAGGACCTGAGTATATAAGGAGGATTAAATGAGAGGAAATGATCCTGTTGCTAACCTGGACCCAACCAGTGGAGCCCATTATGTGGGGAAATGGTCTAAACAGAGGTTTAGACAAATATTTGTCTTCAGATGAACCACCAGTGTGTGAAACTTTCCAGAATCCCGAAGGAAAGTGTCTGAAGAAACACACAAGAGAAATGGAAACATCACAAAATTCAAGGGATAAAAATCCAACAATCCCCTATCAAGACAGTTGCAGCTGGAATTGGAAATGGGAGATCTTTACTGGCTCATGCCTCGTGTATCTTAAACTGTTTCTATGACCGAGTAAGAAGGTCAGATCAGATCAAATAAAGCAAAGATGTGAACAGTTCAATTAGGCTGTAGTCAAAAAGTAATTACTTCCTTGCCCAGTAGAGATTGCATGACATTTCTTGAACTTGGTATATTATCTCCTAAATAATAGTCACTAGCCAGGCCTATACCTGAGAGTGAACTGGGCAAGCTAAGTTACAATACAATTGGCATCAAGCTTAGAGTATGCAAAATTTCTATTGGAGTTCTGATAAACATGAAAGGTAGATGTAAGGTGGGAGTGATCTCAGCCAGGATGCCAAATCTATGTTTACATTCCAAGATTGTCAGACCAAAGAATAAAGAGGAGCGCAGAGCTGAAATCATATATTATTACAATATGTTTTAATTTTGCAAGCTGCAGTAAGCCATCTGAAATTAGATTCCAACTGCTACATGTATTCATCTAATTTCTGTCTTTTGATATTATAATAAAAATGCTTACAGCATCCTACTGATAGCAGTTAAGCATGCCAAAAACTTTCGCCTACCTAGGCAGTTTCTTTCAATTTCTATTCTTGAAGAATTTACTGTCTTGGTCTTCTAGTCTTTTTTCCTTTGCTTGCAGCTGTTGATGTTAGCTGGGCTTTACAAGATGACTACCCTATCCTTAAACCCTTTGTGGTCAACTATTGCTCAAATCAAGTGCCACTCTTCCCATGAGTCAGGGGAATACTGCAACAAATATTTTATACTGATTGTTAGAATTTAACCCGATCATCCCTGGCACCTATACCATTTATTATTCATTTATTTCATTCATTTATATCTCATCTTTCTCCCAGTAATGAGGCTCAAGGCAGCAAGCAAAATGAGAGGGACTTAATTGCAAGTAAGCATGCTTAGAAATGGAGTTGATATCAGTAATGCTCTGTCTAGACAATAAGATTTCCAATAATTTCATATTTTTAGGCACTTTGCAATCTATATTTAATGTGTACCTTCTCATCAGACAATTGTTTCAACATTTGTAACTCCTTACACAGATCTGTAAAGAGCAACTGCACCATCATCGTTGTTCCGTCCTTGGTCTTAATAGACACACCCTCCAATTGTCCAGATTTGGCACTGCTGGCTTCCTTCCCACATGGTCCCTGTGAGCTGGCTGGCACTGCTACTGTGGGCAGGAGTCACTCTACGGTCAGAACAAGGTGACTTATGCCTGCAGAGTGACTCAGCAAGGACACTCACTGGGACCATGTGGGAAGGCAGCCTGCCACTGTTGCTGCATTTTGCTCCAAGTTTTCAGAAAAACCTGGAGCAAATGGTAAGTCATTTTAATGCAGGACAAGGGGTGGAAATTCTGAATCAGGTCCAGGTGTTGTGTAAATAGAACGCAGTCAGCCAGGAGGAAATTCAGTCAGCCCAGGGGGGGCTGTCTAATGTGGACAAGCTCCTTTTGCTCTGGGTTTTTGAGAAAAATGGAGCAAAACATGGTGACAACAGCCGACTCCCTTCCCATGGTCCATACAAGCATCCCTGCATCATTCTGCAGGTGCAAGTAACTCTGAAATCAGAATGAGGCTGGGCATAACATGCACCCACAATGGTAGCACTGGCCAGCTCATAGGGACCATGTGGAGGATAGCCTCCCATCATCACATTGTTTTGTTGCAGCAGGTAAGGAGAGGATTTGTATGGGATTTCAGTGGGTGGAATTCAGGAGACACTTGGAGTATTCTGGCAAATGCAGACGAGCCCTCAGGTAAAAGCAAAGTCCTGTAGCCTCTTGTAGCTTTTAAGCTCTTCCTCACTAATACATTTGTTATCTTGACTGCACTCTGATGTTGCTTTGTCATATGTCTCAGTTTTCACCTCTGAAATATTGCACAGAATTGAAATATTGCATAAGTCATGTGCAAACTTCCAGTCTAACCTCCAGATTCTATTCTATTTCCCCATCCCACCACCAGAAAAAAATATTATAAGAAGTGAAGCTTCATTGTGATTGATCATCCTTTGATGTGTGACATTCAGGACATTTTGAAAGGCTTGTTGTTTTTTTCCTCTTTGCCTAATTTTTTACAAAATGAGAAGTTTAGGTGTATACAATATATTTCACTGGCCTCAGAGCTTACACACCCCTCTTATTCATACTTACCAAGGAGTGGGCCTACCTAAACACAGAGAGACCTCCCAGTAAACATGCACAGGGTTATGTTGTTAGTGTGTAGCTTCTGAATATGTGTGTGCACACTACAAAATAAGCACATGAGAATTCATTGTGAGCAACCATGCATTCCTCCTCCCCAAACTGCTTGTACTTTTCTTGCCTTTGTAGGAAAGTGTCATATGTGAAGATCCACTTAAATACCCTCAGTTTGAAAGGCCTCATCTTGAGCCATGAAAGGATCTAACACAGATCAAAGGGAAGAGACTGTCTGCAAACACTCTTCTCTGGTCAGCCTATATAGTTACAATCCACCCAAGCTCTTTGTATTGAGTTCCAGGTTCAAAGTCACACTCTGCATTAATTCAGCGTTGGGAAGCTACTTTCCAGAGTAATTGCACACACTGGTAGGGATACAAGCTGGCCAAGATGTTCATAGCAGTCTGATAAACAAGGCACTTTTATACCCTTGGAATCAATAGCCCAAATCCTTATATCTGTTCTAAGATTTAAAAAGCAATACATCCTTAATTTAACATGGGGAGTTTCATTCTGCCCATGTAAAAAACACTCAGATGTCTGAAGTTCCTCACTTCCCTTTCCACATTTAATGTGCAACCTATCATCAGCAAAGGTGGACGGACAATTATTTCAGCATTTGTGATTGCTTATACAGATCTGTATACCTGTCGTTTCTTTCTTTTCTATCAATATGTGCCTTACAGATTAATGTCAGCTGTCATTTCCCTTCTGTTTCTTTCCCCCCAAAACCCTTCCCTCTCTCACTTTTCACATTTTGTGTCACTTAATCATAAGGGGGGGGGGATCAAGACTATAAATGGTTCTTAAAAGATGATCGAAGTCCAAATATGCAAAGGGCCATTTCATGGAGCATACTGCAACAAACAAAGTTCCCATGTATATACACTTGCGACAAAATGATGAAACAAGTTGAGTCAAAATGATATCATGGTTAGAAGGCTGCACTAAAGTCAGAAAGGCCCAGTATCAAATTCCCAGTCAGCCATGCAGCTCATTGGGTGATCACTGTTGGGGGGGGGGGCAGGGGAGAGACATACACCTGAAAATAATGAAATAAATATTGAGCCAATCATCCTATTTTTGACCTAACTAGGAACAGCCCTAGGTCCAAAGCAAAGTAATCAAACTGACAAGGGTGTAGTAGAGCAACAACTAGTCCCGCACTCACATATATATAGGGTTTAGTAGAAAAAGAAACAAGCTAAGTCTTCTTTGTAAAAATTATAAAAGTAGCTTTATTTACAAATATATGTGCATAGACTAACACAGGAACATCTTGAGAAAACAGAAATAATAAGGAATACAGAGTATTAGAAGGAGCCCTGGTAGAGCAGTGGTTAAATGCTGATACTGCAGCCATAATGTTATCAGTTCAATCCTGGGGCTCTAAGGTTCATTCAGTCTTCCATCCTTTTGTAGGCCAGTAAAATAAGTACTAATTAGCTTACAGATTGTAAACCAGGTACAGAGTGCTGAGTTCACTGATAAGCGGTATAAAAATGTACATGCTACATGCTATCATGAAAAAGAGTTTGTTTCATCTCATGGAGAGGAGCTCTGCAAAAAATGTGTTCTTATGGAGGAAAGGGAGAGAAAAGAAAAAGCCTGCAGGTTAGAGTGATACAGAAAGAGAAAAGTGGGGTGGCTAACAAAAAGGAAGTCACTATAACCATATATACATATCCTAAACTTCTATAGAGGAACATGCAAAATATCACTTAGTGGATATATAGGCATGCAAGGTTGCTAACTCCAGCCACAAAGGCGTTCCCCTCCCCATTCAGACTACAAGCTGTTGGTAAGTCTAACGTACCTCACAGGAGTGTTATGAGAATAAAATGGTAGCAAGGAGAATCACATGCATCACCTTCCCCCAGGGAAAACAGCAAGACAGAAATGCTTGCTGGGTGCTACTTGTCACTAAATGGTCCCCCAACTCAAGCAAACTGGATAATCTTGGCAATAGAACCCTTGGGTTGATCAAGTGTTGGTGTTGAATGCCAGGTCAATGAACAGCTGCCAGTCATCCAAGATAATTTCCTCAATGCCAGCTCTTTTCCCATGCAAGCCTGTTACATATCACAGACACATAGCTGGTGTGTGTGTGTCAGTGTCTCTCTACTTTGTACACCAGTGTTCATCAGCAAGTGAAACCTTGGGGGCATGGAGATGGAATTACAATAGTCTATCAAGATTCCATCTCCCTAACTACTTACCTTCTCCCACAGTCTTCTGGGTTCGTTGTGTTTACCTGAACTGCATGGCCTGGACAGATTAGGGATTTTGTTTGTGTATCATCCACCTTACTATTCAACAGTGTCCCTTCCTGAGCTTGCTGGAGTGGTCTTGGGTTGGTGATGGGATCCCTCTGGGGTACAATGCTGAGGGATTTCAACCTCCATGCTGACATTGCCCTATCAGGAATGGCTCAGAACTTCATGTCTGCCATGATAACTATGGGCCTATCCCTGTTGTGGTGAACCTTTGGCATGTGTGCCCTCTCTGGCACACAGAGCCATTTCTGAGGCCACGTGGCAAGATGGAAGGGTGGGGGAAGAGGGTGTGTGCCTGTTCCTCCTCTTCCCCCACCCTCCCATACCTTCAGCTGCCTCCCTGGAGACATCTAAAGGCACGGGAGAGCAGGGGGAAGAAGATGAACAGGTGTGCACCTATTCTTCCCCCTCCCTTTCATACCACTAGCTGTCTCTAGTTTCCAGGGAACTCATGCCCCCAGAAGGCAGAAGTCCCATCTCCGGATGTCCCATTCCCCCACCCCCACCCCCAGAAGTCCCTCCCCCTGGCACTAGGTAACAGCCGGTATAGAAATGCCTTTGAGTTTGGGCACTCTGTCTCTAAAAGATTCACCATCACTGGCCTATCCCAAATGGTGTTTGGCCCTGCTTGTACTACTAGGCACACTCTGAAGCTTGTTTTCTGTAGTGGGTGGAGTGAATGTGACCTGGGAATGGAGGAACTATCTATAGTTTGATTGTCATAGATAGATCATCACCTAGTGGGGTTTTCTGAGACTCAGAACCTCCTCAGGGGTGGGAGACCCATTGAAATGATCCACCCCAGGAAGCTTATGGATCCAGATGAATTCCTGATGGCTCTTGAGGTGTTCCCTGCTGCCTTGCCAGGCAAAGTCTTGAGTGACCTCTGGAATGAAGACATTTTGAGGACAGTGGACATGATAGCTCTCAAAGTATTCCCTCTCATGGAATGGAGCCAAATTAACCCTTTGGTTTTCCCAAGGAGCTGGTGGTGATGAAGCAAGGGAGAAGGTGACTAGAATAATGTTGGCAGAAAACTCGGAGTGGGTCCAATGGAACACAGATTTTATTTGAGGGCCTACTCTATGGCAATATAGGCAGCAAAGGCAATGTCTTTTCTGTCTCTATTGTGTCTGCAAGGAGCGAGGTAACAGAGCTATTTTGAGTGGTGGAGGTCTCTTACATTGAAACCCAAGAGAGGAAAATCCAGACCACTTGACTGACTGCTGTGAACAACTTGCCTGGCTCTTTACAGATAAAACTGTTTGGATTTGCTCTGACTTGGACATTATAATTGATACAGATCTTTCGTCTCTGTTTGTCCAGTGGGAATGGATAATTTTTCAGTTTGTGCAACCCAAGGATGTGAATAGATGTCTTGGAGAGGTAAGAGCACCACATATACTGTATAATAAATCCCTTATTGGCTTATTTAAAAATGCTAGAGAATGGGTGGAGGGAGTGGTTAATATCTCACACACACACCCAAAAAAAGGCAGAATTCCAGCTTAACATTGTCATTATTTTAAAAGTATCTCCCTGGATGTAGTCTCTAGGCAGGGGGGTTGGACTAGACAGCCCTTGTGGTCTTTTCCATTTCTATGAGTCTACATGCCTTAGTTACATCCTGGTTGGATTATTTTAACATGCTCTATATGGATCTTCCTTTAACTTCAAAAGAACTACAGTCAGATTGCTAACTGGGAGGGGCTACAGGAAGCACTTATGACAGTGCCACTGGCTCCTGGTATATTTCCGTGCACAATTGGAAGTACTGGGTTTTTTTAAATCTATAATTCCCTGTTGGCTAGGGTCCAGGTTATATGAAGGACCATATTCTTCCTTATAAAACTCTCCGTGCTTTGGATCTTCTCTCTGTCCCATTACCTTGACTGGTACATCTGGTTTTGAGAAACTTCATGGAACAGGGCCTTCTCAATAGCTGCTCCCAGGCTCTGAACTTCATTTTCTGTGAAGTTATACAGTACTAGCACTCTCCCCTCTTTCTTTTTGCAGACAAGTAAAGACTTTTCTGTTTTGACATGCATTTGGTGACTGATTGTATAAGGCCACCCCACCTAAACAATGTGCTAAATTTTCCTAATTGTTATACATGTGTATGTGTGTGTTTAATAGTATATGTTTAATCTGGTTTGATTTTATTTTTTTATTATTTAAGTTATTTTGATGTTTATATTTTGTGAATTTTAAATTACTCGTATGTGCTTTTTAAATCTGTTGGAAGCTCTTTTAAATCCCAAACTGAGAAAAAGTTAAACCATAAAGTAAATAATAATAACAATAATATAAACAAAATAAACAAATATTGTAAGCCATTAGGATCCCCATGTTGAGACTGAGACAGAACATTAAATAAATAGGTGTGCTTGCTTGTTACCTGAGCTTGCAAACACTTTACCTCCACTGCTGCTACCACTTCCCCTGCCTTGCATTCATCATTTATGTGGTTAAGCTTGTTCAACTTTGTTAGGGTGTATATACTGTATATATTTTTTAAAATGTGGAAAAGACACCAGGGTTTTCACAACAAGCAAGAGATAGCCAAAGGATGAGATTTTATGTTAAGCTCTGGATATTGGAAAAAT
Source organism: Sceloporus undulatus (assembly GCF_019175285.1). NCBI lineage: Eukaryota > Metazoa > Chordata > Lepidosauria > Squamata > Phrynosomatidae > Sceloporus > Sceloporus undulatus. The sequence goes on along the minus strand of NC_056524.1, from coordinate 109,623,350 downwards.
ATAAACCTTGGGATTCTCATGCTGTGGTGAGGCATATTGTATGCACCTAAACAAATACAATCACATCAAAAGAAACAAGAGCATTATCCTTTTCTAAAGAAGACAAACCAAACACAGGAATCAGAGCAACTTGGAAAGAGAAATGTCATTAAAGTGATGTCAAGCAGAGCACAAGCCCATGATCAGTTCCAGGGAAATGCTGCCCACTTCGCCCTCCTTTTGAGGTCTCTAGCAAGGTGCTTTAATCTGTACTTTTACATCTGAAGCACAGATTTACTTTAAACAGCAAAGCAAGAGCCTGACTGTGGATGGAGAGGGGAGAGAGAAAAAAGAATCTCTTTTATGACTTGTAATAGTAATTCTCAGTAGGATTACATTTTGGGAACCAGCAAAGCTAAATGCCCTAAGTCATCCTACTGTGTGTTAATCACATGACTAATTTGTTAAATTTGCATTTCATTTGTTTCTGGAGCTTTGAAGAAAGTTTATTGATAAAGCCCCCCCCCCCCCCCTCTCTCCCTTGTGGACTTTCCAAGGGATTTGACATCGATCAATTGGATTCCTGTCCATGACTGTCTCCTAATTAGTACAACTCCACAAGAAGAGTTAATGATGGGGCAAAGCCTTTTGTATCTGTCCTTTTTGTGGCTTAATAGACAGTAATCATTGTTGGTTAGTGGCCTGATGAAGGTTTTTATTTGGTTCTGAGCTTGTCTTCTTCAGAAACTGTGTTAAGATAAAATTCTCCTTCTTCTAAGACACGCCCCTCTTATTCATACTTACCAAGGAGTGGTTGTTTATTTAGTTTCTATGCTCCATTAAATTCCATCATTTGATTGTTTTGTCCCCTTTGCTTTTCATATGACAATAATAAAGGGGGATAGCAAAATCATCATCATCACCACTATCATCTTTTGGCTGGGGAGGAAAAAAGACTACCATAGTTTTTTCATGAGTTTTTCAGACTATGTGGCCATGTTCTGGAAGAGTTTATTCCTAACATTTCACCAGCATCTGCGGCTGGCATCTTCATTTTTTGAAGATGCCAGCCACAGATACTGGCAAAATGTCAGGACACTGTGCTCCACAGCACTCAAGATCAGCAGGTTAACTCTGTGAGTGCACACAGCTTTTACTCATATCTGAAGGAAGAGTTTAGGAGATCTGAGAAGAATCGCCCTGGCTGGGGCCATAATTGCTCCCACTCCCGACAACATACCACTGTTTAAAGCGGCCACCTAACACTGCCTAATGGGACAGTTACAAATATTATAGACCATGGATTTAGATACACCTCTTATCCTTACCCTTGTTAAGTCTTTCATCTGATTTCCATTAAAATTGATGCCTCAGGAAAGAATGGGACTCAAAGTCATTTGAAGTTAGTAAGGCACTAGGTATGCTTTCAGTGTATTTCAGACATTTATTTGGCAGCAGGTATGGTGTCAGCTTACTTTCCTGGGGTAAGAGCTAAGTGTTATGCTGACTAGCTATACTTCCATATTTACTATTCAAAGAGGTCAGCCAATACGAAGGACAAACTACTGCCTGTTTTCCTTTCCCCTCTTCATTTATTTCCAAGATGGCATATAAGCAGTGTCAAAGGCAGTATTTTGCCTTGGAGGTATGAATCAACAAGGCATTCCTGTTGTTGCATCAAGGCTAAACTTCTAACAGAAAGGGAAGTGAAAAGATGGGTGAGTCCTAAAAGCAGACGTGTTTTCCTCAACATCCACACAGGCCTGTTTTGTCTCTCGACAGAACAATCACCTCCATCTCTCCCTTTTCAGTCAAATCAAGATGTGCCAGTTACACCACTTATTTATCACGGCTGAGGACTCTTCCCCTCAGATAAATACAGGGTTTCAGCTTTCAGTTATCTCATTTTCTCCAGCAGCCAGTTTCACTACCTCATTGTTACATATTCTCTCGCTCTCTCACACACACACAGTGCCACTCACATGTGCCTAATGAATCAGGGTGCAGGGGACTTTGCTCCGCTGTCTTCCCAGGAAGAACCACAATTGATCAGGGTACTGAGGGGGAAGAGTAATAAAAGTTGAGAAAGCTGTGCCTTTCCCTGTTGATTCAGAGGAGGTCTGTCTCAAGCAGCCCAAGATGTTGCATGCAAAGAGGAGACTGACTTAATTCTTGTGACTCTTTGTGTTTCACTCCCCAAAGGCATAAAAACTAGACTTCCCCATAAGAAAAACAGAACAGAGGTTAGCTTCCCCATCTCCCACCCTTTTGCTTTTCTTAAGGTTCATCAACAAGTCACTCCTATTTCCTTAGAGGGAAAGGAGAGATGCAAGCTTTATTAACACAATTCAAGATCTAAGTCTGCTCAGAAAAATATTACTAGGGTTTTGGGAAGGGGGGGTGGGTTAAACTTCATGATTCCAGAAAACCCACAGAATATGCAACTGGGTCTGGAGAATCTGGTTTAAAAAAATAGTTGGGGTTTTTTTTTAAACTCAGGCCCAGCTAAATACATAGAGCATGCACAGGCTCAAAACTGTACTTGAGGTTGTTTAGTAAAAGCTCAAAAGGTAAAGATAAATACATTTAAATATGCATAATGTATACATTGCAGAATGTAATGTTCCATAATGCAAAAATTTTCTTTACTCCTCATTTCCATGATGTATGTACATTACAGAATTTGAGGTTCCTTGCTGCAGAATTTTCTTTTGTTTCTCTTAACACAGAGTGCATGCATTACATTTGTCCTTGCCATCAAGGCAAAGAGCTGATAACAAGTTTTATCAAAAAGAAAAATGGTAGCCACCATCTCAGAAAGCCCCCAAAGGCATGAAGAATTAGTTTTCTGGTGCCTAAGGAGGCATTGGTTTTGTATTTCTCAAACATCAGCTGCTTTTGCTGCATAGAAAATGACTTTTGAAACTGAAAAGAAATTCAAAAACATTTTGTGATGTGGCAAGAAGGCAAATAAATAAAAAAATCTCACTGCACTAACACAAACCTCTCAGTATACCTAAAATTGCTCTTCATGTTCCTGCCACTGCATAGAAATCAATAAATAAAGCCACAATCCTGAATCCACTTTCATAGGAATAATGCACACAGAACCTGCTAGTGCTTAGTTCTGAGCAGATAAACCTTAAACAGTGCTGTATATAGAATAGTTAACACATAAGCAGAGAACTTGTGGCCGAAAATGATGTTTCCCCTTTGACATGACTGTCTAGTCATATCCGACTGTAGGGGGTGGCGCTCATCTCCATTACTAAGCCGAGGGAGCTAGCGTTGTCACAGATGACTCCATAGTTATGTGGTCATCATGACTAAACACAGAACACTGTTACCTTTCCACCAAAAGTGGCACCTATTTATGAACTTGAACTTTTTACATGCTTTTGAACTGCTAGGTTGACAGAAGCTGGGACGAGCGACAGGAGCTCATTCTAAAACTTCTGTAATGAATAACTAGGTCTAAGCAGACATTTTAATCTTTTACTATATTTATTAGTGAGGAATTTTAGTGTTTTAATGACTGTTTTATATGTGGATAACAATTTATTTATAATCCGTTATATTTATTAGATATTTTAAAATGCTGTAAGCTACCTTGCAACCCAAACTTTGGAGAAAAGCAGAATACTCCATCCCACCCCCCCAAAAAAAATCTACTTCCTATGATCTCTATGCATTACAACTACTATTAAAAGACTCACATTGAAATATATTCTTAATTAAACCATTGGTTATTCCAAACCACAAAATCCTTGACACAATGGCAGGGGACTCACAGTTGTTCGTTTAGATTTGGTAAATTTTCATAGTGTCACCATCACAGATTATTTCTTTTGGCCCAGTAAAAACTGATTCAAAGGCACAGTGACCAATAGGGTGCAGCTTTCTCCCTCTGTGCTTGTACAATCTGATGGAGTTCTGAAGTGGGTGGGAAATACAACCTTTGGATTAACAGAGGGAGGAAGCCCTCTGTGACAGTTACCAAGAGTTCTAGAAAGGAGTCACATGCTTAGAAGCTGCATACATTGACATCTAAGCATGCCAGAATAAGTGGTGCCATCAGGATGTCAAAGAATATACAATTGGGATAAAGGTTGAAGGCACCACTCTGTGAAAAGAGTGTGAAGGTCCTCTAGCACCACAGAGCTAGCCACATTTTGAGCTGAGTAAATGAGGCCCGATACGCACTGCCAGGATGTGACACATATACATGATATGGTCAAAGAAATGAAAACGCAGAAAATACATGATAAAACACCTACCTATTTAGCAGAAGGGAAATACGAGGACTGAAATATGTGTAGTGGATATGTCCTGGCCTGACTACAATTCATGGAATCGCCCACCCAACATGGAGTATTCTGGGAGTTTTCATCCCAAACAGTAACTTGTTGAGCCCTGCCAAACAGTAATCACTTCAGAACAAATTATGTAGAATAAGAGACATTATATACGTTTTCCCTATTTGCATAACTTAAACCAAACCCAGAATTCAGCTTTTCTTGGCACAGAATTCAGCTTGCCCTGGGGACAGAATTTTAATTTTTAAAAAATGTGCAGAAAACCACACAGCCTTGACATAGATGCAAAATTCACACCAGGAGTGACAACATTTTTCTCTCTAGCTGCAGACAGAAAGATGTCTCCGTGCAACAATCTAACCTACCAGTATCTGCTCAAACATGTTCACCCACAATAAGAAGAAACCTTATAGCTTTAGTGAGTCACCCACAACAACTTATTCAGGTAGGGTTCTCAAACATATCTTTCATATAGATAGCTCAAACTATTTTGTCACCTAAGGCATGATTATAAAACGAAACAAAGCAAAATGTTGTCAGAAATGGACACAATTGTGCCATCTTTTTTCTTGCCCCTAAAGGTCACAGTACAGCACAGGCTAGAAATGTCTGTGCCTAGTCAGTAGCCTCTATTCAAAGGAGATATCACACAAACATATGAACAAACAAAGTGGGCAAGCATATCTGTACATATGGTCAAGTAACAAATCCCACAGAAAGTATTCTAGAAAATATTGTTCCAATTTAACAGCTGAGGGACAGAGAGTCAGGCTGCAGTCCTATATACACTTACTTTGGCGTAAGCTCCATTGAACTCAGTTGGGCTTACAGCTAAGTAAACAAATGCACTGTAAAAAATGACTTGCCAATGCAAGCCAATTATTCTGGGACAGAACCAGTCCAAAAGACAGCTAGTGCATCTGTTGCTGAGAGAACTACCAAGGGAAAAGAGCAAAGTTGGGCCAGAACATTTTGCTGCCTGGATCCAATGACAAAATGGCACAGCTCTCTATTCTACTCAAGCTAATTAGACTTAGCAGCTGGATTTTATTTCAAAAATGGCAATTCTGCCATACTCAAGGGCAATGGGTTAGTAATGAGGATACAAAACAGGCTGTTTGTCATATAGAGGTTTGTCCTCTAAGAGTCTGGAAGGGCCAGAGGACTCAGGAGGAATGTCTGGGGAGCTGCCACGATTCCCTCCCAGTATCCCCCATCTTGGCTGATTGCTTCAGTCTGTCTAATAGTAGCTGTCTTGCTTGACTATTTCACATGATTGTCAGCTTTGCATTACAGAGTGATGATGTTGAGATGTAATATAAATATGTATTTTAGAATAAACAAGTTGATGTTTGAGGAGTCAGAGAGAGGGGTAGGCGAATGTGGTATAATGTGGAAGTGTTCTGGGTGCTAATTGGCTGATGTGGGAGAATGTGTTGGTTGACAAGGAAGAGTGAAGGTTTAGATCTCAAGGTTAAAATGTGGTAGAATTCAAAGACATAGCTGGGATAGTCTAGAAAATCAGTAAGCAAAGAGATCTCGTAGCACCTTTGAAACTAACAGAAAGAAGGAAGCTGGTAGCATGAGCTTTTGTAGACTTACACCTACTTCCCCAGATGCGAGGCAAGAGGTGGTTTTATTGACAGGAGTAAAAGGTAGAGAAATCAGGAATGGAGTCTAGGAGTACATCTGAGGTGAGCTGTTGGAACTTAACAGAAGCTGTAAAAAAAGAAGCTGTAACCACAAGCGTACAAGAATATTATTTCAGTCAACTTGTTTATTTTGCCTGCTGTTTAATAATATAAATTTAGTCAACCACACCTATTTAATTGGCCTGACTATCAAGGGCTTTGTCTAAGCAGCAAAAGGAAAAAAATATTTTAGCATATGGTGGTAGATTACTGGTAAGAGGTGGACAAGTAAATTCCTTCTCTTAGTCCCAAGGAGTGGGCTTAGGTGGAGTGGATGTGACAGCAGCCCCTGCAACAGAAAGGAGAAAGCAGAGGGCAAAGAGAGTAATGAGTCACAGACAAGGGCACAGAGCAGGACACACAACAACATGAAGCTAACAGGAATTGTGGGACATAGAACACACAAACATGCTCACACAGAAAAGAAACTCATCATGGGAAGATAAAACTGCTTACTACCCGGCTGCTTTCCTTAGGGTTTCTACAGAGCCCTCAAGGACTGTAAATGCCCTGACACTGCTCCCTTCATCGAGAATCTCACTACCATCCATGCGATGTTGTTCCCATCACAGACAGGGAGTGCCCTTCATCTATCTTTGCAGCTTGCTTGTTCACTGCTTTGTTTCTCTTGCCAGAAGAGATAGTGTCATTTGTACATGAACACAATACCTGCCAAGTGTCCCAATTTGGCAGGGATGGTCTTGATTAATTCCTTGACATCCACCTTTTCAACAGTTTTTAAAATGCCTCAGTTTCTCTCTCCTTCACCCATTTCACAAGCTTACATCAATTCCTGCATAGAATCACAGATTTGGAATAGACCCCAAGGGCCATTCAGTCCAACCCCCTGCCATATAGGAAGATATAATCAAAGCAGTCCAGCCTCTATTTAAAAACCTCCAAAGGAGGAGATTCCATCACTCTTTGAGGCATTATGCTCCACTGCCAAACAGTTCTTACCATCAGGCGGATCATCTTAATGTTTAAATGAGTAATGTTTAGGTGAGTTCAAAGTGCAAAAGTAATTTGCACTCAATTACCTCAACAGGAAGAGGTGTGAGGAATGGGAGCAATCTTGCCTGTCTTTTTTGACTAGGGCAAAATCAAACTACTATAACCTCTTCTAGTTTCTGCCTTTGCATCCTCACTGCACTTTCATGTTGCTTGGCCACATGTGTCTCAGTTTTTATCTGTGAAATACTGGATGTGTGCACATATATACAAAGAGAAACTACTGTCTGCACCCCCATGCCCAGTATGTATGGTACACAGTGCACACATGGATCAGAAATACATTTTAAATTTTTTTTCAAAAGGTCTGTTCAAAATAAAAACTGACAGCCATAACTGTGGCAGCATGTGTACCCCTTGAATTTGGGTATCCAAGGTGTGTCCTGCCTGCAATTTAGAGTTAGCCATACATCCTTAATTGGTGAAGCCCCACTGAACTTCCTGGTTTGGGGATTTAGCTGAGGAAAGATGCAGAAGAGATACAAAACCAAAACCAAAAAGGATGTAGCTCAACAGAGCTAGCTGTACCATTAAGGAAATTGAGGTGATCACCTCATGAATGAGGCTTTGGATGTCACAATAGTATTCTGGTTGTCCGGAATGTGAGAGTGGGGCTTGTGGATTTTCTTCTCCGTGTGCCAAAATAAATTGGCTGGTTTGGGGTGAGGGAAGTCACCATTTGTTGCTCTGCTTCATTTAGCAAAATTAGTAGGCTAATCCTGAAGATCAATCACCCCCCAGCTAGTTTGAGGCAAGATGAAAATTGAGAATTGGTGTGGGAAAAGAAACAAAACAGGAAAGGCTAGGAAATATGGAGGTCTGGTTTCTAGAAACTTCAAAAGTGAATTGGTGTTGGTACAAGTGGAGAGAATACAACAGAGTTCATTGAAAGATGGGGTTCAGGTGGCACCTTCAAGCCCATTAAATCTATCTCCCATTTAGGGGTTGGTGAAGAAAGGCCATTACAATAAGTGGCCCCCAGCTTGTGAACCATTATACCATCCTGTCATATAGAATTATCCTGATCTGTTCAACATAAAAGAAAAAGCCCTGAAGACTGCTCCTTAAAAAGTGGTTAATTAACACATATGCCACAAATGTCGGAGTATCATAAATATTCTGAGTAGTGATGGATAGCAGGATAAACCCGGAGCACATGCCATCAGTTCTTTATCTCTGCAGCTATCTAGAATTTGGGATATTTACAGAAAATCACAGCTGTACATGCTTTTACTCCATGGCCATATGTTTTATTATTTCAGCCAGATGTAAACCATAAAACAGCTTTATCTATTTTGCGGTTTGGCATAACGCTAATAAAATAAGCTACAAATACCTAACTTGCAGTTCTGCTTAGAATCTTTATGTATCAGTGAGAGTGAAAGTGCTATTTTAAAAAAAAAAAATGGAGCGGGGAAGCCCTCAAATGCTCTAATCCAGCAAGGTCAATCTGCATGTGCAGCTGATGTAAACAGGCATCAGTCAAGATGCACATCCAGGCCGCGCTGAATTTTGACAGATCAGTCTGATGATCTGGATAGAAATATACAATTCTGTGTTGAGTTGCTGGTCAAACCCCAACAGAATGTGACTAGAGCAGAAACGGGACCATTCTACCTTTTGTTCTCACTTTGTTTTACAGGAAGCCTTCAGATCCAAGCCTTTTATTTACAAAATGGTTTCTTTTGATCAATTTTTGAACTATACTTCATTACTGCCTCTTTTTAAAAGATTTCCTCCACTCGGTAAAGGAAATAATACCATGTATTCCAGAGCCTTCTTTGCTGATATTCTCTAATAATTTATAGAAGAACAAAATATCACTGTGATGTAATAGCAGTGCCTGATATCTTTAGTTGACTGTATTTAACTAAAGTGTAAGAATCTGATAGTATAGTACAAAAATAAAGAGTTTTGCTGTATTTTTCCATCACATGTAACTGCTTTAGAATGTCAAGCAATATTCACCCGTAACCACCTGGGTAACTTGATAATAATATTTTAATAAGAACCTATAAGACAAATGACTGGCATCCTGTTCAATAATTATGAGATTGTATGTAAGTGATCTTGTAGCTGCTGAGGAGTCGGATTTAAGAGTCTGTATATAGTTTTATTTTTATTGTTTTAATGTTTTAAGATTTTTTTTAGGGGGGGGGGAGTTGTTGTTGTTGTTGTTGCCAAACTGTAACTTTTCAGGATTACAGAACATAAACCAAAGTGTTTCTGAGGTGCTGCAGATCAGAATACTGAAAAATGTTATCTGCAACACCTTCCCAGTCACCGGGTCCCACAGGATAATTTACACATTAAATGTAATGGGTTAGACAAAGACTAATCTGCAATCCTGTGCACACTTACCTGAGACAAAGTCCCCTTCAGTTCAAAGAGGTTGACTTATATAGAAAAGCATTGTAAATTAAACCTTATTCAGGAATTATGGATTAGGGTACAAGTCCTGAAAAAGTATGTTCACCACCTCTTCTTTAGTGCTGTATGCATGGAGGGTAATTTTGTGAATCATAGAATCATAGAGTTGGAAGAGGCCACAAGGGCCATCCAGTCCAACCCCCTGCCATGCAGGAAATCACAGTCAAAGCATCCCAGCAAAGAGCCATGGCTATTTATGGAGGTTCTCTGTGTTATGTAGAAGGAAGAGCTATAGAACTGGCACAATCTGAGCTATACACACTCAGAAGTGACAATATTTTGCATCTACTAGAAGGCATGGTTATGGTTTGCAAAATCATTTTAATGGAATGGGCAAGAAATTTAATGAACTGGGCAAGATTGACAATCTAATGTTGGAACAGATTCAGTTATAACATGGGCTGATTAAACAACCCTTATTTAGGTGAGTTGGATTACCTCAAATGATCATAGCCTTCTCTATCCACCTCTCTCTCCTCCTCCTGTTTCTGCATGGACATTCCTACTGCTCATACCCATACCCATTCCTTAGAGCAGGAATGAGATTCATGTGGCCATCCAGATGTTGTTGCTTCCAGAATTCCTCACAATTGGCTCTGTTGGCTAGAGCTGCATGCAATTGCCTAAGAAAACCTTATTAAACTCATGGGATCACCACAAGTCGACGAGCAACTTGAAGGCAGCGCTATATACACACTAATGCTGATCATGGTTAATATCATGCCACCACATGAAAACTATCATAAGCTGTTTTGCCAATTGTAGACGTTACTATGGAGAAATCTGAAACGTTGCATAAAGTTGAAATTTCCAATCTTTATTTTACCAAGTTTTTTTTAAAAAGCTGGCACTAAAACCCTATTAAGAAGAAAAGAAATCCAAACCTTTTAACACTTCATCAGCACATGAAACTCATTAGATTAAGGTGACCTTGAACTAAAATAACTGTTACAATCCAAACTTCTCCTTTTCCTACAAAAATCTTCAGGTTAAATTTATGACGTGGAAATCAATGGTGGGGATGCTATAGGCAGCAACAGCTTTTTAAAAACCAATACCTTCACATGTAGGTTTAAATATGAAATGATGTACGTAAAAGGAGTGCCAGGAATGTCATGGTGTAGTCCCATAAGTGTTCTGCAAAAAAGTGTGAAAGCTGTTTCAATGTTCGCTACTTCATCATTTTTATGTCACTGCTGAAAGGACAAGGCCTGAAATGTAAGTTCCTGTGATAAACACATTTCCCTTTTGCTTATGAGTTCTGAGCAAGGCAAAAGGAAAAAAATATCTCTCTCTAGCATCAATCCAGTCTCGAGAACATCTGGCTCATAGCCTTCTCAACAAGATTTGTTCCACCGCTACATTTCATTGAAACATCTGTCATTTATATCAAGCAGTTGACAAACGCTCCATGATGAATTCCAAAAGCCAACCTGCTAGGTCATTAAACATCTTTTGTAGAGAGAAAGTGAAAAACAGTGCCCCTGTCTTCTTGAAGATGGCAAATTCCAAATATCAAACCAGAACACCAAAGGTGCTCTGCCTGCACCAAAGGCACTTAATTCATTCCAGAAGAGGTGTCTTTATTTCCTCTCTCTCTCTCTCTCTGACTCCTATATTTAATGACTGTAAATTGTTCTCCACATAAAAGACAATCATGTGTTATTGAGAGTCATTACATGGCTATTGTTTAGCAAATGTGTTTATCTGCTTAAAACACTGAAAGTTTCCAGAAGCCGTCAAATCCTCAGGGTTTTCCAGCTAGGCTGGCTTTTAAAGGTTTGTTGAAAAGCTGCTTTGTGTTTCTGTTCCGAGAAGCCAAGTCTGTCCTATCTTTTGCATTAATGCTATGCAATTCAAAAGAAAGAGAAAGGCATTCAGAGATTCAGAGAATTTTAAAACACATTTGAAAATACCTTCATTAGCAGCTGTAATGTTCAATAGCCCATTTGGGGTGGGTACGGTGTTGTTTAGGTGCAGTTATGTTAGTACTTGGATGGGAGACTACCAACATATAAATATCTGTGGGGGTTTAAACACCCTAAAAGTACAAGATCCCGTCTGACCTTGGAAGATAAGGAGGGTCAGCCATGGTTAGTACTTGGATGGTAGGCCACCAATGAATACCAAGTGCTATAGGCTACATTTCAGAGGAAGGAACTAACAAACCACCTCTGAGTATTACTTTCCTAAGAAAACCATATAAAATTCATAGGGGACTTAAAGGCTCATGCACACAAACACATACAGATGTGTGCCTGGTTTTTTGGGGGGGAGGGTGTTAACAGAGAGAACTTCCAGAATAGCATAAGAGTATTTAAACAGAGGAGGGCTTAGGAAAAGTGAAGGAATCCAGTTTCCAAAAGCAAGTTTTAAGATTAGATGGAGGTTAAGTAGTATTTTTGTGTTCGTGCCTAATGAAATCTATGAGCTAAATCCAATGTTATTTCTATCTAGATAAAACCCACTGAAGAAAATGGGACAAATAGTCACAACATATACCACATTCACTTCAATCGGTCTACTCTAGGTAGGACTAACAACAGATTTAGCCCTAAGTCCTTTCTTTAAAAAAAAAAAGGTCTCTTATAATTGGATGTGGAAAGTAAACTGTGGCCCAGTCCATACCTTCCATGTTGTCTAGAGTGGTGGCGGCGGTTTTCCCCTCACAGGGAAGCTACAGCTGCCAAACCACATGACTTACTTGCAGAGGAAAAAGACCCCCAGAAAGTGGGTTCTTTTAAAGCTGAAGGGGCAGTGGTACAAGTGCAACACTGGTGCACTGGTTACGTAAGCACCGCATGGCAATGTGCAGATGCCATGCGGTGCTTACATAACAATGGCAGCATCTATGTATACATTGTTACGGTGCCACGCCGTACTAAGGTTATGGACCGTGCAGTTGCTGCGTGGTCCCATAACCCTAGCACACCGTAAGCATGGCACTTTGTACCGTGCCTGTGTTTTTAAGAGAAGGGATAAGATGGAAGGGGGGCATGCAGCTGTAATGGGCTGACTGAGAGAATGGTAGCTTTAATGTGACCCAATAAACTTTAGTGTGACCCATTGAAGTTGCTGGGTCAAATCTCAATTCTTCCACACATTGCAAATAATCTTAGGGCCCAAACAGACAGGCCAAAATAAAGCTGCTTTGGGTCACTTTGGAGGTATGCTATTTAAATTACACACACATCTTAAGAGGCCAGAAGCCACCTCAAAGCCATGCTCCAGTTCTGAGAACTGAAGCACAGCTTTGGCACAGCTTCAGGCCTCTTAAGATGTGTGTGTCATTTAAACAGCATACCTCCAAAGTGACCCGAAGCAGCTTTACTTTGGCCCGTCTGTTCAGGCCCCTAGTTACCCAGCTTATAGAAGTTCTATTTTTTAAAAAAGTACATTTTTGTGTTGCTAATGGAACTTAAATTTTATCTCCTGGATTTTGGAATGCTTTGTTCCCAGTGCCACATGGCCAGAAGGAGGCAGGACACTCTTACATAGTTATCCCTCCACATTATCTTAACTCAGAGGAACACCAGCAATATCTTGACAAAATACAGGTCTGTGACTAATAGTGTGTGTGTGTGTGTGTGTGTGTGTGTGTGTGTGTGTGTGTTAAAAAATATCCTGTATGATCTTTATCACCTTTGCTTGATGAACAAGCCACTGGAGCTTTGAAAGCTTGCATCATGTATTTTGTGAATTTTGGTTAGTCCAATAAAGTGTCACTGTTTTGTGGATTTTGGATTGTATTGTACTTTGCTAAATGGTCAACACAGCTAACCCTGAATATGTTTTACAGAGGGTCTCTAAGACTTCCTGTGATCACGTCTATGATTATTAAAAGCAGATGACTATTGGCATTAACTAGAAAGCCACACACTGATGTTTATGTTTTCTTTAGACATTACCTATCTCATGGTAAGGTATCAGAAGTATGGGCATGACTTCATATTTAGATCTATTCAGATCAGTGGGACTTCATCTGAACAGTATCTGAAGAGCCCTAAGTTCTTCATACCTTCATGTAATATAAACTTTACATGTGTAAAGCAAGTGCATCTTTGCATTATCTGGTCTCAAAACTTCCCCATATAGAAGTTATTTCAAAAAATGTCTGGGTGTATCTGCACTTCATCTGTAACAATCTGATACTACATTAACTGTCATGCGTCCATGCTAAGGACCCTTGGGATCTATCATTTGGTGAAATACAATTCTCTGCAAGGGTGCTCTATGGCTGTAGTTCAAGTGGATGGAGTAGATGTCTCTGAGAGACCAAATAATTGATCTCAGGTTTCCTTGGGATAAGGATGAAAAAATATTTCAAAATGCTTTAAAATGCTCAAAATGTGTTTCCCAGATGCCAAAAAGATCAGATGAGGGGGAAACTTGACTGATAGGAATGTCTGCAGTTTGGGACTAATCTGTGCAAAATTTGCATGATGTTTTGCACTCACACACACACACCAATCAGTTTATTCTACAACAAACAGCATTGTTTACACACACACACACACACACACACTTATTTATTTATTTATTTATTTATTTATTTCTACAGCCCCTAACTTATCTATTTCATTTATATCCTGGCTTATTCCCCAATAATAGGACTCAGGGCAGCTTGCAACTTATTTAAAACAGCGCAAATGAAAAACTATGCAAAAACATCAGGGTTTTTTTAAAAATTGAAATATAAATTATTAAAAAAAACAGTTAAATAATCTGTAGAGTTAAAACCATTTAAAATTCATAAAAAGACCATATTTAAAAATCAATGAAACAACATAGCACACCATTAAAAGACCATCACAGAAAATGTCTAAAAGCCTGGTGATACATCTCTGAAGATGCCAGCCACAGATGCTGGCGAAACGTCAGGAAGAAACTCTTCTAGAACATGGCCACATAGCCCGAAAACCCCACAAAAAACTATGGATGCTGGCCATGAAAGCCTTCCACATAGAAAAGTTTTTTTTTTGTTTATTTTGAAGGGGGGGGTCAGAAGGAGATTGAAGAGAGAGCCATTCTAGTTTCCCTTGGGATGGGATTCCAAAGTCTGGGAGCAGCCTCTGGAAGGCCCTTTGTGCAAAAGTTTTATTATCTGTGTAGAAAATGCTGCTTCCTATGAAGAAAAATATGTTTTCCACAAGCACAAAAACTATCTTTGAGTTTTTACGCAGAATAAGTCCCAAACTACAAAGCCCTCAAAAACTACATGGTTTTCAAAAACCTTGCAGCATGAAAAAAAATTGCTAAAATTACTTCTTGCTTCCTTCAAAAAGAAAATAAGCAAAGAATTACATCACTACCTTATGATGTAGCTAGGACCATTACATTGGTATAACACCACTATAATCATGTATATCTTTTAATACTTGGCACTATGATGATATATTTGAGTACATGTTCTCTGAGATGAACTCTGAGTTAGCATCCTCTTCCCCACTTCTTTGGGCAGAGTTTAGGAAGAACGGAGAAAGAAGAGACTTTGTTTTTTCTTCCACTCTTTAAAAATACTAAATATACCAGGACTGAACAAAAAGGGGTCTCATCCATCCCTGAACAATCAATGAGACTCAAGATGATCAGTAGCTGGATCTTTGAAAAGCTAATCAGACAATCTTCTTCATTCAGGTTTCCACTCCTCATGCTAATGAAGAGGGTTGATTCGAATTATCAAGACAGCTAGATCTCCCTTCTTGACACTCTTCCACCTGGCAACAAGTCTGATTAACATTTAAAGTGGGGATTCCAGGAAAGCAGGTTTTTGGTTGCCTAGGTGACAGACAGAAAACAGAATTTGTCTCCTTATGTACGACAAACAGAATTCAGATCTCATTCTGACTGAAACCTATTTCAGGCTGTACTACTTTAGGCTGAAAGTGAGGTGGTGTGGGGGTGCCAAAGACCAAATATTCAGAAACTTCTCTCCATAGATAGATCAATAGATAGCTAGATGACAGACATACACAAACATGCATATGAAAGCTAGAAATGGTTCTGCAAGCTGCTATACGCCAGGTCAGATCATTGCCCATTCTCTGTTCTGGATAGGACCGTGAGGATTCCCATCCCTGCCCACTTGAATTGTTTTTTAACTGGTGAATCTTGGCATTGAATCTGCAACATTCTGTGTGTAGGGTATGTGCTCTGACACTGAACTACAGTCTTTTCTACTAGTTGAGCAGTCAATGTCCTCCTCTCCCCCATAGAGCTTCAGCATTTGTTAAATGGGACACCACTTTGGCATTCACTCTGAAAACTGGCCAAATCTTGGCCACCAAAGACAATTATGAGCCATAACCCAGCTTGCAGTAAGTTCCTTATCTTCTTACTCACTCCTGTGTAGGGGTGAGGAATGTGTAGCTTATCAGATGCTGGTTGACTCCATCTCCCCAAGCCCTTCACTAATGGTTGTGTTGACTAGTGCTGAAGAGAGTGGTGTTAAAATGAATTATAAGCTGTGTATAGTATGGTAAAGCTTTGCCAGGCATGTGCACAGGGAGTGATTGCCAACTGAGAAATGGAAAGGACAGTTGCATATGGATGGGGATTGTTGAAAATAGTGAGAGGTGGTGTTTGGCATGATGTGATGACAGTATTATGATAGTCAAGTAGGAACATATTTTGAAGAAGACAATCAAAGAGATAGGAGCTAACGTTGCAGTGGAATAGACTGGAATGTTAAGATGACAAAGATACCGTCTGGAATCCTGTTGGGGAGTTATGAATGTGTACACACTGTAGGTACAGTGTTAAAGAGCTACATCCATCCTTATCCACCCGCTCCATCCCCACTTACTGGTAAGCAGCTGCTATGATTGATGGGGATCTGTTCCCCCTTTCTGTCAGGAAGCAGTAAAATGACATTTCCACCACTCTTGTGAATGGTCTCCAGTATGACAGAGAGAAGGAAAGTTCTCGTGACTATTCCCCTTTGCACTAAAGATCACTTATAAAAGAGGGGGATGAAACCATCAGCTAGCTGCTTCCCAAACAACAGGGAGCAGACCCCATTGATCACAGTGGCTGCTGCCCAGTAATTGGGGACTGGGGGACTTTCATATGGCAAACTATCTGTGAATAATCCTTCCCCTATGAAATTTATGGGGTCACTTTAAGTCAACAGGCAACTTGAAGGTGTGCGCACACATATAAGCAACTCCTAAACCAGGGACTACATAGAGATTGTGATTATGAAACAGTCACAAGTGTGTAACTCTAGATTACACATTTGTAGCTGGCCAGCAGAATTCCAGCCACTGTATATAAGTGTGAGAGATGTAAATTGATATATTCAATGTCTAAAGCTGTAGTTCAGTGATACTCAAATGGTGGAGCAGGAGCCCCAGGCAGGGGAGTTGATCAGGAGAGCATGAGACTATGAGGCCCTGATCCCTCCTCCTCCTCTTCCCAAACCGTTTTTATGTGTAAATTTGCACATGTGATATGAAAAATATTGAATTTATTTTAATAAATCTGTTCTAAATTGAACAATGTTATTTTCTTATAAAATGTTAAAATATGAATATACATCAATGTGTGAATGCAAATACACATACTAAACAAAGAAAATATTTTATTCATACACTACTTTGAGTGGAGGGGGTGCATGACATCCACATGTAGAAGTAAATTGGGTAGTAAGGGTAAAAAGTCTGAGAACCACTGTTGTTTAATTATATTGCATAATGATAACAAAGTGTTAATATGCCAGAAGGAGATAAGGAGCAGAATATTACATAACATTTGAGACTTGTAATTAATCACATAATCTTTGTTGTTTATTATAACAATGCCTACTGCCTGGTTATTAATACCAGAAGAGATATAGATAAGGTTACAGACATTATACAGTGGTAACAGTGAGAACTG
Source organism: Sceloporus undulatus (assembly GCF_019175285.1). NCBI lineage: Eukaryota > Metazoa > Chordata > Lepidosauria > Squamata > Phrynosomatidae > Sceloporus > Sceloporus undulatus. Next base: position 109,606,045 of record NC_056524.1, on the reverse strand, counting down.
CATTAGGTAATGATTCTCAGGGAAACAGTACATGTAAGGAGTGTGTAAAGTTTGCCAAACAATGGAGGAAAGATCCATCGAAGATGCTGATCCAAATTAGGATCTCTACACAATCCAACAAGGCCAAGAGGTACTCATTTTCCATCCCTAAAACACATGATGCCATGTCTCCATTCTAAAGCACACTAAGGTATTCACATCTGAATATTGATCCCCTAACAAAATTATATTGCTGTGACTGTATTTTTGTCCTCTTTCACCTACATTTTACCAGTTATCTTACACCTCTTCCCACATACAGATAGGTGGACAACATTTTCAGATCTGCAGAAGGGAAGAAGGCATACCTTTCTGGATGTTTGACCCAGAGACTAGGGGACTGAAGAGACCACCCCAATAGAGCGGTGTCCCGTCGCCCCTTTCAGTGCCACATTGGGGCTGCAGTAACCACACACAGCAGCCCTGATCTGGCAGTTTGCCACTCTTTTTTAGAACAGCAAAAAGCTGCCCGTGCCACTTCTGTAGCAGCTTTTCAACTTTTTTTGGCACAGTGCATTTAAATGCTACGCTAAAGAAACATCGTGATGCTGCCAGCTGTCTGGTCAGGCATGCAGCAAGACACCAGCATCAGGGCAGTGTCAGGGCATGAGGTGTGAGGTCGCCATGCCCCCACTCTTCCCTGATGCCCGTGTTTCCTGCAGTTTACCAGTTATCTTGTTATCTTTGAAGCTACAAATCTAGTGAGTCCTGAGTAGCTTTTCTTTAACTCCCTTGAAAATGCTGTAATCTGGATTCTTGGAATGCTGTCCAAAGGAGAACCATCTCAGGGAAAGATTTCTGTGTGCACCAATTTTGTCCTTCCACCTGGAGCTAGTATCCATAAAGTGCTTAAGCATTGTATTTTGCCCTCTGTTGTTGTTGATTATAAAAACATTGAACAAAGTAAAGAAGAATAAAACTGTCTTTTAAAAAAATCAAAGTATTTGGTCCTATTTCATACAAGGCTTTGTAAAAAAAAAGTGGACTTACTAATTAATAAGATATTTCTTTAATCCTTTCCTATCTCTCTCTCTCTCTCTTTTTTAAATAGTGAAACACTGCAGAACTTGTTTTTAAAAAAGGAATAAGAGTAACACCCATACAGTATGGTCTTTGTTAGCTGACATAGTTCACCTGTTACATTTGGTTCCCACAGTGGATTTTTAATAGTAATTTGCCATTTTGACCTTTTCCTGCATTTGGCCAGTTTAATGAGGGAGGGAGTCTGAATTTGGGTGGGTTATATAAATCGGACAGCATACCAGAAGTAGAGAAGGATTACATGACAGTGGGGAACAGGCAGGGCCATATGACATATTCCTAAGCATAAGACAATCAAATTCCACTGAATTTTATGGAACTTGACATTGTGGATTTGGCAAACTAGCATATGTGAAGCATCAGAAAGGTAGAGGACAAATTGGTTTTGAGAAACACTTCTGGAGGCAAGAATGAGAGGAAAGCATTTATATTCATTAATCATGTTGGGAAGCACAAAACAAGATTGTAAAATCTCTATTGTACTCAAAAGAATTATATGCCCATATGTTGTAGACAGAGAATAATTTTTCAGAGTTACAGGTGGTATGAGGGGACTATTTTGTTGTTTTCATTGTGTGCCTTCATTTCATGCATCCTACTGTTGATTATAGTCAAACAGGGTTTGTAATTTAATAAATAACAGCCAAACTTGTTTGTATATAGTTTATAATGGAGTGGGAGGGAAATAGTGTAGACACTACAACTTACAATGGCTCTACCACATCTGTCTTAGCCACCCTTTGTCAATTTGATTTGTCCACAGCCACTGGCATAGTTATTGTACACCATTTTTCCACAAACACTAACAATACAAAGAAATTGTATGACTTGGCCAATAATAACAGTGCATTATCAATGTGTCTAACAGAAAGTGCTTCCTGCAATAGAATGACTCCTTACATCATCAGCAGGAGTTTTTCTGGCAAAGGAATACTCCACCCATCAGAGGAAAGGAGTCCTTCAAAATCACTATTAACTTTACCAGAAGCAGTCAATTTGGCAAGAATCTGAAAGAAATGTCTCCTGCATACATCCCACTGAAGTATATGGGCAACAGTATTACCATGTACTTGCACTGGAACAATTAATTTCCATAGAATCTGCATATAATTTTTCAATGGATTACAGACATTGTATCTGTTACAATGTATGTGCGTATGCCTTCAAATCATCTGTCCACTTATGGTGACTCCATGAATTTCATAGGGTTTTCTTAGGCAAATGGCTTCAGAAGTGGTTTTGCCAATTTCTTCCTCCAAAATGTAGCCTACAGCATCTAATATTCATGAGTGCTCTTCCATTAACTAGGATGGACCCTAGAATGGACCCTTGTTCAGCTTCCAAGAGCAGACCGGATTTGGTGCCTTCAGAGTATTTAGGCCCTAAATGTCAAAACCAGTTTGGTCTCTAAGGCCTGGTACAGGCCGGCGCAAAGTGCCAGCCTGGGGCCAATTTTAGGGCTCAGGGGAGTGGAGCATCCGCATGCTCCCAAGCCCTACTGTGCTGTCCAGGTGCCATCATGGCTCACCCCCGTCCACATGGGGGCTGCCATGATGACGTATGTGCAGTGCCATGTCCAAATGGCACCGCATGTATGTCATCAGTGTGCAAAAGTGTGGCAAGGGTGCCCTGCACTTGGTACAAAAGGAACCCACTTGGACCAGGTTCTTTTTATGCCTCGTGGAGGCTGCACCATTTGATTGGTGTGGCCTCCATCCGTGGGAGAAAGGGGCGGTGTCTGGCCACCCCTTTCTGCCCGTCTGTATCCCCCGTAAGCCTCCAATATATTTAAACCTCATGTCTTTTGACTGTTTTATGTCAAGAAACATATATGGTAGGTAGCTTGTATGGGTTTAGCACCAGTGTGGCATAGTGTTTGAGTATTAAACTAGAGCTCCAGGACACCAGGGTTCAAATCCTTACTTTACCACGGACACCTACTGGGTGACTTTGGGCAAGTAACACTCTCTTAGAGGAAGGGAATGGCAAACTGCCTCTGAACAAATCTTGCCAAGAAAACCCTATGATAGGGTCACCTTATGATTGCCATTAAATCAGAAACAACTTGAATGCAGACAACAACAAAAAAATGTATAAATGATTGTATCAAGACATTATTAGAATAGGCAATGGATAAGGGGGCTCAAAGCAAGGGCTTTATCACATGGAGCTTGAAAAGTGGTATTAGAGCAAGATAGGCATGTCTGTGGCCCTACCATCCATTGCTGGAGGGCTCCTTGATAATGATGGGAAAACCCTTCAATGCCTCCCAATCGTTGTGCTTTTCCACATGTGACAATTTCCTCCTAAATGAGTTCCAATATGCAGGCAGTCACATGGTATGAGAAAGCATGATTTTGCTCTTCTTCCCTTCTCCCCTGTCTCCCTAGCTATTCCCAAATAGGTTGTTTTTCTTTTCTTTTTTCTAATTTATTTAATTTATTTATTTTTTACTTAATGGATTGTCAAAATACAGGCCCGGGACAGGGAGATGGGACTGTGGAGGCTGGCGTGAGAAGGACAGAGGCTGAGCAGAAGCAATACCATGGTGGGATACAGACTGCCCAAAAAAGGGTGGTCTGCTGCCGCCCTGGTTTGCTGCACAAGGGAGCCGCAGCGGACAAACCACACGGCTCTCTCGCGCAGCAAAAAGAACCCGCAAAAATTGGGTTCTTTCTGCGGTGCCATTATGACACCGCAAGACGCCAATGGCATACTTACAGCATCAAAAAGGCGCCAGGATGTGCGGACACTATGTGTCCATCACATCAAAATGGTGGCACCCATATGTACAGGGCACTGCCATTTTGATGTCCTCATCATGTGCGAGGGGCAAGTCGTGTTTGGAAGCGCCGCCCCTCACACGTCACGATGGCACCCCCATAGGGCCTGTCTATCCAGCGCCCATGACAATCTGGAAAAGCTGTGCAATAATGACTGCCCCTTCAGCCTGGTATGTTTGGGTTTCCTAGACTAAAGGGATTGTAGCACCTTACAATAATAAAGTAACAGTAATAAAGTCTCAAGTAACAATCATAAAATAAAACAATTAGTTTGATTTAAAACATATTTTAAAAATTTAAAAACAAAATTAAAAACACTCCAATAAAAGACATAGCCAGCATCCAGCAAGTTGCGTCTCCTTTAACAGCGGTCGAGTTTATATGCTGCAGGCCTGTTGGCAGAAGGACAACAGTGAAGGAGCTAAGCCAACCCAGCCTTCTTCAGCAGGGACAGTTTTATTTACATAAACAGATAAATGATTTAAATTATACCTCATGCAAAATGGGCTCATACTAAACACTAGATTGATGCTAGAAAGACAAGAAAACAGATTAAAGGATAAGGAGGATATGCTTCCTTTAACATCCTTTAGGCATGTGGTGCCAGGCAACTGGGCTTCAAAACAGAGGTGTACAGTCAGCACTAACACAGTACATGTTTCTTCCTAAATACATAACCTGATTCAATTTTAATGAAATCTGTTCTACTGAGTTAAGGAAATAAGACACTATTTACTTCATTTGCTTAGGGGCTATTTATCATCCTATTGCAAACATCTTTGTGGTTGCTGTCCTGTTCAGCAATGCTTTACAAACAGATAAGCGTTTGGAGTTTGGAAATCCAGCCTCTGGGATGGTGGAATAAAAAGGCTACAAAAGACTCAAAAGGAGCTGTAAATACAGAGACCAGAGGTGAGAATTCTAATGCATCAGCCGTGTAATTGCATTAATTCAATACAATGATTAAAGAGCTTTCAGGCAATACTACTGCCTCAGCCAGACAGATTCTGATTAAACAACAGAAGTGTGAGAAAACTATTATGGATCAAAGATTGATAAGATACAATCATGGGAGGAAAATAGGTGGGAAAGATTTAGAAAATGATATTAAGTGGCTCTGAAAGAAAGAAATATGTTAAATATAAAATGCACAATGGAGTGTGCTATGTAGCTTTATAAAAATGCCATTAAGCAAATGGCTTGGAGAAGACAAAAAAAGCCAGGAAGAGATGAAAATATTCCATCCTGGATTGTTCATTTGATCATCAGACATTTGTTTGTTGAATATTGGGCTTTGATGAGTATAATAGAGTTGTTGTTTTCAAATGATAAATATCTATATTCTTCTTCAATCCATGAATTCCTTCCTTCAATGCCAGCTTGTTTAAATACATAAAATATACTTTTGAGAGAGTTACCCATAAATAGTTGGAATGCATGGGGAAAATGTGGTCATAAAGTACAGTCGGCCCTTCTTATACACGGATTCAAGCATCCACGGTTGGAAAATATTTTTAAAAAGTATAAATTTCAAATATCAAACCTTGATTTTCCATTTTTATAAGGAACACCACTTTGCTATGTCATTATAGTTAATGGGATTTGAGAATCCATGGATCTTGTTATATACATGAGGGGATCTTGGAACCAAACCCCAGCGTATAACAAGGGTCCACTGTCTAACCAAATTGATGGGTTTGTCTCACCATCCAGCTGGTTATGCCTGTATTTTTCTTCTCTTTAGCCCCAATGTTTGCCTTTTCACCAACCTCTGGTAGCTTTTCTTCTTTCCCTCTAACGTGTATCCTGCAGTGTCACAATTATCTCAATCTACAACCAGTAATATGTGTCTAATAATACTGACCTATGTTATAAGTTGTTATTTTAAATAATAAATAATGAGACATTATTTATTATTTAAAATGCCCTTTTCACATCTAAATCAGAAGTCAAATGTCTAATTTATAGATCAATGTGATCACATGAGCAATGAGAACTGAACTCTTCCATATCTGTCACTCATCATTTTCTGTAAGGTATTTATAGCTTTTCTTCTTGCATCCACTACCTTCCAGTAGCTTCTTTTCCCAGCAACAACTACTTCCTGTGTCGGAACACAGCCAATGAGAAAAGTACTTGGGGATGTGACCACACAGCAGGGACACACATTATGGTGGCAGAGGATTATGCATTCTCAACAGACTACAGGTGGGAAAGGTACTTTTAAGAACAGTGAATATAATGGCATGCAAAAGACATCTATAACTGAGCAGTTGTAGGATGACGCTCTGAGACCCACAGTGTCATCCAGTACTGCTTCGTCTTATGTGGCTTCAGTGTGTTTTTATATTCATTCTTGTTGAAAGGAACATTCCATGTTCTCCCCCATTTTACTGAAAATATCAGCCATTTTACCCACTTCTTACATAACTGGACCAAATTTAGTTTTGGACTGATTTGCACTGCCATCACATTGAGATGTGCTTGGACCACATCAGAAAGCACTACATAAACCAGGGGTGGGCAAAGTGTGACCCAGGGGTTGCATGCAGTCCCCCAGATCTGGTTTTGTGGTCCCTGGGTCACAAAATGAAGGTGAGACAAATGTGGCAAAAAATGTCCCTCATCCTTAGAGGACATGGGGGGAGAGGCTTGGCAGGAGTACAACTCCCCAAGATCTACCAGTCAGCCAATGTCCACAACCTCCATATGTCACCCACCCATGATAGAAATGTTAAATGTTATAAATGAATTTGTGGTGGGTTGTGAAATCTGGCTTTCTAATCTTTTGGTGCTAGCTTTTATAAAAGCAGGACTAGCATTTCCACTGTACTTCAAATCATTGCCCACTTTTCTTGAGTGTTTCTTTGTAATACTTGCAGACAGGTCCTGCTTAGTTGTGATGCACTGTGGAAACTAAATTATTGTTTTATAACATATATTCCCCTGAAATTGCTTATATTTGGTGCTTTCTTGTGCTGTTTCCAATTAACCCCACAGCTTAAAGGCTGTGGAGACGAGGACATGCTTTGCATATTAATACACTCTTCTGCACTAATGTTGCAATTAAAGTTGCTTCATTTCTCTACAGCATTGGTCTTCAGCTAGTGGGTCATGACCCACAATTCAGTCTTGTCCTGACCTATGGTGATTCTTACAAGGAGAACCACCAGCAGCTTCTCTTCAGTTTCTTTTTACAAAACAAGTAAAGAAGGAGCAGGAGACGGAAGACAATATGCACAAAGAAAAAGAAAAAGGAAGG
>NC_056524.1:109546241-109598910 GCF_019175285.1 Sceloporus undulatus | reverse complement strand
ATATATATATATATATATATATATATATATATATATATATATATATATACGGCAATAACACCATTACCTCCAACAACAATAAATTAAAAGTGAGTACAGGGATAGAACAGGTTTGAGTCTGAAATTGAATCTCAAAATGTTGAAAAATACTGATTTATTTTATGGGACTGGCCAAACGTGATGAGGCAAATTGGGGCACATTTCACAGCTAGTAGATGATGCGGGTTGGTAATGTCCTCCCTCAATTATTCCTTCTGAGATTCTGAACCATTCCTCTTTGTTGGAGAGCAGACTTTGCCCTGTACTCATGCACTAATCTTCTGCCCTCAGGAGCAGTGAAATTTGAGGTCCTGTTGCCAGTATAGGATATTCAACCAGTATATTGATAAATTCATGAATGGAGGACGAGCGAGGGAGGCTTTTTAACATCTTTGCCCCCCCCCCTCCAGCCTTGGACCAACTCAGCATGGGGAGTGACCCATAAAGCCTTGGGCTCCTCATTCCCAGCCTTGGATTTGCCAGGAAGAGAATGGAGGACGAGCGAGGGAGGCCCTTTAACAGCTCTGCCCCCCCTCCAGCCCTGGACCAACTTAGCATGGGCAGTGGCACATAAAACATCGGCCGATACTAAGAACATTATTTTGTTGCTAATTTTTAGTCTCCCCCTTTTTCAGGGTGTTAGATTGTAATTTTTAATTGTAACTTCTTAACTGTAATCTCGTAACTTGCTATGTTGTATTTCTTTTATTATTTCATTGTTTTTGGTATTTGTCTTTGGTATTTGCCTTGGTATTTGAATGTAATCTTGTGTGTTATTCTTTGTCATTATTGAAAATATTATTATTATTATTATTTGCTATGAATTGCTATGTTATATTGTTTCATTATTTTCATGTTTATTGTTATTGCTTTGTATTATCCCCACTGTTGTAAACCACCCAGATTCCCAGTGATTGGGCGGGATATAAATAAATCCTATTATTAATATTCACCTGTCAGTTCAATCTGTTTTTGTGCATGGAATGGAGGAAGGGGAATCCGAGAAGAATACAGCCCATACATTCATACACCCCATTGACATGCATTCATGTTTATGGTTGGGAAGTACCTTGGGACAGTCAGTTAGGAAGGCATGTCAACAGGTATTGGTAAACTGGTGATCTGGGAGGACACAACATGAGGATTTGCTTTGCCATACTAAAGAAGCAAAACAGACTTGAGAGCTTTGTAGCAGAGAGTGGAAAAGGCTTGGCTTTCTGATAACATGTAACTACTTGGAAAAAGTCTAAGAGCTGACAAAAAGGATTGGCCTGTGGCATTTTGCTACTTCTGATTGCTGGCAACAAAAGATAGAGATAAAATGGCATCTGCTGTCTTATAATCCACTCCACATATAGACACCAACCAGAGAAGCTGCTGAATCTTCTTTCTGTAATGGCAGTGGGCATAATGTTCCTTCACATCTCTTAATGGCAAAGTGGACAGCTTTATTGGAATGAAGAGCAGGCTGAATTGAACACACAACTTTGTCCTTTAACACCCCACTCCTGCTTTCTGAGCAATTGACAACCAAGGTGGCTGTCCCATTTGCCTAATGGAAGAGCAATCCAGTAAGTAAGACCTTTGACTGGATTTGCCTCCAGTTCTGGCTTTTAAACAACAGCCCTAACAGCCCTGAGAGTAGGGGACTAAACCCTGCTCTTCAAGTGACATTCCCACTCGAGTTTATCAAATGGGAGGAATTTCTCTTAAATTTGAATGAAAAGAAAGTGGGGCCAGAACGCATTCACTTAAAGTCGCTAGTTTAGCATAATTATGTGAATGTGCATTGCATTTGAACTGGCTTCCCGTTGCCCGAAAATAGCATGCCATTGCCCGAATTTGCATGTGGCAGTCTATCACGCAATAACATGAAACCCCATGATTGCATTTGGACTGACTTCCCATTGCCCAAATTTGCGTGTAGTGGGTTATCACGCAATAACGTTAAACCCCATGATTGCGTTCAGATTGCCATTGGATTATACTTCCAATTTCCCTTGTCTGATAAACTCTACTGTCTATCCTTTACATTGTCTGAGATTTTTTTTATCTTCATGGACTGAGCCTGTAAAAACTGCATGTCCCCCTTTGTCCTTTTCTAACCTGGAACTCAGGTATCAGTACAGAAAACCTTGGCAGCATGTAATGGGGGTTTCAGTATAGACAGGATGAAAGGTAGAATTATGCAGTTAGCTTTACTGGGCTGCAGGTTTCCATTAAATGGATGTCTTTGCCTTGCTATCCTTCACTGTAATTGCCATGTCTGGGAAGCTGACTCTCCCTAGAGATTAATCTATTTTAAGTTTAATGGATAAAGAGAAGCTACTGAAAATACACCCTAACTACACTTGACTTCTTAAGACCAAAAAAACTGTATTGTCTTCATCTTTATTAATTTTAGACATTTTCTTGGCACAGCCAAGATTCCACATATTTATTTACCAGTACTTAACAGTGTTTCATGATTTATTTACCAGTACTTAACATTGTTTAATGATTAATGATTGTTTAATTGTGTTTTAACTTTTATATTTTGTGGGTTTTTAATAATGTTTTTAATTGTTGTAAGCCTCTTTGAATCCCAATCTGGGGGAAAAGAGGAATAAAAATAAAATAAATAAATAAATAAATAATACAATATGGAAGCTTAATATGGAAGAGAGTGGTCAGAATGGTTTTGCAGGAGATTTAGAAAGGAAGCTGTTATGGATGCTCATTTTTCACATAAGATTTTATATGGAAGATCTATAGAAAGGATTTGATCAACACCATCCATGTCCTTGAAAAATAATTACTTTGTGTGAGGCAGAGGACCCCAGCAAAATTCTGTGTGTAAGTGAGAAAGTGTTTCCAGTTTATAAGAAGGAGGGAGACAACACATCATCATAGATTCTTGCCTGTGTTCCAAATATTACAGACATATTGGGAGTACAAAGAGATTAGTGATAACTTCAGTTTGAATAAGATGTCTGACACTAGTAAAGACAAAGCAAGCAAGGATGATAGTTGTAACAAACTAGTTCAAAGACTAAAAAATACAGTGCTTATGAGATCAATATTCTGTAGAATCAAGACAGATATGAAAAGGCTTTCATTTAAGCCTGTAGCAACAGTCCATATCTAATACCATCATTCATGGCATGCCAAGGCACTCCAAAAATTCACAGAGAGCAAAAAGGATGTTAGCTTCTATTTCAGCAATTATTTACCTTGACCTTCCATATTTGCTTCTTATTAAACCAGGCCTGGTCATCAAAATGGTCCCTCTCATAGCACCTAATTTGAATATCAGTCTCTCAAACACCTGTTTTCATTTCCATCAATGGTCTGCTGTTAACACTTTCCCAACAATGACTTAGTTTCCCCCTCCCCCTGACATGTTGGAGCTGTGAATAAAATACACAACAGGTTGCTCCATGTCTTTCTTCATGAATGAAGTCCTGTGATGCGTTTTGCTGACTCAAGAGGCTGGCGTGATTGACTGGAGCAGGAGTCCAGTAGGAGAACCACTTGCTAGGGCTATGCTGGGAAGAGACAGCTGTTAAATCCTTTTGAATATGCAGTGTTCCTTATAAATATTTACTGTGTTGAAAAACAGATAAGCTATTGTAATAGGGAGCTAAAAGTCCCCTAAGAAAAAATGACTGGGATTTTTTCCCCTACTTCGGCTACCCCTCCCATTGTGCCTCAGGCAGATGACTAGAACAAGCTATCTGCAGACTGACCAAACTTGGGTTCTTTTTAAGGATCTTAAAAGGAGCCAGCTCCCAGTTTGAGAATTTACAGAATTCTCTTGTAATCAGCAGTGTATTCTGCAAACTTGAAGTTCTTAATCATATTGAGATATGCAAGAATGTCTGTGGTCTATATTGCCTCTAAAATGTTTTAATAACTGCATTTCTTCATCTGCAGATTGAAGGACCAATGAAGTACTCTGATATTTGTGTGTTGAGAGGGGGGGAGGGAGAGAGAGAGATCATGATTTTCAAGAATGGTCATTCAAGAATATGTAGAGAATATAGAGATTAAGGATACCTAAATCCTCACATATAAATTTAAACTAATGTAGAGCCCATGTCCAGACCAGTGGACCTTACTTCCCATTGAGGACTCATCCAGACTGACCAAATGAGCCAGAACAGGTGCCATAGCAGTTAAAGTGGTGTCAAACTGCATTATTTCTACAGTGTAGTTTCACCTGAAGTGCCAGCTTTCATTGTTTCATTTCATTGACTGCTTTTATTTTTGAGATTCAAACAATGTTTGTCTAGTTCCACTGCATATCCCAGTAATTCCTACAACTTTTTACTCCCAGAACATTTTGGCACATTTTGAATTCACAACCCACATGTACACCTATTGTTATGGTTCATTTCGTTTTGTTTCTGGCCAGTGCCTTCTTTGTGCAGTGATGTGAGCCATGGACATTAACCTTTCACATTCCACCTGGCTTTTGCACTCCATTATAGGTTAGAGCCTGGGGAATGAAGTAACCTGGGAAGCTTTCTTTCGTATGGGGAGAGATGGCAAGTACTGCCACCTAAAACCATTCTCCTATCAAGAAACTGAGCCATTGTTGCAAATGGGAATACAAGGGAGAGTAGTCAGAACTGGGGACTAAGTGTGTGCTGTGTTTGTCCTCTTTGATTTCAAGGCAATCCCAAACAACTTGTTTTTACAGCAAGCCCCCTGATGTAACTTTATGTCCCTTCCACCATCAGTATGTGTCCAGGAAAATGTCTCTTTCTGTGGAGGGAGGGAGGGAGGGAGAGAGAGAGAGAGAGAGACAGAAAGAGAGAGATTGAGACACACACACACACACACACACACACACACACACACATATATATATAATGTTAGTGCTAATTCCAGTTTCTGTGTAGGAGTGTGAAGTCTGGACAATGAAGAAAGCTGAAAGAAAGAAAATCAATTCGTTTGAAATGTGCTGCTGGAGAAGAGTTCAACAGATACATGCAGACAGCTAAAAAGATAAATGAAGAGGTCTCAGAGCAAATCAAGCGTGAACTCTCACTAGAAGTGAAGGTGACTAAGGAGCTTGTCGCACTGCCTCTGGTGCCTGACTTACCTCTTCCGAATTTGGCTCAAATTCAGAAGCTTCCAATTTGGAAAAAATGGTGGCCAAAGCGACTTATTGGCCCAAATTCAGCACTGGAGGCAACGAGGAGCCATTTTGAGAGAAAAGTCTATGCGATAAAATCAACCTAACTTCCGAATTTGAGCCAAATTCGGAAGAGGTAAGTAGGGCACCAGAGGCAGTGTGATAAGCTCCTATATTGAGGTTGTAGTACTTTGGACATATCATGAACCAGTAGACATGGCTCATTGGGAATGATGACAATGCTTTGTAAAATGGAAGACAGTAGGAAAAGAACACTGCTTGCAGAGGTTGATTTATTCAAACAAAGAAGGCACAGCTCTGATGTGAAGTCAAAGGCTTTCATGGCTAGCATCCATAGTTCTTTGTGGGTTTTGGGGGGTATGTGGCCAATGTCATGAAGAAACTCTTCTAGAACATGGCCACATAGCCCGAAAAACCCACAAAAAACTCTGCACAGCTCTGAGTTTGAAATAACAGAGCAGGGCAGTTGATGACTGGGGATCTTGGAGGTTTCTCATTCACAGGATCACCATAATCCAAAGTCAACATGATGTGAAATAACCAACAAATTCTATTAGCTGTTATGGAAGTATTATTGTATCCAGTCCCTTGTCACTGCCCCATTTTACCTCCAGAACAGCTTCCACTTTACAGTCCTCACATGCTCTTTTTTTCTATTTTCCCAAGAGTCTTGTCACATTTTTTTTTTCTTTAGATGAATACTGTAAAAGTAGTCAACTATAATGGTGTGACTGTTGTGTATTTTTCCTTGGAGCAAGATCACCTTCTCTCCATATGTGCCAAAGAGAATGTGTGTGGGAGGGAGTGATTTTGCTCCAAGGAAAAATACACAACAGTCGCACCATTACAGTTTATCATGTCTGCAATTTACCTCTAGTCTAAAAAATCTTAAATTTTAACTCATCTGGAAATATCTGAAGGAGGGTGTGAGCGGTTTGGGACATGACGTATCATATCATGTTGTATCTGCCCTCATGTTGCTTGTCATACTGTGAACTGCATGAATTTCATAGGATTTTCTTTGGGGAAAATTACTCAGAGGAGGGTTGTCATTACCTTCCACTGAAATATAGCCTAGAGCACCTAGTATTCCTTAGTATCTAAAGTTGCAACACCTGCCATAAAGAAGGAGCCCATGAATGGACTGAAATGAGCTACCTTTCTACATTTTTAAAGTCAGGAGAGCATTTCACCAGGGAAATGACAGGAAGTATGAAGAAGCACATGAAACGATGTTATATAAATTGGCACAAATCATTCTGGCTGAGCCCTGAGAGTGATTTAAGAAAGTTCAGGAGCCTAAATGTTTGGTAGGCAATTACATTTCCATATTTTGCTGACAGTTTTTGAACCAGGCTATCTATGAATAGTTTTAAGAGAAGAAGCGATCATTTGAAAGAGGCCACCTTGGGACTCCAACAGCTCAGCAATGTCACTACTTTAAATTAAAATGTCTTCATTATATGATAATGCCGTATTTTGATAAACGCTCCTTTTCTAACAAAAAGTTCATATGTGTGTGGAGGCAAGAGGGAGACTTTTCCTGTAATTAAACTGGCAATGAATAAATGGTTATCTCGGTTTTCTCAATAGCTACTTACCAAATAACTGCTTACAAAACCATTTAGTAAAAAGGACTTGCTGAAACCCAAACGGAATGTTCTTCCTTCCAATCTGAGCCACAGGAAGGTTTTGTCTCCTGTCAGTCACAGCCCAGGCGAGCTCTTCTTCTTTTAAAGCACTTCAATTTTTCAAGCTGTTGGAGGGATTGCCATAGATCCTGGGGGCATACGCCTGAAAGCAAGATCATAATTCAGCAGTAGGAGGTCTGCTTATCTCACTCAGCAGTGAGCTGGCAGAGGACAAGAGCTCAGGCTTTGTTTATGAAAGCAGTAAATAGCCAGCCTGTTTTGTGGCCTAACTGGTTTTAAGGCCTATTGCTGGAGAGGTGTTTGGGGAGGGGGAGCATGTGAGTGTGTGTGCACATCCACAAGTAGGGAGACTTTGTCCTTTTAAAAAAAAAAATAACTTTCTTGCAGTTACAGCCTCTTGATCTCTTTGTTAAGCTGTGCTTTTTAGGGACCCATTGTCATTCAGGAAATGCCACCCCATCTCTCTAGGAGAAAAGGGAAAAGGAAGAGAGAGGGGGTGGGGAGGGAGGTGGCACTGAGTGATCCTGGGTAGTGAGTGAAAAAAACACATTTATGGATGCACACAATACAAAAGATGGGAATGTTTCGAAGTACTCTTTTATGACAATTGGCACACAATCATAATTAAAAGTACTACTAATTGTTAACCATTCTTCTTACTCTTTTGAATATCAAGAAAACATTTACTGTTTATTTTTTAAAAAAAGCCCCTGCAAATATAATGGCATCACACTACATCTGGGGCACTGGGATTGTTTGTTGTTATTGTTAACCTCCTTAATAGAGTCCGTCAATCCAGCACACAGCCTTCCTTTCTTTCAACTTCTCTCCACCTTGTTTTTCCAATCAGCTGTGCCTTCTCATGATATGGCCAAAGCACAACAGTTTCAGTTTGGTCATCTTGGTTTCTAGAGAGATTTCTGGTTTGATCTGCTCTAGGACCCATTTATTTGTCTTTTTGGCTGTTCACAGAATCCTCAACGCTCTTCTCCAGCACCCCATCTCAAATAAATCTATTTTCTTCCTATCTTCATTCTTAACTGTCCAGCTCTCACATCCATACACATGGTAAAAGGGAATACGATGGCTTGTATGATTCTAACTTATGTGCTCAATTGTATATCTTTGCATTTTAGAATCTTTTCTAGTTCCTTCATAGCTGCCCCCACCAATTCTTAATCTTCTTTTGATTTCCTGTCTGCAGTCCCCATTTTTATCAGTGTTTGACCTCAAGTATGAGAACTCTTTTACTATTTATATTTCTTTATTGTCTAGGTTGAATTTGTGTAGATTCTCCACGTTCATTATTTTTTTCTTTATGTACAACAGTAAGCCTCCCATTGCACTTTCTTCCTTAATCTTCTTTAATTTTTTCAGTCTGTGATGTTTTCTGCTAGTATTATGGTGTTGTCTGAATACTTTAGATTGCTGATATTCCTTCCTCCTATTTTCACTCCTCCTTTAAATCCTGCTTTTCTTACAATATGCTCTGCATATAGGTTGAACAGGTCAGAATAAGATACAGCCTTGTCTAACCCCTTTGCCAATTGGGAACCACTTTGTTCCATTTTCTGTTCTGACAGTAGCCTCTTGCCTGAGTACAGATTCCTCACCAGGACTGTCAAATGTAGTGGCACTCCCATGACTTTAAGAGCATTCATTGTCTTTCATGATCTATGCAGTTTAAACCTCTGCTATAGTCTATATAGCATATGCTGATTTTCTTTTGGAATTCCCTAGTGCACTCCATTAGCCACTGTATGTTTGTATCATATGTTTGTGGTACCTAGTACCTTTTCCTTTCCTGAGCACCACTTGGATCTCTTGATTTCTCTCTCCATGTATAGTCTGAGTCTATGTTGCAGAATTTTGAGCATAATTTTTCTTGTGTAGAGATTAATGCTAAGGTCCTATAGTTACTGCAGTCTTTTGTGTCTCCTTTTTTGTGGATGGAGATGTATGCTGAACATTTTCATCTGTTGGCCATCATTTTGTTTTCCATATCTGTTGACATAGGTTGGTTAGCACTAGAGTTGACTCTGTTAATGTGGAGCAGCAGTTCAGTGGGAATATCATCTGTTCCTGGTCATTTGTTTTTCACCATTTTTCGTATTGCAGCTTCCACCTTGTTTTTTAGAATTTGGGATTCATCTTCATATGGCTCTTTGTTCCATGTGTCCTTCATTATATTGGGACTTAACTTTAATTATATATATATATATATATATATATATATATATATATATATATATATAATATGAGTCAGTATGGCATAGGAATGTCAGTGTTAATCTATGACACTGGAGACCAAGGTTCAATTCCCAGCTCAGTTATGAAACCCACTGGGTGACCTTGGACAAGTCACAATCTCACAGCCTCAGGAGAAAGCAATGGCAAACCTCTAAATGAATCTTGCCAAGAAAACCCTGTGATAGCTGGGGGTTACACACATGTAATAACTTCCCAAGCCTTGCTCTCTCCTGTAGTGTTACTAAGGGTCCCATCCCATGTTCTCTAGTTCAATAGAAAAGATACTATTAGTACAGGACAGGACAGAGTCTATGGAGCTTAACTCGTGGTTGAGATGAGGTGGTGAATATTCTATGAAGCCATTGACCAGTTATCAGCCAGGTATGCTGTCATTGTGCCAGAAAAAGTTGATCATTACTAGTCTTCATATCTTGGCACCAGGAGCTGGTAATTTAAACATACTGCTACTTCAGGATGAGACAGACTGCAGTGCATATGGGTCCCAGCAGTGCATATAGGTATCCTCTAGCATGTTCATATAAACAAAAGAAGCAGAGAGTATGCCTTTTGAAAGCTTTACTCACCTATTTCTACGAGAATTATCTTTTGTCATCCCACTTTTTCAGCTGCTTTTAAAGTGTCCAAGTTTCTTTTTCCTCCTCCCGCTTTCTCCTTTTTTCCTGAACAAATTTCAGTTGCTGAAAACTGAGTTGTTAGGGCAAAAGTAGTTTGTGCTCAAATAGCCTAGGTAAGGAGAAAGGGGGCTGCTCCCAGTAGACTCAGGCAAAAGCAAGCTGCTGCAGCCTCTCCTAATTTGTGTGTTCTTTATTAATAACTAGCCAACTCTGATGTTGCGTGGCCACATGTGTCCTAGTTTTCATCTGTGAAGCATTGGTCGGTGTGAGAATCAGTCACTTTCTGCAGCATATCCCTCAAATATCACTTGTGAAACTTTCTGTTTTGGACACATAGTGAAATGAAGGGGGGAAACTGCAGAATGTATTATTTTACAAATCATTTTAAGCAAATGGTTCAACATACATATTGCTTATTATATTTTGTTAGTGGAGATATAATCTGTTATGACTGTTCCTTTTTAAATCTCTTACACAATTTATAAATATTATCATATTCTTTTTGGACCACACATTATTTTGATCCAGTAAAGTAAAATTATTTGAAAATAATCTTAACTCTTCTGAGGCATGCCATGGACTTGTTTATTCTTGTATGAATTATAATAAACAGGAACTAATCCAAAGATTAATTTAGGATTAGTAGGCTTCCCATATGCAACTGACTGGTCACTGTTTGAATTGGACTAGTAGAGAGGCCTTTGGATGATCTGGCATGGGTCTCCCGATGATCTCAGCATTTAATAATAACTCCCTGATTTTGTTGATATGCTGCTCTTTAATGAATATCCACAACAGGGCTACAGATATCTGCTTAGAATGTCTATGAAGATTCCTGAAATTCAAATGCTGGTCATTGACTGGGGAGTTTATCAGACAAGGGAAATTGGAAGTATAATCCAATGGCAATCCAAACGCAATCATGGGGTTTAACATTATTGTGTGATAGACTACCACACACAATTTCAGGCAATGGGAAGTCAATCCGAACACAATAATGGGATTTCACATTATTGCGTGAAAGGTGATTACACACAATTTCGAGCAATGCAAGCTATTTTCGGGCAATGGGAAGTCAGTTCGAATGCAATTCGAATTCACATAAATTCGCTGAACTAGCAAATTCGCATGAATGCATTCTGGCCCCACTTTCTTTTCGTTCAAAATTAAGAGAAATTCCTCAGTGTGATAAACTCCTGGGGTATAATCTGCACTGCAGAAATGAGTTTGTTGTGACACTAGAGCTCTCTGACAGAGAAGATTTTTATATCAGCATTTACCGTGGGGTAAGCGCTGGTAAAACACCGGTAAAATTTCAGGAAGTGCATGTGTATGAAAGCCTGATGTGTTTCCCAAACATTAGGGAATCATCCCCTCATCTCTAGCGTCCTTGAATTGTTTGCAGAGCAGCAATATCCTATGACTCAGGGACTCTGGAGGTGAGGGGACAATTCCCCGCCATTTGGGAAGCATGTCAGGCTTTCATACATACGCCCTTCCTTGATGTATATCAATGCCCCTGCAGAAAACATGCCACTAATCTTGCTTCAATCCAGGTTGAGCAACTTGTTGCCCTCCAAATATTGGTGAATTGCAACTCCCATCAGCCTTACCAGTTCAGCCATAGCGAAGGATGGTGGAAATATCAATCCCCTAAAAGCTTGACAGCTGTAAATTGCCTGTTTCCATTTGAATCATATTACATTATTATTATTTCTATCCCACCTTTCTCTCAGTGTGGGACTCAAAGCCACTTACAACAAATTAAAACACATATTTAAACATCAACAAGATACAAAAGCAAGATTAAACTATCAAAAAATAAAACCAGATTAAAACATGCATCATTAAAAATGGACACACACACAGAGAACAATTAGCAAGATCCAGTGCATGGTTTAGTTGAGACAGGTCTTACACAGTCATTCATCAAATGCCTGTCAGCACAGGAAAAAAAAATCTTTACTTGTCTGGGAAAAGAAAGTAGGGAGATTGTTAGTCTAACTTCTCTGGGAAGGGAGATCCAGAGCCTGGGGCATCCATTAATGGGACAAAGAGCAGTGCCTTCCCAGAAGAACAGGCAGGTTGGTAAAATAGAATACAGTTCTTCAAATAATCTGAACTTGAGCTCTATAGGGCTCCTAAATCATTACCTCTAGCTCAATGGTACTCAGACTTTTTACCCTTAGGATCCACTCCTTTACTATATGAATAAAAATATTTTGTTTATTTACTGTGCTTATTTTCATTTGCAGGTTCACATATATTCATATTTTAATATTTTATAGCAAAATAGCATAATTCAAATTAGAACAGTTTATTTTAAATAAATTCAATATTTAACTCAATGTATTTGTAAATTTTGCACACAAAAGGCTTGGGAGGAGGAGGAGGAGGGGACAAGAATGAGGAATCAACATCACCAATTCTTGCATCCTCCTTGAGCAACTCTCACTCTTGTCCTGGGTCCTGTCCCCACCGTTTTGAGAACCACTACTCTAGCTGAAGCTACAATCTCTAGTGCTGTGTTATTGTTATTGTTGCTGAATGGAACAGCAGCTCAAACCAATGTGACACTTCTGCCCAAGAAAAAAATGTAGGTAGGTGTAGGGTTGTGTGTTAGAGTATGTCTAAATTCATGAAGCTTGAGTGAATAGAGACAAAAATAGATTATTTTTACCTTGTTTCAGCAACAGCTAAACATAACCTACAACATATTCAAAATTAACAACTAACCCATTGATGCCAGCTTAGATTTTCACACCTTCCCAACTACCCATCATCTGATTAAATTGCTTACAGAAACTCAAGATGATGAATCATGTGTTTTCTTCAGAGGGAGCTTATTCTAGATGCCTGGGGCTCTAGTGGGAAATATTGCTCTCCTTTCCACTGATGAGCTCATCAGTAAGACAACAGTACATAATACTTTACAGTTGAACTTGAGGATTTTAACTGATGGAAGGACGATGCACATAAACAGAGGCATTCCTCTAGATAACCATGAATATTACTTGGTTTTGACTTGTTTCTCCTGAGATATATTTGTTTGAAGTTACTAGGCCCAACTAGATGTAAGGCAAGAAAAATATAGCTGTGGTGATTTTGATTAGAAGGTATTGATACCAATATCACACTATACTGTTATAGTGCTATCATTCCACTTTAACTGCTATGGCTGCCTCTTGTGGACTCCTGGAATCTGCAGTTTAGGGAGGGGCATTTAAAATTCTCACACAGAGAGCTCATAGGCCTCATTAAACTACCAATTCCAGAATACCACAGAAGATAGCCATAGCAGTTAAAGTGGAATAATAGTGCTAGAACAGTATAGTGTGATATTGATACAAGTGGGGCAGGATGGTGAGAATTGGACATCCATGGAGTTTAATTTGCCTCATTTCTCTTATGTTTAGTATGATGGGCACAAAATGTAAATATACATAGCTTCTCAGTTTAAAATACTTATAAGCAGAGGCTTAATATTCTCCTAAATTTGATTTGAGAGGCAAAATGCATAGTAAAAAGCAGTCCTTGCTCCAGGTGCTAAAATCCCTTTAGAAAACAATGGTCATTTCTTACTCCAGAACCTTGTAGCTCTGTGGAGCTTAAAAGATTTGCATTAGCACCACTTAACTTTGGGAACAGATGCTCAATCTTTATAGATCTCTAAAAGTATTTTTATTTCTCCAAATTTGGCACTCTTACTCTCAGTTATTGTGTGCTGTTATGACTTAAGAAAAACGCATTCAGTGTTCTTCTTTTTTTGTTAGGTTTATGGGAAAGAACCAAGATCAATGTTAATTTATTTATGTATTGTATACAGATGTTTCAGTTGACATGAACCAAAACTTTTGGTGACCTTTTGGTGTAAAGATGAAATACTGCAGTACCAAAATCAAAATGTTGTTTAGTTCAGCTAGATTAATTTAATTAAACTTAAACAGTTCTTCATGATTTACTTTCTTTTTGGGTTAGCACAATACTTTCATCCAGTCTGAATGCTAGGAGGAGCGAAGAGGGATCATCCCTGCTTCTTCATCATTGCCATCATCATCATCATTATCATGATCATCATCAGTCTGTACAACAAAGCAGGAAAAAGGACAACCCCTATAAAGGTTCCATGTAACTTTGGGAAGTCAGATGGCTGTCTTTGAAGCATTCCACGCTGCACTTTTCTGATATAGGCCTATGCCAATTTAACCTGTTCAATTGCCATTCCTCCTCCAGACTACTGAGCCATATTTTCAGAATATTCCCTGTTATTTTACAATGAACTGCTATAAACTATTTGGATTATTGATCAAATGGATGATTTTCACCCAGTTTTTAAAGGGGCTGATCTTGTTCTGTCTTATTCTACCCTATTGCCTTGGCACAATTCCTAAACCAATCATGCCCCATTACTTTCTTTCCCTCTTCTGTACTCCACCTCTGACCCACTAACCAAATAATTAGCATTCTTAGGCACGTATGGAAATGACTGCTGCAACTTTAAAAAGCAAAGTAATACTTTGGAAATCTGGTTTTAAGGACATAGGGTCCCAGTTCAGGATCATCCTTGACCCAGACGCTTCTGGGCCTAAACCTGAGATGTACGGATGGTCTGTGGCAATGTCATTAAGGGTTATTCATTAAGCACCAACTATAATTTCTCACAGCTTAAATCATGACATTTTAACTTGCATATGCGCTCTTATGAGTGTATTTTACTGGTTTTATTTTCACTGTGGTTTTATGTGGTTTTAATTTTTTTTTTTTTTTTTTTTTTCTTTTTTTACCCCCTGTTCCCCATCTTGAGTCTTGAGGAGAGGAAGGATTATTATTGTTGTTGTTGTCGTCGTCATCATCGTCATACCAGGCTCTGTCTTCAGCATGCCGGCCTTCATAACCTCACCTTCCAGTCCTATGCCTTTCTCAGCATGCCCTTCACTTTTTTAAAAAAAATCAATTGCGTAGTCACAGCAATTGATTAAATTGAAAAGAAAAGAAAAAGGTAGGGGAAGAAGAGCATAATCACTCCCATTTGCACTGTGTGATTTCCTGTGTGTCGGAACTGCTTTGGGTAGGAACTTATCACATGTCAGTTGATAGTGGAAAAGCAGCTTGTTGTGAAGCATTGATGTATTTCAGCCATCAATGAAAAGGAGTGCTCCAGGAACAGATGGAAGATCAAACAGCTGCAGGGCAGACACAGCATTGTGTGATAAGGTACAGCCACAGACACTACTATTCTGCTGTAATGGAATTCTGGAATTTGTAGTTTTACAGGGAATCTGTCAGAGAGCTCAGGTGCTACAATAGACTACAGATCCCAAGATTCCATAGCACTGGGCCATGGCAGTTAAAGTGGTGTCAAGCTGCATTATTTTTGCAATGCAGATGCAGCTCTTGTGTGATAAAGTCCTAAGCCTCACACATTGTAGCAAGCTGCTTCTCTATTACCTGATCTTGATGTTTGCACCCTGCCCTTTCCTCTTGGCTGGAAGTGAGCCCACCAAAATTGGAGAATTTGCACCCTTGCCTCTGACCTGGAGATGACCCATGAAAACTGGGGGTTCAGGACCAGGTCCTGAGATCTAGTAACTATAATTCACAGTCTCAACAAGCATGAATGCATACCCTGCTTTGGTGGTACATGCAGATGATACTTTGTATGTTATTTTTCATATTATGCTTTCATCTGTCCCCTTTAGCCATACCTAGGAAAGTCAATTGAAGTCTTCCTTTGGGGTGGTTGCACGTACTGTACTATAATGTACAGCTTAAAGTCCTGTATTAATATGTGCTGTCAAACACTTCAAAATAAGAAAGATCAAACCATACAAAACAATACTATAGAGCGTCATACTCTCTTCAGCAATTATGCTTTCCAGATGGCTGTCATGTTGCCCTACCACCATGTCATGATCCTGTAAGGAAATGGGGCTTTTTGGTTTCATTAGGTTGCTGCTGTTTCTTGCAACCTTTCAAGGAATCCTTTTAGAAGATTGGAAATCCATCTGAGAAAAGCTGGCAAATCTTGAAAAAGAGTGAAGGAAGGGCTGAATACATACCCACACTTTTACCATCTTCAAAACAACACCAGAAATAGCCTTACTCATTATGGATGGGAATCCATGCAGACTTTAAAAACCCACTAAGAGAAGGGATCACACGAATCAATGCAGTTTAAATTTAGTGAATTATTCTATGATGAAAAAAGTGCTGGTTATAACAGGAATGAAGGATGATCAGAACAAGATAGATATGGTGTGAATTATAAATAACAAAGCATAAAGAATTAAATGTGATTTAACACTTGAAATGCCACAGTTCTCTGGTCTGAATTTCCCTTGTGTTTCTATTCCATTCGTGAGTTACAAAGGCTGAGCTCAAATTTTATCATCCAGACAGGAAATAAAAGAATTGAAATTTTATAGCTCAAGCCTTGGTGGAAATGGAATTTTGAAAGGATGCAGCCTTTTTCAGTTGCTTTATTTGCATTTTACAAATGGAGTTATTTTTTAAAGGAACACATTTCACCTTTAGCTTAACTAAAACAAGAAAAACATTAAACATTCTGGGACCCATCATCATCTGCTGTAGGCCTGTGGGGGGAAAATGTCCTCTCTCCAGCTGTTGGTGCCTGAGCAAAAACAAAGTCTGCAAAAATCCATCAACACAGGGCACCATTGTGGGCTGCGGCGGGTCCTTTGAAAAAGCCCTGGTGTGCTGAATATTAACACCATTTCACACATTCCCAAGACGTATGCAATTACCTCAGGGAGAGGAGCTGGGAATGTGAGGTCTCGAGGGCTCAGATAATGACATAAAATAAATTGCAACAATTATCCATGTATTTTTCCAAGAGACATGTTATTTAAAGCCTATCTTGGCCTTCCAGAATGAAAGACAGAGGAATGTCCACTTTATGAAATTGCTATTAATGTGTGACCTAGAGTTGAAGACAAGGTTAATTATGGGTTTTTAACAGAAGTTTCATTTTGGCTTAATATCACTGCCTGGCTCTTAAATATTGAAGTAAGTTACATTTTTCAGGGACAATTGCCTTTGAATGAAGAATGACAGGGCTCTGATCTTTGTTGACCCTTACAACTCCCACTGTGTAATCCATAGCAACTACGTTTCTAAGGCAACCAGAGAACACGTAGTAGAACAGGATAAAACCATGAAATCTGATGTCATACTTTCTCTAGGATACAAAATGGAAAGTAATCTCTTAAAGCGGACTTATTAAATATCGGACCTATTGTGTAGAAAGGATGAGATGGTTTCTGTTTAATGGAGCTCCCACTCCACATTGCTCTGAAGACAGAAAAAAATACATGCAGGCAGCAAGTTAAGCAATAGTAAATATGTTTAAGATTGAGGTGGATAAAATGTAACTCCCAAGTACTCCATTTTCTGGCAGTTTATGAATTAACCTTCCTGGCTCCCATACGCTCCCCTTTTGAAGATACTTATGGTGACTTGCCAACTTATTGTGACCCTAAGGCAAACCTATCATGGGGTTTTCTTGGCAAGATTTGTTCAAAGGTGGTTTTCCTTCACCTGAGGCTGAGAGCATGTGACTTGTCCAAGGTCACCCAGTGGGTTTCATGGCCGAGCTGGAAATCGAATCCTGGTCTCCAGAGTCATAGCCCAGTACTGTACTCAAACCACTATGCCATGCTGACTGTCTTCACAATACTAACTCCCCGATCAAATTACTCTCATTGATTTCCCCTTTATTCCTGATAGAAATAAGGAGCACAACAGAAAATCCTCAACAATGACCAATCTCCTCATCCTCCTAAGCCATCAGTCTTGAAGGAAGATGATTTAGATGCCACACAGTTAAGGAGAATTGTAATTTCTGCCATGCAATGTTGCATTTAGTTAGCTCATTTCAGACATAAGAGTTTTGCCATTAGTTTAGTCCTGCAATAGTTGTTGAATAGGGTGTTGAATGAATAAGGGACCAATGGCTGTCCAACAGCATCTCAAGGATCACCACTTGCACGCCTTAGATGTCAAGGTATATTGCTTCACTGGCTTCTTAAGATAGTAAACCATTTCTCAAGACTGGCCCTACCAGTAGGTAGAATGAAAGGGCCACCTCAGGCAGCATGTTTGGGATATTGTGAGAAAGCAGCCAACTTTGTAATGTCTTGTTTTACTAACAGAATAAAGGAGAAGCATTTGTAGGGTTTTCTGCCTCAAATTTCAAAATAATTCAGCTGGCTTTGGATGCTACAAAACTCCTTCACATCAGTGTATCATTTTCTGCAATATGTGTTTGGATGGTTTTGCTGGCCCTGCTGTATTTGAGATCCTTCCTGCCCATTGTCTTGCATGGCACTTTGGACTTCTGTCTCAATGTCCTGCCTTGATGACAGCACTGCTCTAGCAGAAACCTGAATGATGTATTTCATTTTTCCTCAAATACATTCTAACATGTCATCCCTAGAAGCCATACACCAGTTATGTTTTGATCCTCTCACCTTCAAAGATACCAAGAGCTTGGTAGGTGTTTTAACTTGGAATTAAGAAAAGACATCCATTTTTTCCTCTGGAAAATGTGACAAAGAGAAATATCAGCTTTTGACACATACACCCGCCTTGTCTATGTTCTTTTATCTTAGCATTTAAAGCAACCTTGACCCCAGTGTCATCCCAAAAAGCAAGCTAGAATTCTAAAAAGTTTCAGTGTAGGTCCTTGCTCTTTTACTATGTTGAAGTATGACTCCAGAGCTTGTACTGTTATCTTTTTCTTGACTAAAGTTCCCAGAATCCCCCAGCCAGCATAGTCACTGGAGGAGTCTGACAGGTGAAGAGGAAGAAAGGAAATCTTCCAAGCTCTGTGACTCTGTGTCTTGATTCATCCTTGACTGAGTCTTCCTCTACTCTGTGCCTTTTCAAAAAGAAATGTATGCATTCATGCAATTATTTTCTTTCTAATTTGTATCAACAAATAGAGCAACTGTAATAAAACTTGGATATAATTTAATCTGGCCAACGTTTCCTCATGAATCATTATCTACATTGTAAAGAATTAACTGGACATCATAAAATTCCTTGTGCTAACTATATTGCAAATTAAACTATTCAGCTGTACAGCCAACAGGGTGGGGAAAGGCTCCTGCTGGGTAAATACATGGCTCAGGTGACTTGCATATAGCTTAATGGCTCTCAAATTATAATGAACACTCTGCACATTATTTTGCAGCCATTGGCCTGTATATTAAAGATTGATCCCATCCTGTGAACCAAGAATATGCCTGACAGATGGGCCCAAGAAACCGTTACACTGGTGATCACTCATGCTTGCCCCTCACCTTTTGGGAGCCTCTTCCATGAGCCGATGCTCATCCAGATTGATGAAAAGCTTTGATAGTTGTACCTATATAGATTAGATTTTTTTTTAAAAAAAAAAATATCCAGTGCATAGAGTTCCTGTCCTAATTTATTCCCCATGCACCCCTCGGCCTGGGTGGGGCTTTTGAAAACCAAGGCAGGAGGTATGGGGGGTTTTAATCCCAGGAGGAGGTCCTGGCATCAGTCAGGGTAACTTCCACATGAGGACCCATTATTTCCATTCCTCCTGTACCTCTGGGCATCCCACAGATGGCATCATGTATGGGGAAGGGCAGAAGGAGATCCTGCCCACACCACAAATCACCACATCCCTAAAGGGATACAAAGTCCTGGTGTATGTCCTGAATGAAGTCCTGAATGAAGGAACTGGAGCAACTGCTTTGACATGTGCAGCCCAGGAGCGTAATAATCCTATGTTTACTGGAGTTATAGGGCATTTGAAAGAAGCCTCAGTGAGCTCACACTGTTGTGAAACTCATTCTTTATTCAGGACAGGTCTAGATTCTACTGAAGGATTACTCATGTCTCATGGCTTATGACCTAAATCTTCATTTTCCATCCCATTCATATCACGGTGTGTTGAAACCCACAGTATTCACTAGTTACACGTTTAGGCCAGGATTCATTGGGGTAAACTGCTTGTGCTGCAAACCATTATGATAACAGTTTGGTTTTCCTCATGCTTACGTACACAGGCACCCAGTATTTCATTGCATGAGCAGATGTCATGTTTCTGTTATAGCACACTCTACTTGCCCAGCTCTAAACATATTCTGGCAGAAATATGCCACTCAGTCTTTCCACTCTGCCAGTGTTCAATTTGACCTTGGTCTCTGAATGACCAACAATCAGAATTGTCTGGACAGTTTATTCATCTATTTGCAAATAATTATATATCATTTATACCTATTTTTTTCAGCATACATCAATAAAACATGATATATACATAATAACAAATACACAATACATTATCATACATTCTTTATGAGGTCCAAAGAGATGTCAATTTAGACTAAGCAGGGAGGATGTGCTCACATAGTATGCTTTCAGCATGCCTTTAAAGCAAAGAAAAGTTGAAGCATGTCAAAGTTCTGATGGAAAAGCTTTCCATACAGTAGGTGCCATTACAGTATGGTTTTGAAACTCGCAACAATTAAAAATAAAAAATACAAACAGTAAAACAGTGACTAGAGGCGGAAAGAAGTTGCTAAGATGTTATTGCTTTTTTTAAAAAAAGATATAAAACCATAATGAAAATAGGAAAAAAAGGGAAGAGTGCTAAAATCAAAACTCATGAAAAGCAGTTCTTAAAATGCTTGGGAGGATAGAAGATACTAAGACCTTGCAGTAGAAAGATCATGACATAGACACCATCCAATCCTCTTTGAACAGGGCATTTCCAGATTGGGAGACAACACTGAAAAGTCCTCTCTCTTGTGGGCACTTGCCTTGCCTCATTTGGCAAGGACAATTAGAAGAAGTAATCAGATGAAGGTCCTAAGATATGGGTATACAGATATGGGAGCAGGCTCTCCTTTAAGTAACTAGTTAAAGCCCTATGCATTTAGAACTTTAAAGGTTAAAACCAGACAAGGATTGGCTGTCCAGATGGCACAGTATCATCACATCACACACTCCTAGTTCAGTAAATGATGTACAAGGAGGAAAGTGTGTCGATTCATAAACTACATCCTGAGAATTAAATCAGGAAGGCCAGAACAAAGGCTGTTTCAAACCAAAAACTGAAAACAAGGAAGCTGGGCATTAGATACCTCTGAACTGCTGCAGAGCCATTATGTAGTACCACTCAATGATGAGAAAGCACAATTCATTTAATCTAGGTAACTTCCAGCAACTCACAATGACACTATAACATGACTGGAGATGAGTCTTGTGTCTGTGTTTGAGACACTTTGGCTTCCTGAGAACCAATGAGCTACTTTGACTATAGATATTTTTCTTTAATTTATTCCCCACCGTTCCTACAAAAAGGGGACTCAAGGTGTTTAAAAATATAAAATACACACTGAAAACAAAATCGCAACGAAAACATAACATTAAAACCAAATAATTCAAAACACAATTTAGAACACAATAAAACAAACAGATCTTCACCTTAACCCCCAGATTGACACTGAAAGCTGATGCAAGGACACAGAGAGGGAGCAAATCTCATTGCCTTGGCAGTGTATTCCAGAATCTGGAAATAGCTAGTGAGATGCCATATCCAATGGCTTGCATAACCCTAGACTCTGTAGTTGACATAGGGCCAGAGCAGATGGTCAGGAAAAAGCAGCTGGTTCTTGGGCTTTCTGAAAGGAGAGTGAAACCCCACTGTGTACATAGCCCAGTCCTCAGGCAGACCATACAACATCAAGCCATATTGCACAGTTATTATTTTTTGTTGCCTCCGCACCATGCATGCACACCATCATACAAATACACTGCCTGTGGCCTTCAATTATCTCCCTCTTTCCATCCAGATGCCCTTCCATTCTGGGCATACAGTTATACATGCAATAACCACCTGTACAGTGCATCTGTGCATCAGTATGTCCAATGATACACTGGCAAAGCACAATCATAGTGCCCCCCCCCATACATGCCCCTTCATCCCTCTTCACCCCATGCCCCCTGTTTGTCCAGTAAAGCAGCCAGCAGCTGTTAGCAAACCAAAACAACTAAGATAATGGCTAAGCAAAAGAGCACAAACATAGCATCTGAAACAATTCAAGTTGTAAGTATCAGACAACAAGATGTTATAGCAAACATGGAACTTCAAAAGCAAAGTCCTTAGCCAGTCTGAGAGTCAGGGTTCAAGCAATCCGAGTAGTCAAACAGTCCAAGAATCTGGGGTTCCAACAAGCAGAATTGTCTATTCAAAGTCCAAAGGTCCAATCCAGGTAGTCAGGCAACAAGAGAGTCAACCAATAAAGTGCTTTTGCCAGGGAAGTCAGTTAACCTCTGACAAAGGTTCTGGCGTCCTTCCCAGGCTTTTATCTCCAGCTCTCATTGGTGCAGCTGTTCCCTAATTGCTCAGTGTTTGTTATAAACTCTTTGTGAGTGATGCTGAGCCTCTCTTTCGGATCTTTGTTGGCTGAAGAAAGGCACAGGTAAATCTGCCTCCTCTTTCTCCTCAGTGCCCAAGCTAGCAGGAACTTCTGCTGCACTAGTCCTCATTGGCAGCAGTCTCTGCTGGTACAGGCAATGAGGTACCTGGGCCAGGCTCAAGGCTGGGTTCCTCTGCTTCTTCCTCTGAATCTCCAGCTTCTTCACAGGGCATGACATTGTATGAGTGTATGGTTTGTGTATGTCGTAATTACTTCCATTGCATTACAGGCAATCATGTTTTTGCTTTGCCATACTGGTGGTGGGCTGGTGCGATGATGCATATTTTCTACCTTGAGCCAGAATATCCCAGCTTCTTTTTGCTCCAGTTTTTAGCCCCAGAGCACAGCTTCATTTTGCTTTCCACCCAGTTTCACCTTGTGCATAGTCTAAACCGCCAGACCTCAAAGCAGTTAGTAGCCACTTTATTTTGCCAATGTAGACTACCTCATAGTGCATCTTCTTTGGCAGAGGTTCTCAACCTTTGTTTTTCCATATGGTTTGGACTTCAGTTCCCACAGGTTCTAACCAATATGGACAGTGCACATGAATTCTGGGAGCTAAAGTCACAAATATCTAGAGGACCAAAGTTTGAGAACCACCACTGTAGGATCTAGAAGGATCTTGGACTTGATTAGTGGCCTGTATCACATGTTGCTTCTGAGACTGCTCCCAGATTCTCAAATGGTTTACTGTTGACATTAAATGTAAGGATGCAAAAGAATCATCCTTGAGCACATGCCATTTGTTGTAAGGTTCTTGGACCCTGGCAAGTACATCCAGCCCCAAAAGTTAAGGATGGTGCCTAGCTGCATTTAATAACAGAGATCAATGTAACAGCATGATTCAAAGGATGTTGCCACAATTCCTCTGTAACCACAGCTAAACAACTGCTACTCTGTGATGGGAAATCATTTTTTAAAAAGAGGCAGCTTTTATTAAATATGAAGTTATTTAATTCTTACTTGTTTGGGGGAGTTTTGTTTATGTTCTTAGACTGTTTTTAATCTACTTTCCAGGATTAATTATTTTATCAGCTGAAACGCTGGAAAAATATCCTTATGTCTAAACACTTTCATGTTTACATTTCAATTTGTTTCTTTTGGCCAGTCCTCACAGTACTGTTCTAATCTGATGGTGCTGTGAAACACATGGATAGAGAAAGATGGGGAACACTGCACATGTTTAACTGTGCGTCCCTGTATGTACTTATGCAGAAGTGCAATGAGTTACACTGAGTTCAGCTAAATTTACTGCCAGGGACATTGGTATAATATTGCAAGCCATACGGCTATTCTTGTTTACCCTGAAGTATGTCCCAATGAACCTAATGAGGCTTACCTCTGAGTAGGGACTGGGCTATAAATTATCTAGGCATAAATCAAATTGCTAGTGTCAGCTACAGGTCATCTGAATTAACAGCCTTTGCATCAATGTTGAATCAACATTTAGCAACTGATTCAAGAGGTCTTCTGTAGAGGGTCAAAAAAAACAAAACCTTGACTTGGTCCCTGTAGCAGGACTGGAAATAATGTGGTCCTCCAAATGCTGTTTAATGAATCCATCTTTATGTGAATCTGTTAGTCTATTCGCTACTTTTGACTCCCCAGGCCCACAGTATAGTCAAACCTCACCAACAGCTGACTAAAAACAGACTGAAACTGAACATTGCAAAAATCATATGGCTGCTGCTATCTCTTCTCTCTTGTAAATTTAGGAATCCAACAGTATGCTGTGATACCACAATATTCAGTATTTCCTGACCACTTTTCCAGTTCGTTGGCTGCTGTTTGTGGAGGTGGAGGAACTTGGAGAACAATGACATCATGTCATATGTTCTGGATTACTAGATATTTCTAGAGAACAAGATGTGGGAGCTGTGGTTTTCGGCAGTAGCCACATGATGACTGTCAAAATGTCTAGTTGCAGCTTTATTGAGAGCTGAACTTGGAACCTGTTCTGGGATATCAGTCAAGCAGTATAACCAGCTAGATTTTTATGCCGCAAGGCTGCCCTTTTCTGTCTCAGTATAGTTCCCATGACCACTTTGTGTCAGAGGACAGCAGCTGTTCTGTTATGTGACTGGCTGCAAAACTATCTGCCTGCAAAACAGGCTACAGCTCAGTTTCGAGAGCACAATAATGGCTGAGTCACATCAGAGACAAGCATACAAACATGAAGCAGTCTTCTACTGCATGAAATCATCTAGTTTAGCAATATCTGTAATGGTTGATTGATGAATAAATTAATTCATTATGTTTCAATTCCACTTGTTTTCCAGTTAGCTCAAGCTGTTCTATAAGGTCCTCTTCCCAGTTTTTATCTTTATCAACAGTCCAATGAGATAGGCTATGTTGGGAGATATAGATGGTCCCAAGGGCAACCACTGTCCTTCAGGGCTGGCTGGAGATTTTGTACTCCGGTTTCTTCGGTTCCAGTACACTATAACCACTACACTGGATGGGTTTTTACAACTTTTCTTCACTTGCCATGGGCTGAAACCAGATGAATCACCTGATGTGAAGTGACTAGCAGCATGCCTTGGAGTTCTCTAAATTGGTTTTGCATGCTTGTTTTGTAGTATAATACAGAAGCCCCTAGATTCTGTTACAGAATAATGATGAAATAGTGTAATTATGTTGAATTTTGTGTGAATGAGCCAATAGTTCTGTTTAAAAATACTGATATTAGAAATCATTACTACATAAAAACAAACAAACCTGAAAATGTAACCTACATATTCCAATAGCGACAACTACAGAACAGAGATTGGTTCATACATTTTAAATTCCATGCTTCTCCCTAGTAACAGCACTGGTACTTAGGGGCTGTACAGATGGGCGGCAAGCAGCCGCCCCTTTACTAGCTGGATCATGGCAGGGGCAACTGCACGCCGCAGCCCCAATCTGGCCTCTAGAGAAGACGAAAAGGAGACATAAAAACGGTTCTTTTTTGTGCTCTCCAAGGGATGCCATAGCCGCAGTGGTGTGGCTTAATGATGCCCCTTTGGCTCTGCATCATGTAGATGCAATACTAGAGTCACGTCATCATGGCACATGTCATCTGGAAGGCTGCAAGCCACCATGATCCCCTGGGGGCAGGGTTAGGGCATGCAGTGTGCAGATGCTGCACCCTAACCCCATCCACAGGCTGGCACAAAGTGCCGGTGTCTACAGGCCTTTAGTGAGAGACTTCCTATCCTGTTTTATACCACATGTTTTTGAAACCATAGGACCAAACTGGGATTGAGCAACAACATGATTATAAAAGAAGCTAAAATGAGAATCATAGGCATCCTGATGTTCTTGGCAATGCTGCTATATCTAAATCTATAATGTCATGGGTTCTTTTAGCACTATTTTTATTATACATATGTCATGCACCATATTTTGCACAGAAGCTAGTGGTTTGTGGAAATTCTGGAAGGTATTTTTCCTTTAAAAACACATTCTGGCCCTCAGTGTTGTAGAAAAGAGTTTTTAAAAAGCAGAAATCAGTGTGTAGTTGGATGTCCCAAGTCTGCTTTTTAATCTCAAATATCAATAGTTTCTGTCCCCTACTGAATACCTTACTTTCTATTAATCAACCATTGCATAAAAAACATTGTTGGGGTCATAAAATTAAATTCAAATAATACTGAATTTTGCCATTTTAAATTTTGTGCTCCATAATTTACATTCTGCTTCATGCTTCTTTGAGCTTTGTCCTCAAATTATTAATTTTTAATCATGTATTATTCACAAATCGGTTTAGTGGAGAGCCTGGTGAGTAGCTCCAAGATACATTTTTTTATATCAGAACATTTGTGTAGCAATTATAGTTTGATGGCCTGTCAGATGCATGCAGTCAGTTACATAATTGACTCTAATTTAAAAAACAAAAGAGAAAAGAAAAGAAAAGAAAAGAAAGAAGAATATGAATTCTGTTGTATAAGTAGCCAAAGAAAACAAGAAAGGGGGATGAGAGGTTAAAATCTCAGTCAACTGTTTTTCCTCAGGAAATCCTGCAGTTTCAACCAAAAGAAAAGATAAATAAATGTGAGGGAATCAGTGCCTCACATGAAGAGAAACCTACCTGGGCATGTATTCAGCACAGGGATATTTTATATGAACATCCTTCAGTACTTTAATTCCACAAAAGTGGTCTGTACCAGTTCTACCTTATTTTGCCTGAAGCAAAAAAGGAAGATGTAGGACATGGCAATCTGAGTTCAGTTTTTAATTTATTTATTTTTTGCATAATAAATTTTAAAGAGAGAAATCTTTAAATTAAAGATGGTTAAAACATTGTTGCAGAAGCAGGCAACCTAGTACCCTCCAGATGTTCAAGGCTAGAAATCCCATAATCTATGACCACATTGGCAGTGTCAAATGGAGTTTATGCTTGCAGTCTGAAACATCTGGAGGGCATCACATTGCCTACCCATGGCGAGCCTGAATGTAAAGCACTGCAGATAATGGCAACAAGACAGAGAAATGACCAGCAGACTTTTATGGAACATTTATAGCCTTACAAGTTAGCTAAGAGAAATGGGAAGGAAAAGGGGGGAAATCCAAATGTGGCACACCAGTACAAACAATAAAATCATTCAGATATGTGTGAGGATGTGTGTATTGAATTCTCAGAGCTATTGTGTTTGATAGTTTTAAGGATTTTTCTTCTGTTTAATTCAGGTAATTCAGGTGCTTTCTTTTAGCAGACAGGATTAAAATAGATTGTTGGGACAGTAAAATCTGCAGATGTTTGCAATTCTATATTCAGTCTCCTTTTTTTTTTAAACCACAATCTGAAAGTCACAAATATATGTAGTGGAGACATTTCCACTCACAAACCATTTGAATGAGAGAAGAGAAACGGCTTAACAACTTCTTTTTAAATCTTTTGCTTTTACCTATTGCCTAGCTAACTGCCATAGAGCATGGAACGATAGAACAGCCTGCCAAAAAAGCTGTCAATTCCACAGAAAAATAGTATCTAGCTAGCCAGCTATCTATAGGGTGGCACATAACAAAATCAATCTGAACAGTTTAAAATAAAACTATAACCACAAAGTAAAGTCTAAATGCACGCTACATTAACAGACATGGAAAACAGGAATTTAAAAACAGTTGAAACAGTTTAAAATCACTCACATGGAGACACTGGGATGAAATCAATTGTGGCCCCAAAGCTTTAGTAAAAAATGATGTATTTACTTGGCACCATAATGACAGCCAACTGGATCTCTAAAGGGAAGATATTTCTTAACTGAAATGACAGAACAAACAAGCCCCTCTCTCGTGGCTTCCATATCCTAGCTAGACCATCCCATCTACAACACCTAGCTTCCGGAAGCATGAGTAATTCCATCTTTGACTATGTTTTGTCGATTGGTGAATACATTTTATTCCAGTAGGATATTGCCTTTACTTAAAGGTTGTGTTTTATTTGTGGCCTCTTCCTCTGCTGTTGTTGCTGTTGCTGTTTTATATTTTAATTGACTGTGATATTGTGATTTCACATTATGCCATGCTGTCCAATGGCAAGACATGCCCATATAAATAAAAATTAAGCAGCCAGAAGCTTCCTCTTTGCTTCTAGTGATCATGGGCTTGGCCTCCATTAGAATACGATATATGGTAGATCATGAATATGTGGAAATACAGATGATATGTGGAGATGCAGAGAAAGTGTGACAAAGAGTACTTTGTCTCCAAAGCTGGATATATGACAGGTATCTGTAAACAAGTGACAGAGAAAAAGTTGTGCTCAGCCAGTGCTCATGCACCATATTCTTCCACATGAGGGGTTGTTTAGGTCAGCCATTCTTAAGCTTTTCTTTCCCAGGGACCCCCTCTAAAAATATTTTGTTGCTGCAGATTCCCAAGGCTTAAGATTTAAAACCATAATAATAATAACAACAACAACAACAACAACAGCAACAGCAACAACAACCAAACACTAAGCTATTAACAATTATACCATCCATTAAACCTTCCCTGCCAGAGGGAGAGGGAAGACTTTTCTCCTGCTTCCTCCTGCCAGAAGCTGGAGCAAACTGAACAGCAATGTGCAGGTTCAGCCAGCCAGTCTTTCCCTTCTTGGCTCAGAAGGAGGTTGGCTGAGCACATTTCAGTCTTTCAGTACTTTGTGGAACCCTTGTGAGGACATCAAGTGAAGAACCACTGGTTTAGGAGGGAAGCTGGACATACTCTGCATACTACTTTCTATTGCTTAGGGGTTGCAATGGCTTTTGATTGGTTCTTCTGTGCTTCTCATCTGTAAGGCAGAATTGCTCATGAGTGTTTCACAAGCAATGGCAATGAGTGAATCTGGAAGAAGATTTTCTTTAGTATGTGGGGGACAATGACCTACAACACTTCAGTGCGAAGTTACTTTACACAGTCCCTAAACTAAATAACAATGTAGTGCAAGGTATGTGGATGAATGGTCAATGCACATAGTTGACAATCTATGTACAAAGGCAATACATAGAGTCAATGAGCATTCACATACTATGCTTTGTACTTTAATGTGCTACCATATGTGCAGGACATTCACATATGCAACCTTGTTTCTGTCAACATCAACTGAACATACCTATTGTGTATCAGCCAAAGATATATATTATGCATCATCCAAGTTACATTTGAGCATGTCACTAACAAGATGCCAGTTCCCTACTATGTACAAAGGTTAACACTGGGGTAATACAGTTCAGATAAATCAGTCTTTGTGGCAGAGATGGGGATCATGCAGCCTTTGAGAAGTTGTTTGAATGCAACTTCCTGTAGTCATGATGAGCATGGTGAATAATTGGACATGTTGGGAACTGCAGCCCCAAAACATCTGGAGGACTACATAACTCCCACTTCTGGTTTATGACAAAGTGGGTTGAGAGGAAACATTCACTGTCTGTTAATGATAACTCCTCTGATTCATCTCCTGAGGCAAGCCACTTCATTCTGCCTAATAACAGCACCTATACTTAGCGTGAGACTTCTTATCTTGTTTTATTCCACAGGTTTTTGCAACCATATGACCAAACTGAGACTGAGCAACAACGTTCTTATAAAAGAGGTTAAATTGGGGACATATATTCAGGTATCCTAATGCTTTTGGCAATGGTACTCCTTCTAAATGGGAAAAAAATTAATTGCTTCTTCTTGTGCTTTTTTTTTTGTTGTTGTTGTTATGTATGCACACATGTTGCACACCATGCAGAAGATAGGCTTTTTTGGAATCTTGGACTATGGTTGTTTCTCTCCTTTTAAAAATTCTGGCACCATGTGCAGCTTTGCTTCCTGTATCTTCCTGGCTTCTTGTTAATCTCATATTTCTCATAATTTCTGTGTTCTACTGAAAACCTCACTTAATTTCAGTTTATCAGCTATTCTTTAAAATGTCCTTTGACTCATGAAATAAAACTGAAATCATACCAATTTTTTTGCAGTTGAAATAGCCTTGTCTAAATCAACCAGGAAAGTGACTTCTGAAAAAAAAAATGTATATGCTAGCAAACAACACAACCCTGGAGATTTATGCTTACTGAGAAATAAAATGTAGAGGCGCCTTCTCATATTACGTTTTCCCTTTATGACAGTCTCCTGCTGCTCCCCAAGATAATTTGAAGGGGTTTTTTTTTTAATGTAAAGGGTTGAAAGACAGACTTGGTTATTATTGAGAAAAATATTCTATGAACATGCTCAGGATTTCCCCACAAGACTGAGGTGTTTTTTTCCATAACATTCCAATCACCGAAAACTGTAGTGTGATAAAACATTTTTGAGTATGGGTGCAGAAAAACTAATTCTCTTGCAGCTGACAAGGACTTGGCCTACAGGTTTTTAAACTCATTAATTTGAAGCCTGGGGTCCCAACTATCTCCTATCCTCAATCTTCTTCTCTCACCCACAGGATGAGAATATTTGAAATCCATCCATATTAGAACATGGGACATGATGCACACAAGTCTCACATTTCTTGTGATTTTTACCACAACACTGTAAAGAAACCTCTGCTTCCTACATGTGGTAAGGCAACTGTCATGATTGGTTTGCTACATCAAGCAGCTTCCATATAGATGCGTTTTCTTCAACCAACAGCTATCACACTACTATATATGCTTATGTGAACCAAAGTCACAGCTATTTTCCCCTTGGCAATTAATTCATCGGCAACACTCCAAATAAATGCTAATGGAATAAACTATATAATACGAAAAGAAATGAATGAACCCCAATGGAAAGTCACTTTAATTAATTAGAGAAGCATCATAGAATGTATTCATTTCTCAAATGCCTTATGGAAATAACTCTCCCTGGTGAATACAGACAAAGTGAAATTAATTACTCTTAGCCAAATGTAAAGACAAATCTTGTCCACGGCTGATTCCATATTCTGTTTCACAAAAATTCTATCACACTCAGCAGCATCTAATTGTCTAACATCTGTGGAACAGAGTTTTAAAAAATGTCTTTTTAAAATACAATACTGGCTGTTACAACAACCCTCGCTTTCCTCCAGGCATATACTCCTTTCTTACGCTGTATTTTAATAGGATGTTTATAGGCACTGAACAAATAAATTTATAGCTCTAGGGTTAGCCTAGTACTTTGGGCTTTGCACAAGACACAGAAGGGAGGGGAAAAATAAAGTATTTTTACACTGTTACACAAAACTGTCAGCAGGGTGGGAGGGTGGAAGGCAGAATGTGTGTGTATGTTGTGTGTGTGTATGTATGTCTGTGTGTGTGTGTGAGAGAGAGAGAGAGAGAGAGAGATTGAGGGGGGGGGGAGATTTCTACCTACTAGAAATTTGATTTTGCCAGCCTAACTACCTACATGGCGTTATAGGACAGTCCAATGGCCTTTGCTATCATCAGAGAGAGAGAGAGAGAGAGAGAGAGAGAGAGAGACATCACATCTGATCCACAGAAGTGCTCAGATGCTCAGATATGCACTTGATAACCTTGGACAAGTTAGCATTGTAGCAGCATAAATTGTTATTAATATGATGGTGCATTCTCCCAAGTTAGGCTGGCCATAAAGAAACAAAGAAATAACAGAGCAAAATAATTTATTTTAAAAAAGGAAGGCAAGAATCTACAGGCCTCTGCAACTAATTTCATGCATAACATTTTAAAAACTTGTTTTACTTCTAGAAACTGCAAGGCAAGCTACTTTTATAAATAAGGGAGTCTTTCAAAACTAGTTTGGTATAAAGAATCACCAAATATATAATAAATAGATGATAGATAGATAGATAGATAGATAGATAGATAGATAGATAGATAGATAGATGATAGGTAGACAGATGGTAGCCATGTCACAGCCTGAAAAATAGACTTCTTTGGACTACCACTCACGGAATACCTAGGCAGCATGAAATAAAGCTATGGCATACTGCTGTATATAAATAAGCCTTGTGATGTTCAAGGATTTGGATTCAAATTCTTCCCCTATTATCAGGTTTTATGCCAACCTTGGGACTATTAACTATCTCTCATCTGAATCCACTTAACATCATGTCGCGGAAAACATAAAATGAGAAGAAGACTTATATGCATTTCCTTCAGCCACTTAAGGAAAGGAAGAATTTCATTAAGTGGATTTTTTTGTTTAAAAATAGCATTCTTGTTTGTAATTCCAAAATGACTTTGTAGAGCAAGAGCAAGGAACTTCAGGCCCTAAGGCTGAATAAAGCTCTCCATGGGATCAACTCTAGACTTCTGGAATTGTGTATTGTACCACTGATGCTGGTTTTACCATTTTTTGTGTGGGTTTTCTTTCCCATTCTAAATGGTTAAAATTCCTCAGGATGTCAGAGGTTCTCCACCACAGCTTGAGAGAGAATATAAACCTGGAGGAGCTGCTCAAACAAGTTGCCAGAAAAGAGAAAATGCCTAAGATCACAATAGGTCTATTTTTCAGTGAGAACCACCAGGGTATAGTGGTTTGAGTGTTGGACTACGACTCTGGAGATCAAGGATCAATTACCTGCTCAAGCCTAAAAGCCCACTGGGTGACCTTGGGCAAATCACATGTTCTCAGCCTCAGAGGATGTCAATGGCAAATTCCCTCTGAAGAAGCATGCCAAGAAAACTCTATGATAGGTTCATGTTAGGATTGCCATAAGTCAAAAATGGCATGGAGGCACACAACAAAAACTATTCCTCAGAAGTGATTCATAATGGCATGGCTTATACCAAGAATCCCTTTATGCTGAAAGTACAGGCATATAGCAATAGCATTTTAGCAATAGCATTTACATTTCTATGCTGCTTAATAGTGAACTCAGCACTCTCTGAGCAGTTTATAATATGTAAGCCAACTGCCCCCAACAAGCTGGGGACACATTTTACCAACCTATGAAAGGATGGAAGGCCGAGTCAACCTGGAGCCCTCTGGGGCTGATCTCTTCCTAGAAGAGACCCAGTGTCTTCAAGATATTTAGGATCAGGCCTAATAAATAAATAATGAAGAAAGAAAGAAAGAAAGAAAGAAAGAAAGAAAGAAAGAAAGAACACAAATGATATACAGTGCACGGATGCATTTTATGTGGCTTCCAGCGTATGTGGAAGCCACTTGGGGAGGGAAACAATGGGTCGCTTCGCCACTCTGCTACATGCACATGCCCCATTATTTCCTATGGGACTCAAGCATAGGCAGATTTTCCCTTACGCAGGGGGGATCCGGAACGGATCCCCCGTGTAAGGAGAGGGCCCTCTATAAATAAATAATAATTAAAGAAATAAATGACTCATTTTATTAAGTACAATAGGTGCTTTGCATGCATACCCTTCAACATTTCACAAATGAAAACTGGGACTCATGGCCAAGCTACATCAGAACGTGGATAAGTGAGCAAAAGCTATTAATGAGGAAAAACACAGGAGCTAGAAGAGACTGCAGAAGTTTACTTTCATTTGAGCCTGAGAATGAATCTATCCTCTCTCCTTCCCTGTCTCCTGCTGAGATGACAGCAAACTACTTTTGCACTTTGTAATAAACTTGCAGCAGTTTAAGAATGCTGAAAACAAAAGGGGAAATGGAAGGGGGAGAGAGAAACAGGGACAACTTAAAGGAAGCTGAAAAGTGGGACAACAGAGGATTAACTGGGACTATCCCTGCCAAATTGGGACAGTTGGAGAGTCTGGGTATACATTTGGATCAAGTCAGAACTGAGTTGAAGACACACAACAAACAACAGCTTCCTCCCAAAAAAAGACAAGTAACTTCCAAAATGCCTGGAATTACAGGGAAACAGGAATAGCACATCCTGAAGTGGGTGTGCAATTAATCATTTTGGAGCAAAATGCATATATATTTTTAATGTGGGAGGTACAGGAAAGCTCAGAGGAGGCAAAAAAAAGTTTTTGGTTTGAGTGTACCTCATGGTTACCTTGCCCCTGCTCTATAAGGTATTGTTTGGTTCTTTAATTCACACCTATTAATGCAAACCATTGCTTGATTTATACTTAAGAGTTGGCTCAGTTTTACAGAGAGGACACAGGAAAGTGATAGAAAAGGTGCAAACAATATGAAAAGGGCATCAGAGAAGTTAAAGCAAAGGAAAAAGATAATATGAGAGACAAGGACTAAGGTAATTGCGTGCATAGGTCATAGACAGGAAGAAAATGTTACAAAAGAACAAATAATGTTTCAAAAGTATGGGAATTAGACAAAAGTATGGCAATTGCAAAAATGGGAGTATGAATAAGGAGAAATGAACAAGACCATCAAGCCAGGAAGGAAGATGTTTCTCATCAAGGCATGAAGTGGAAAGGTAGAATGACCAAGTATTAAGTGTACTTTTTTTGGTTTCCAATTGCTCTTTTTTTCCTTTCCCCCCCCTTTTTTGGTCTTTTGTGTAAAACTCAAAAGGAACAAATGAATGTTGTTACACTTTCACATGCTGTATTTGCTCTCCTACTGTAGTGACCTTTCTCCACTGTGAAATTGCTTTTTAATTCTATTTTTCATTCTGTCTGTGATGATATCCATTCATTTTCTTTATAGACCCTGATTTTCAGACAACTTTTTCAGGTTATCAAAAACGGTGACGGGGAGCTGACTTCTGTTCAGCACTGTGCAGACAGGAAACTAGAGTTGAGGTGCAAGGACTTTGCCATCATTTCTCAGAGTACTAATGGATTAACTAAGATTTGAAGCCAGATATGTACACACTCCTGTTCAAATATTTTTGCCTGGATCATTCTGCCTTGTATTCTAAATATTTTAAGCCAAGCTGTTGAGGATTTAGATTTAGTTTTCAGTTAGGTGGCTGGTTTTACCACTGAAACTTGAAAGCTCATCTTCAAAACATTTCTAAAGTTGCACAGACCCAAAATGGATTAGTCTATGCAAACATACAATTCCAGGTTTTTTTCCCCTCTAAGAGAGGGACTTGCCAAGAAAATGGATCTCTTTGGCAAAGGGATTATCTTCTGGTATATTTTGCATGGACACATGGGGAAAGGGTAGGGGGAAGAATATAGTGGAAAGATCATAAAGAAAAGCAATTCAGCACCTTTACCTGGAAATTGAAAGAGCTGCCACATTCTTTTTTTCTGTCAATCAAGCATTAGTCAGGCAGGACATGGAGGTGAAGATATGATTGTTCTTTTTGTGCCACTCTAAAGGATTTGAATTTTCCAACAACTGGAACTAAGCTGAGAAGAAAACTATTCCTGAAGGAAATAATGTGCAGTTGTGTTCATGGAAGAGACAATATCATTGAAAAGAAACTACTGATTCAGGCTTTCTCATGGTTTATTCTCTGAGAATTGGCTTTTTCTCTCTCCCTCTCTTTCTGTATATGTGTGTTTGTGTGCATGCGTGCGCACACACACACACACACACACACACACAGTGAGAGCCACCATGACATAGTGGTTTGTGTGTTGGACTGTGACTCTGGAGACAAGGTTTTCATTCCCTACATTGGCCATGAAACCCACTGGGTGGCTTTGGGCAAGTTACACTCTCTCAGCCTCAGGGAAAGAAATGGCAAACCCCCTTTGAACAAATCTTGCCAAGAAAACCCCATGATAGGTTTGCCTTAAGGGCACCATAAATTGGAAACAACTTGAGCGCACCCAACAATAACAACATATGTGTAGTGTCTACTTAATGCTGATCTTTCACACATGAAGTAATCACAGTCACAAAGAAATGCCATTTCCCACATCAATGTCTGCCACTGGTAGGGGCAAAGAAATGCATCTGCTATCATAACGGTGACAGATTTGATAAAGCATTATGTAATGAAAGCTACTTGGTATAGAAGTTAGTCAAAATGCTGGATTTGGATTTGGGAGATCCATGTTCAAGACCATTCTAAGCCATAAAATTTACTAGATGACTCCTTTAACACTTCTTTAGCCTGATTTATCTCATAGAATTGTTGTGAGAATAAACTGAGGAGGCGGAGAATTGTGTATGCTACCTCAAGCCCATTGCAAGAGTGGTGACATACAAATGTCACTCCTACATACAAAGTGGAACTCAGCACATTATTTTTGGTGACGGTCTTATCTTCTGTGTAACATGTAACTTCACTATAAATTGTGGCCTTTTAATCAAGGCTTGCAGTGTTTGTATGAGTAATACTTTGTATACAACAATCCTGTGAGATAAGTCAATATCCTCTTGTTATAGATCTGAGGCTGAGAGGTGAAGGCATGCCCAGAACTCTACAAAGCTGGACTACAGTCAAATATTTTTTTCTAAACAGTACTGCAGCTTTTTCATTAAACATTCAAAGATGGGTAAGTGCATTCTGACTGAATATTTTGCCTTGGCTGCAGTGCTTAGAACGCAGTGGTTTCGAGACTTTCAACATGAAACATGCTTCAGACTTCATAGGTCTTGAAAAGCAATTCAAAACACTGCAGAACCATAAGGCAGGATGACATGAATTGAAATCTAAAACAAACCTTTCCACTCAGTTAAGAGGCATCATAACCAAACTGGCTTGTTCTTATCAGCCCCTATTGTGTCACGACGCATGGTGTGCTGACTTAGACCACACACTTTCTGGATTTCTCTGCAGGAGTTTGAGATGGGGCTGGAAAAGTCTGGATTTTTTTCATTAGGATTGGGAAAGGGTTCTACTCGAAACCTTGGAGGACCACTGCTAGTCTTTGACTGGATGTAGCTACAATATGAGACAGCTTTCTCTCGCTATATCATTCAGCATTTAAATTCTGTTTAGACATTAATCTGAAACTATGTAGAAAGGGAAGTGGCATCAGTTCTGCTATCCCCATTCAACCCTATGGAGGGTCAGTGACATATCTGAAAAAGCCTGTCTTTGCAATTAACAGAGCTTGGAAACATTACTTTTTTGGACTACTATAACCCAGTCAGCATAAGGAACATCTTCAAGCTCTGTTCATTGCAATCCCTTGCACATGCTGCATCTACACAGCTCATTCTGCACTTTTGCTTTTCTGACTTTACCCCTACACATGCTAACTATTTTTTTTTTTTTTTGAATTCCTCTTTGGTAATTCTCCCCTTTTCCATTTCTTATGTTCCATTTAAAACTTAGCTCAGTTAAAAGTTCTTTAGTCATCCATCCCGGTTTCTTGAAACTGTTTAAAATTGTGCATTCAGTATCTCTCTTTTGAGAAACTCCCATCCATC
This sequence comes from Sceloporus undulatus, assembly GCF_019175285.1. NCBI lineage: Eukaryota > Metazoa > Chordata > Lepidosauria > Squamata > Phrynosomatidae > Sceloporus > Sceloporus undulatus. Next base: position 109,562,090 of record NC_056524.1, on the reverse strand, counting down.
CTGAACTACCTTCTCTTTTACTATTCCTCACCATGGGGTCACCCCCAGTATTTCCCTAAGTTTATTGAAATCGGCTTTCCTAAAGTCTAGAATGTGTGTCTGACTATGCTGGCTTCTCCTTTCCACTGTATAACAAACTCTAGGAGAACAAAATCACTCCCATCTAAGGATCCCACCACTTGCACCCCATTAACCTAGTTATCCCTGTTGGTTAGGATCAGATCTAAAATAGCTGATCCCCTTGTTGCCTCTTCCACCTTTTAGACCATGAAATTGTCTTTGAGGCAAGTGAGGAATTTGCTAGACCTTGAGGATTTTGCTGAGTTTGAATTCCAGCAAATATCAGGATAGTTGAAGTCACCCATCACTACTACATCTCTCCTTTCTGAGTGTATAGTCATCTGTTCTAGAAAGGCATCATCCAATTCCTTCATCTGACTGGGGGGTCTGTAGTAGACTCCCACCTTGTTGTTTCCCTCCCCTTTAATTTTTATCCAGATGCTCTCCACCTGGCTGCCAGTATTGATGTCCTGGATCTCTTCACTGGTGTAAATATCTCTGACATATAGTGCTATTCTTCCTCCTTTCCTGTTTGTTCTATTTAGGTTATACCCCTCTATTACTACATTCCAATCATGAGACTCATCCCACCAGGTTTCAGTAATGCCTATTATATCAGTGTCCATATTGAGAAGTCTTAAGTAGGCACTGAAACAGGACTGTGGGCTTCCCCCTGAAAAGGTCCCCTGTTAAACACCCACATAAAGGTCCCCTATTGGCTTGGCCTTTGTTCTCAAACCTCAGTCAACTGGGCCTATAGATATCTAGAGAGCACCTGGCTACTAGCTCCTTCCAGGGTCAAGTCTCTGACTCACTGTCTTTAAGCAAAAAAAAAAAAAAAAACCCAAAGCCCTCACTCAAAATGGCAACCCAGAAACAGCTTTCCTTCTTCTTCCTGTGCAGGGAGTGGTGTCAACCTGGATTATTTTTGCACTGCGGCAGCAGCCATAAACAGAACCTGTGCTTATAGCCTATATGAAAAGAGGGTTTTTATATACTCTATTGGATGCATAGTGATCAATGAATGTGACCATTCCCCTTTCTTCATGTACTCAGATTTTTTTAAAAAGTGGGGAGATGGAAAGCAAGGCTTAACTTGACACTCTCCTGCCCAAGGCAAAAGACAAGATGGAAACTCTTCCCCTGTATAAGAAGTAGTGTACCATATTAAAATGAGTGTCAAGTTAAGCCTTGCTTTCCAAAACACCATCAGGGTCATTATTAAGACAATCCCTAATTCTGTGTCCTTAGGACACTCCCCTAATCCATTGCCACTTTTTATTTCCCACTCTTCAAAAGAAAAGGAAAAGGAAAAATAATTCTCCAGTACCCCAGGAAATAATTTCCAATTCAGACTTTTGGCTGAAAATGGAAATTGACCCATCTCTTCTGTAATTGTCCAGGTTATTTCTAATTGCAGGACAGGCTGTGGCACAGACATTCTATTCCCCAACAGAAGGCAAAAGCCAGAAAACCAAAAAGGAGTGGTTGTCCCATCAGCCCCAGCATCTGCTGCCTGAGGTGACTGCCTCATTCTGCCTCAATGACAGAGCTGGCCCTGGTCAAGATTGCTACAAATTGTCACACAAGTGGTTCAGATGGAGCTTGTCTGGGGCTTCCAAAACCGTGTACAAGAATGCAAAACATTTTTAAAGGACATTTTTTTAAAAAATCACCTAAATCCTCTTTTAGCCCTGACTAGAGTAGAACCATTGAATCATTAGATTTATCTACATGTTGATTCACCATTTAACAAAATGGGTCTACTCTAGCTGAGAATATCTAACAAGATGCTAAACATTGGTTAAAAACAGTTTTGGAACATTCTTAAACGCCAGTATTAAAAGCCAACATTCCTTAACATTTAAAAACAGTTTTAAATAGTATTTTAAAACAACAAAATACTGATAGGCTTCAGTGCAGCTGTTACCTTGATGCTGACATGCTTCACATAATCTTACACATTTACTCAGATCAGTGAGCATACCATTTATACTGTATAGCATCTTGCAATACTCTTCTCAGAAAAAGATATTTGGTTTGAGGAGCTCCCCCACTTCCATTATATACTGAGCTCTTCAAGGATTAATAACTTATTTTTATCTTGAGAACTGTCCCTAAATAACTGCATGACCTGATTTTTAATATATTAGTCAAGAATGAACAGATTTAATTACTTCTTGGTCACTGGATATCATTTTCTTAACATTTTGTCATATAAAACTTTCCCAGGCTCTTCCGAACAGATGCTATTGTATTATTATCAGGCCACCATCGGATAGACATCTGACATGATAAGGATAAATTTCTCAAAACATTCTGGTGTCCTTTGAATTTAATGAATTAAGCTTCTAACTGGTTTTAATTTATTTCATAGTTTAATCAATGTTTAACTTTCACTCTGTGTGAATTTTAAACTATTTTTAACTGTAGGCTGCCTTGAGTTCAGAACTGTAGGAAAGGTGGGAACTGGGCTACACATGAAAATAACATAATTGTAGTAATAATTATATTCTCATCATGCCAGCTTCAGCTCCGACTGCTGCAGTGACTAAGGATTAAAGTCACTTTTGGAACTACAGTTCCCAGAGTCCCAGCTAGTATAGTCACTGGCCATGCAGTCCAAAAAAGAACTATTCTGAGATCTGTCTGTACTAATGGGTGTGTGGGTGTGTACTATGTGCCTTCAAGTTGTTTCTGACTTATGGTGACCCTAAGTCACCATGCGGCCGACCAAAGGATTCTGGGTGGCCTGCAGGGATGTGGAATGACTTCAAGGATCCTCTGCCGCTCGGCCTCCTCCTGAGAGGGCCATACAGAGGAGAAAGAGGAAGGGCAAATGCTCACCCTGAAAGTCTGCTCCGCCACCTGGCTTTCTTTTGAGGAGAAGGCCAGGAGGTGGAGGAAGAGGAGGACAGGTGAAGAAGGACGGTGGAGGAGCCTTGCCATCTTGCAAGGCTCCTCCACTGCTCAGTTTTCTCCCAAGGAGGGGGATTACAGGCAAATGCTTGCCCCCTCAAGGCTTCTCCACTACCTGGCTTTCTCCTGAGGAGAGGACCAGGTGGCAAGGGATGAGGACGGGCAAATACTTGCCCTGCAAGGCTCCTCCACCACTCTTCTTTATCCTGAGGAGAAGGTCAGGTGGTGGCAGCAGAGGACAGGCAAACACCTGCACTGCAAGGCTCCTCTGCTGCTGGGCTTTCTCCTAAGGAGAAGGATGGGTGGAGGAGGACGGGCAAACAGTCTCCCTGCAAGGGTCCTCCTTTGCCTGGCTTTCTCCTAAGAAAGAGGAAGAAGAGGAGCAAATGGTCACTCCTCCTCTGTCACTCGGCCCTCTCCCAAGAAGAAGTCCTGTCAGAAAATGAGAAGGACAGGAAAGGTTCCCCTGCCCCTCAGCTTTCTCATGAGGCAAGGGCTAGGCAGAGGAGGAGGAGGGGGGAATTAATATTATTAATTAATATTTAATTAAAACCTATCTGCAGCCCAAAGAAGTTTAGCCTATTTTAATTTTGGCCCCTACCTACTGCCAAGTTGTGCAGGCCTGCCCTAAGTCGAACCTGTCACAGGGTTTTCTTGGCAAAATTTGTTCAGAGGAGTTTATTATTGCTTTCATCTGAGGCTGAGAGCTTGTGATTTGCCCAAAGTCATCCAGAGGGTTTCATGGCCAAGCTGGGAATCAAACCGGATGGCGTCAATTATTTAATCAGCAACAGCAATCTAAACAATACATACATCCCATCTATTGTTATTTCACAATTCTGATTTTGTTGATTTCATTTTCATTTCTGGCTTTCCCCCTATATTACAACAACAGCTTATTTGCTGTGTTAGCACTATTTAGAAGAGTGGAGGATCACAACTGTGGTACAAGGCTTCACCACCACCATCACCCTTCCCAACATGGTTCTTTTCTTCTCCTTTTGGTGAGTCATGCAGCATTTATGTGGCATTTTCTTTCCTTTTAGATTCCATTATCTCTCCTAACCTCTCTGCCCTGCCCTTATGACTGGCTGACACCTCCACTGCATGGGGTTAGGCTACCTTCGGGCTTTCCCTTTGAGAGAGGCTTTTGTAAACTCTTCTTTTAGAAGTCAAACAAGGCGTCACAATTATGAAGTAATCCAGGATTCTTTCTCTTGTGCAATCCCTTTCTCTGTCTCTCTTGCTCTCTGTTTTAACTTCCCGAGCAAGGCTCAATGCCTGCTCAGCTTGAAGGAGATAAATTATAGGGGTTAAAGTGACCTGTGATTATCTGAATTGAATCTGACATGGATATAGTGAAGTCTAAACATTAGACTGGCCCTTAGCAGGCTGTTAAGCCCCCGCAATTCAACCATCTGATATTCCCCCCCTACCCAATTGGAATGATGACCCAGCTGAAATACTCATATTCTTATCCATTGCAGAGCTGGAAGCTTTAACTGATAATTTTGTCAGTAAAAACCAGACATTCTCTCAAATCAAGTGATAACCTTAGGCAGAAGCTGGCTCACTCAATTAGCACTGTGCCTTGTAAAACTGGCCTATCTTTAAACGATGCAAGAACACTGGGAGTTAAATCAAAGGTATCTGAACAGCCAAATATGTGAAGAAAAGACTGGATCTGATGCTTGTAAAAACAAACAAGATTTTTTGCAAAGGCAGGGTGGGAATAGAAAGAAACATTTTAGTACAGCAGATTCTCTAATAATTTTGCTTTAAACGACAAGAGTAATAGCAAAATATGGACTGAATAGGCTTTCACTGTTTTTTTTTGAAACAATTAATGCCCAAAATGCAAACACATTCTTTTTCAAAGAACAACATTGTTATCAACAGAACAATTTTTAAGCCACTCTGGGAGGCATTTTGGCTGAAGGGTGGGATATATATAAAGGAAAGAAGGGGGTATTCTTTATTTTCTTTATTCTTTATTAATTATTTATCTTTATTCTTTATTAATTCAGTTGATGGGGAGGGCAGAGATTTTCAAACAGAGGAGGCCAAAAGAGCTATTTAAAATAAAGATGTTATATGTCCCTTTGAATGTTTTTAAATTTGATTTCATAAAAATAAAATTTAAAACTAAACAAAAGAAATTAATATTAATACTAGCAGCAACACTTGCAGAACTGCAGTGGAGGGCTAACAACAAGCCCCAGGATTCCATAAAATGTTGCCATGACAGTTGAAGTGGAATCATCATGCTGTAATAGTGTAAAGTAAATTGGCCCCTGGCCTTAAAAAGGCAATATCCCACACTTATAATGTGTAATTATATACCAACATGTTTCTAGAGAGATTGGCTCCACGCACTACCAATCCAATGATGTAGTACAATTTTTCCATTATTATTTTTGTTTATTAATTTCTTTTTAGAGCCAGCATGGCATAGTGGTTTGAATGTTGGACTATGATTCTGGAGACCAGGGTTTGATTCCCGCTTAGCCATGAAACCCACTGGGTGACCTTAGGCAAGTCACATTCTCTCAGCTGCAGAGGAAGGCAATGGCAAACCTCCTCTGAACAAATCTTGCAAAAAAGCAAAAACCAAACATGATAAGTTCACCTTAGGATCACCATAAGTTGGAAGAGACTTGAATCACAGAACAACAACCAATTTTTTGTTCATTGGTACAAGTTTGTGAGGGGGAGTCAACACCCACAAATAGTCCTGACAGAAGTTTTATATTTAATAGCTGTTTGAAATTGGAAAAATTAGTAGGTGAGGCTTTTCCCATCACCATCTCAAATCAACGAAAAATTTCACTCTCTACATTCTTCTTGTCAGTCAGGAAACTGCTAAAGACACTATTGTCCTTCCCAGAGCAAAGGGTGGGGGGAATTGACAACCCTATTTGAACTTTATACTGGCCTGTTTCTTAAAGGATGTGCTGTCTGGTTGAGCCACAAGTTTTTAACATTCAGTAGCAGAGCCAGCCAGTGACTGTCAACAGATCAAATTCTTCTTATCAGTTGATGAAACTGTCCCATGTTAAGGGCATCACAGAGGATAACTCTATCACATTTCTCTCGGTTGTCAAGACAGAATTTCTCAACTAAAAACTGCCAGGATGGGTGTGAGAGACAGGAGAAACCAGACATTATCTTCGAGGTTGCAATATGAAAGAAAGAAGGTGCTGCTTCCATTTTAGGACCAGAAAGTGGGAAATGAAACATCACGTCTGTGCTCCAGTCTCAACTTCTTCCCTGAAGCATCCTGCTCTTGTATTCAATGGTAAATCAGTTCATCTATTCATTGTACTCTTACACAGCAAAAATGCAATGTATGCTAATTCATGCAGTGATTCACAAGCTGAACTTTAGTCAAGACTTAATTACTGAGGTTTTATGGATGTTTCGAGCAAGAAGAAATCTAACGCTGCAATAATTTGTGGCTATGCATGCTAGTAACTCTAGTGGGATTATTTAGTTATCAAGTTGTAACTGTCATACTAAAATAATATATTTTGGTTTTATTTGGCTTTTTCCCTCATTACAGTCTGGATGAGGGAAGGTTAGAGCCCTTTTCTGTTTTAGTTAGTGCTTAGGGTTTTAACTTGTTAGTGTTGAGAGCTTAAGGATTATGTGGTAGTTTTAGTTTCATTTTAGTTGTACATTTTGCTTTATTTGTCTCTTCTTTTTTGTCTTCTCTTTTGCTTTCTGAATGTTTGTGAGTTTGGTTGTGAATTAGATCATTTGGGTTGAAATTAATAAACATATGATACTAAAAATAAAAGACTGTGGCCCTATAGAGACCTGCCTGAAAAGCTGGCATGGAGGCAGAGTGGAGGCATAGCATTCTCAAGATGCACACCTGACTCTGCCCACCAGGGCACCTGATGCCATGCACTGCTCCACACTGTGCAGCATCATGACCCGCTTCCAGTGCTGCATCCATACAATGCAGTATCGAAGGAGTGCCATATAGCCACGCCACCATGGCTATGGTGCTCTTTCGAGGGTGCAAAAGGGAGCCGCATTTTGTGGCTCCTTTTTGTGCCTTCGAAAGGCCAGATCAAGGCCGTGGCGTGAGGTTGCTGTCTGTCAAGTCCCTTAATGACTAAAGTGCCACCATACATGATAGCTACAGACATTATCCACCCTCCTTTCTTCACTTTCTTTACTGCCCATCCTTTTATCCATTACAAATCAATTGAGTAAGGGACTATACAGGCCGCCCCTTTCAGGGCCTTGGCAACCTCATGTCATGGCCCCGATATGGCCTCTGAAGGGTGCAAAGGAGTCGCAAAAATGGCTCTTTTTGTGCACTTCAAAGGGCATCATAGCTGCGACAGAATGGCTCTTTGGCGCCCCTTGGATGCTGCATCATCTGGATGCACACTGGAGGTGCGCCATGATGCCACACACTGTCTGGAATGGTGCACAGCATCATGATGTCCTGGGGACAGAGTCAGGGCATTCAGCATCAGGACGCTGCTCCCTGACTCCACCCACAAGCTGGCACAAAGTGCCAGTCTTTACAGGGCTTCAGTGTCTTTCCTTTTGGAATGGGTATCTCTACAATTATCAGCATGAATAGAGCTAGAGATTCTGGGAATTAGAGTGCAAAGAAGCATTTGCCGTAGAGAGGAGGGGGTCACCACAATGAAGACCACAACACAGTGTGTTGAAAGGAAAGGCCATAACTTTGTTAACATCTACAGCTGTGAAGTAGGGTTGGCCCAGAAAGCATGAGGTCTGGATCTGTCATCAATCAACCCCTGGTTGGTCGATGAACGCAATTGCTTGGTCATGGCCAAGCTTTGGGATGACATAGGGGCAACTGGTTAAATGCCCTTATGCAACTCAGGTAACCAGGTGATCGCATGTTTGTTTATCTGCCATTGGTCACTGAGGGATGCTGAATCGGTGATACCCCCACAATGGCAACACCACACACTCCCAGCATTCCCGGGTCCCTGAATGACTCCTGATCCAGTGCTATGTAGCCCTAGAAACCACACCCACTAGATCCAAAAACTATGCTACCGCTCCTGAAAAGTTGTGACAGCGCAGCCCAAAACCCGAATGGAGAGCTGAGCTGGAATGGCACCGACCGTCGACACCACATGGACTTAAATCAGGGGCCAAAAGGGGGATGGGAGTCATGCCTCCCTTGGTCCCTGCACCAATCCACTGTGCCACCTGCTGCAGTGCAGCCAATCAGGCGGCTTGTCCACTCCCTGGCGCCCCCTGGGAATTGTAGTCCCAGTGCCGGGGCAAGGAAATACCTCTCCTTCCTATCCCCAATGGCCAATCAGGGTCCAGCCAGTCCAGCAAGAGGCATGCCGGGTTCGGTCAGGCTGATCAGCCTCCCCTAAGCGCATCCCCCCCCAAGCACAGCAACCAGGCTAGCCTGGTAAGTTGGCTGGCCCTATTTTAAAAAAATCTTGGTGCAGGAGGGGCTATTATTACCTTCTAACACAGATGTTTCTGTTATAGCACTGCTTCCTGGCTCTTTCCTTCACATTATCTGTTGCTTCTAACTCATTGCCATGCTGTCCAGTGAATGTTCAGGAAGCAGGTGAAACAGATCAATAGATGAAACTACCAGGGTTGGGCCTGAGTAGGGAGACCACCTGGGGAACATTTTCTATCAATTGATGTAATCTAAGGGAAAAGAATGGTGTGTAAGTACTGTACAGTACCGCAAATTAGTAAAGCCCCCAATACTTGCGTTTTAAAAATGTACTGAGATATTTGTTAATATATATCTCATGCCCATGCTTCACAGACACACATCACATGCTGTTCTATTCAGATTGCTATAAACCCAGAAAAATCTATCATTTGTCAGGAATCTGTCATGCTCTTGTCTGTAAAAACATTGTTAACATTGATTTGAACAACTGAAAATTGTCACCTCTGTTAATGGAAGAGTGGAATAGAAAAGTGTCCAAGAACTCATTTCTAGAGATTAAAACATGTAGAAAAGTAAACTAAGGCAGTTTAGGTTTGTGTTATCATTCCCTCCTCCCTGTCTATGCTGCGTAAGCGCACACACACACACACACACATATACACCTTTCAGTGCACAAAGAGATACTGTTTAGAAGCATGAATAAATGCTTGTGGGAATAAGAGAAAAACACATAGAAGACAGCACGCTTGACACTTCATGATGCTTTCAAGTGAAATACTGAAACATGTTAGAAAATGTCAGCTTGAACTAGAAGGCAAACTGTGCACAGACCAGTTTAAAAAAAAAAAACAGGTACTTAGACATGTCCAGGATACGAATTAGGAAAAGTCAACAAAATATAAGAGGGGGAAAGAGAAATAGGCAGATGAGCAAATGTGGTTACAATTCTTTCTGACGTGTTCTCTGTCTGATTAATATTTTTATTGTGTCTTCTTAAAAGGCAGAAATTCAGTCACTCTCCCTCTCCACTCAGTTTCTCTCTTGTTTTTTTCCTATTGCAAAAGATGTGGAGCTATGTGGGGGTGGGACCATCAAAGATATTATGTGCTGTTATAAAACCAGAACTGCACTTTTGGACATAGCCTGATAAAGAGGAGTTATGATGAAGCTTCCTGCATCACTTTATTTCCGCACTAAGAAGAACTACACCCAGTGACATGTCTGCATGTTATTCAGGAGACATAAAATCAGGACCAACAGACAAGTAGAACTTTTACTGTACCATGTGAGAAGTGACTTGGGCTGTTATCATATTGCAGGGTTCATACCATTTGACACCACTTTAACTGTCATGGCTCCATTGTATGAAATACTGGAATTGGTAGTTTGTTGTGGCACCAGAGCTCTCTGACAGAAAAATAAATCTCACAAAATTGCAAATCCCAGAATTCCATAACATTGAGCTATGGAATGGTGTCAACCTAGATTATTTCTGCAGTGCAGATGCAGCCTTAGAAATGACGTACCATTCTACTCTGATGTGAGGCACTGGGAAGAAGAAACTCCAACTGTCTGCTATGGGTCATTGCTTCATTCCTCTGGAAGATATGAGACAAGCTTAAAACAACAGCCAGGGGGAAAAACTCACTCCCCTCTGAGATTGCAGAAGTGGTTTTCATTATCGGTTCTCACATCTGAGGAGCCTTCCTTCACAGTCTTCCTCTTTACTGATATTACTAGCAAAACAATCTCTGTCTCCCTTGTGAAAGAGATACAAGGAGGTAAGGTGATACTTTTTACTGGGCCAACTCCTGTCTCCCTTGTGGCAGAACCATTAATCACTCACAGCTTCCCCCTTGCAGCAGGGTGGCCTTTAGAAACCACAATTGTCCGTCTTGCAGGAAGCCTTAAATCATCCAAGTCGACTGCAATCAAGGCAAAGTACCTCAGCCCTGGATACCTAACCCATGACCAAAGCATCCCTTAGTCCTAGGTTGCCTTTGTCCTGTTATAGCTTATTAATTGGTTCCAGCCAGATTCTTCAACTTTCTAATGGACTGTGGCTGTCATCTCTTGCCTTCAGAGTACTGTAAAATAAATTTTCCTTCCATGTTTTTCTGCGGCGTTCAGTTCAGTTCACTGTAACAGAATCTTTTCAGCAACATATGCAGTGGGAAATAGCTGTAAAGAATGGAGATTCCCAAGTTGTGCGTCAGAACGCAGAGGCCTGAAGCTCAGTCTTTGGCTGGTTATCTTGCATCTCTGGCTTCTAGATCATTATGGTCCAGTCTTTCCCCATCTCTGTTAGTATAGCTCTTTGTCCTAGATTTTAGCTCCTAATTCACGAATGTCAGAGGAATAAAGCAGGGTTCACAGTCCTGGGAGCTTTGTAATCATGTTCAAATATGGTTACAAAGCCCTCCGTTCACCTTCCCACAAGTTCGAAGCTGCCAGGCAAGTGGGACTCAAACACAAACCTACTGTATGTCCTACCATCCATTTAGCTCTCCATGCATTCAGGTAAACACCTGAACAGGGTTATTGTTTCATTGTTACCTAGTATTCTGTGATTTTACTTTTCTTGCTGATGAAATTCTAGAGCATTCCAGTTACTGATGGTTTTTCCTTTTTTTATTTTACTAATTCAATAATCTTTATTTGGTGTTTGAAGGAAAAATAGAAAAGGGAAAGGAAAGGATGAAAAAACTCACCCATCCAAACACACACACATGCACACAAAAACAAAACAGAATACATACAGTATGTGCACAGTTTTGTTCATAACATTGGAGTTTATTGCGTGCACTTTTCAGCCCAATCCAGGCATGGGATGGGATTGGGCTGGAATGGGAGAAAATGGGTTTTATTGCACACAAAATTGCTGCTGCATTTCCGCCCGACCATCACCCGCCCCTCAGCCATGCTCTGCTGGCAGATTTTGGTACTATGGAAAGCTTCTGTGGTAGCAAAATTGCTGGGAAAGATACAGCTGGGGGACGGGTGATGGTCAGGTGGCAGCACAGCAGCAATTTTGTGTGTGATAAACCCCGTTTTCTCCAGTTCCAGCCCAATCCCATTCCATGTCTGGATCAGGCGGAAAAGTGCATGGAATAAACTCCATTGTCCATCCCCACCTCCACCTCTTTCCCCTATTAAAATGATGTTCCACTTCTCCCTAAATGTGACTTAAAACTATCACCTATCTACACCTTGAATCATCATTCCACTTTCTTGCTAAGTCAAAATTGCTATTAAAGGAGGGGGAAAAGGAGATAAAACATGTTGTATATTTTTGTAGCAGATTCCAGTCCAGAAAAGCTTAATTTAGAACAAATGTGCTGATCTTTAATGATCCCCAAGCCTTTTCATGGTAACTGGTGATACTGGGAGAGCTTACTGTCTTCTAGAGGAGAGTTCTCATTATTCAACTGGCATTCATTCCTGGTGGGAACTTTCTCTATATCTACCTAGACACCTGTGGAACAAACTTCACTTTCATAATACAAAGCCACCTCTGTTTCTAAAACTACAGAACTCCACCCCACCATTCCATACTATATCACAGGTAACCAATTCGAAAATTTGCCTTAGTTCCCTGCTTGATAAACCAGCCAAACCTGTTCTTTCCAAAAGGGTAAAAATGCAAAAGCAAAGCTGTAATTTAAAATATCCAGATAATTTCACATAAATTTTGCTTCAAGTAATCCACCATCATCTCATACTAAAAACAAAGAATCTCCATTCACAATCAAAATGCTTATACCTAACTTACTTCATTACAAGATAGAACACTTTACTTTATAAAGGGCATGAATAATTACAGTGGGGGAGAGTCCTTGTGCATTTATCTTCCACAAAAATATAAATCCTCATGCACAGAGATGGAACATTTAGTCATAGAGTCATATGTCACTCTACACTATAATAGCACTATTATTCCACTTTAACTGCTATCACTGCTTCATGTGAAATTCTAGGATTTATAGTTCAGTGAGACTGAAGAATTCTCTGGCTGATAATTCTAAATAGCCCTCCCTAAACTGCAAATCTCAGGATTCCATAAGAGGCAGCCACTGTAGTTAAAGTGGAATAATAGCACTATAACAGGGTCCAAGATACAGCTGTGTTAGTCTATAAAATCAGTACATAGAGAGATCTTGTAGCAGCTTTGAGACACTAATTCTACAGAATAATATGGCTATATCTTTGAATTCTACCTCTATGGACTCCGTTATAATGCTGTTATTTCACTTTAGCTACAGTGGCTGCCTCTTGTGGAATAGCATACAAGATTGCTAAATGTATGATCTGTAACTGGATGAACTGTGCCTTTACAAATGTTTCTGTAAGCCACATGTCCAATGTGGCATTCAAAATGGCAAACAATGTAGCTGTGTCATGAGAAGAAATATGCTTTTCCAAGACTGTAAAGTGGAAAGTTTACTTTAAACCATTTAATATCATTGTATTATATCTTATCTGTGGTGAAGGAACAACAGCATGCAAGCACCGTGTTTCTACCAGCTGCAAGGGAGAAATAGAACTGCTTGTGTAAGTTCATTTTTGGCATATGGAGCCCTTGCTACTTTGTCTTTAAAATATTTACACTAGGGAGGAGAAATGACAAAATAAAATAACCTACTGCTGTAAAGCAGGATGACAACACGAGGAGAAAGGGGATAGGTATTTAAGTTGGAAGAGTATAAATGGATTGTACATACTGGCTGGGGGACTGTACAGCTGCCTTTGGGTTTTATTGCTGAAGCGATAGCGCTACATAAATAAGCCTGGGGCCAATGTCTAACTGGCAAATACATAACACAGTAGGAGCAACAAATGTTCTCTCTCATCACTGCTGAAGTACTAAGGAGGACTAATTTCTACCAAAAGCCAGGGTGAAGATAGATTTGACTTTATTTGGCTAACAGTTCTCAAACCTCTCAGTTCTGAAAGTGTATTTATTTCAAACATACTGAATGATTAAACCTGATATGCATTTTTGTGTGTGTGCACGTGTATGTGCCTTCCAGTCACCTGTTGAATTATAGTGACCCCATGGATTTCATGAGGTTTCCTCAGCAAAGAATACTCAGAGATGGTTTTTACAGCTTTTTCCTTTGAAATATAGCCCACAGCATCTGGTATTCCTTGGCAGTCTACCATCCAAGTACATACTAACTGGAGCTGATCCTACTTAGCTTCCAAGATGGGACTGAGCACCTTTAATGTATTTAGGCCTCAAATAAAAAAACTCTTTTTATAAATTTGAAATAAATTTTGCATAGCCAGATGCAAGAGATGGCAGGGCATCTGCCTTTTAATTTGTTTGGGAACAAAAACTTCAGTGGATGTTGGCTGCTATGTATACATCCAATTGCCTATTGATTTATAACACAGTGGCCCTTGGGTATCCAATGGGGTTTGGTTCCAGGACCCCCCATGGATGCTCAAGTCCCATTAAATACAATAGCATAGTGAAATGGTGTCTATTATATAAAATGGAAAAGCAAGGTTTGCTTTGGGATTTATATTATTTTAAAATATTTCCAAGCTGTGGATAGTTGAATCCATGGATACAGAGAGCCGACTGTATCCCAAAAAATCTGCCTAGAGTAATTTGACACTTTAAGAACAAGATTTAGGCTTTTGTTGCCTTTTAGAAGGTAATATCTAACAAATAAATAAAATTGTCATGCTTTAAGAAAGATAAGCTCACAAAGATATACAACTCAGCACAAAGGTTAGAATCATATAAGCCACTGCATTCCCTATTACCATGTATGGATGTGAGAGCTGAACAGTTAAGAAAAAAGATAGGAAGAAAATCAATTCATTTGAGATGTGGTGCTCGAGAAGAGTGCTAAGGATTCTGTAGATGGCCAAACAAATGGGTTCTAGAGCAGATCAAGCCAGAACTCTCCCTGGAAGCCAAGATGACAAAACAGGCTATCATACATTCTACACATCATAAGAAGGCACAACTCATTGGAAAAGAAAATAATGCTAGGAAAGGTGGAGGGAAGCAAAAAAAGAGGAAGGCCACATGCTAGATGGATGGACTCTATTAAGGAGATCATGAGTATGAGTTTACAGGAACTAAGCAGAGAAGTGGAGGACATGGTTTCTTGGAGATGCTCATCCATAGGGTTGCCCATGAGTTGAAAACAACTCAAGGGTAGTTAACAAAAAAACCTTGTTGATAAAGTCAGCATGGTGTAGTGGTTTGAGTGTTGCACTATGACTCTAGTGACCAGGATCTGAATCCCAGCTCAACCATGGAAAACCCACTCTCTCACACTCTGAGCCTCAGTGGAAGTCAAAGACAAACCCACACTGAACAAATTTTGCTTAGAAAACCAAATGATAGGTTCACCTTAGGGTCTCCAAAGTCAGAAAAGACAAGCAACTTGTGACTATTGACAGCTGGTGGCGACCATGTCAGTGGAGTAGTGAATCAACTCCTGAATTTAGCCTGAGTTGTAAATAAAGAACTCGATATTCTGAACATATTTGAAGGCTAGGATTATCCCATTGGCGTGGAACCCACCAGCTGCCAATATCTGTGACTGACAAGTAAACCATGATGTGGGTTAGCTAATCCTGTCTTTCTTCCATGGGATGAAACTAATGTAAGTACTACCTAGGGCAGTGATGGCGAACCTTTTTGAGGTCGCGTGCCGGGGGCGGGGCTTCTACCCCCAGGATGGGGCAGGTGGGTGCTGGGGCATGGCTTCCGCCCTCCAGGGGGTGGGGCTTCCACCCCCTTTTCCGAATGAGGGAGCCTCTGGCTCCTCCCCCGGCGTTTGCCGGCCCCTGAGGGTCCCTCCTGGGGCCATCAGAGGCCGGCAAAAGGGCCCTCGCCCTTCCTTCGCTCGCCGGGAAAGGGCTCCGCAGAGCCCTTTCCCGGCGAGCAAAGGCAAGCCGGGAGGAGGAGGAGGAGGCCGCTTGGCACCGTGGCGATCACTGCGATGCCAGGCGGCCCCCGCGCTCTTTCCCGGCCTGAGAGCAGGCCGAGGCTTCCTCCCAAGCCGGGAGGAGGAGGAAGAGGCTGGGCACGCGTCCCAGCTGCCCCCTCCTCGGCCTTCGCTAGCCGGGAAAGGGCTCTGCGGAGCCCTTTCCCGGTAAGTCAAAGCAAGCCGGGAGGGAAGAGGGCTGGGAGGAGGAGACAGACACTCACGCACCTCTGTCTCCTCCTCCCAGGCGCCATTTTCTGGCTTCCCACTGTCTCAGAGAGACAGCGGGAGGCCCGAAAATGGCAGGGAGGAGGCGGAACGGGCACACGCCCGTTCCGCCTTCTCCCTCGCCCCCTGTGCCTGGCGAAACCGCGCCGCATGCCACGGGTTCGCCATCACGGACCTAGGGCAAGCTTATCAAAGTGAATGATGAATCTTCATCACAACTAAAATATGAAAAAGTTACTTTGGGGACTTCCGGTAACATGGTGG
>NC_056524.1:109542019-109546141 GCF_019175285.1 Sceloporus undulatus | reverse complement strand
GAGCAGGCCGAGGCTTCCTCCCAAGCTGGGAGGAGGGGGAGGCCCCTTGGCACCACGGCGATTGCTGTGATGCCAGGCAGCCCCCGCGCTCTTTCCCGGCCTGGGAGCAGGCCAAGGCTTCCTCCCAAGCCGGGAGGAGGAGGAAGAGGCTGGGCATGCATCCCAGCTGCCTCCTCCTCGGCCTTCACTAGCAGGGAAAGGGCTCTGCGGAGCCCTTTCCCGGTAAGCCAAAGCAAGCTGGGAGGGAAGAGGGCTGGGAGGAGGAGACAGACACTCACGCGCCTCTGTCTCCTCCTCCCAGGCGCCATTTTCTAGCTTCCCACTGTCTCAGAGAGACAGCGGGAGGCCCTAAAATGGCAGGGAGGAGGCGGAACGGGCACACGCCCGTTCCGCCTTCTCCCTCGCCCCCTGTGCCTGGTGAAACCGCGCCGCATGCCACGGGTTCGCCATCACGGACCTAGGGCAAGCTTATCAAAGTGAATGATGAATCTTCATCACAACTAAAATATGAAAAAGTTACTTTGGGGACTTCCGGTAACATGGTGGCAAGCAAGCAGCTGGGGTTTTGAGCAGAAGCCCAGTTGATCTGGCCGCACGATTGCCGGTCATAGAAAAAAGTTCCCTGGCTGAGAAAACATCCTGCCATAAACAGGTTTTAGACAGGTCCACAGAGGTCTACTACATCCAACCAATCGTGTGGTAAAGTGGAAGAAAGGAGAAGACACAGAAAGGGGTTTGTTGATCATGAACTAGCTGCAGCCGCAGCCAGAAGCTCTTTGGAGTGGACCTCCATCCTTGCTATTTTTAATATTAACAACTTAGGAAGATTCAATAATAATAGTAAGAAGGTTTTGGAAACTTAAGTAAGATCTTTACTGCAACAATCCATGGCATATAAATCAAATTCAACCACAGAACTCTTTGTTTATGTGGGCATCATTATTTTTTCTCATTTTTGTATAGTGGATTGTGTCCATGTGAGACTAAACATAGACTAGGATTTAAGCTGCCAATTAATAATAATAATAATAACAATAATAATAATAATAATAGATTTTATTTGTATACCGTTTTTCCCTAGATCAAAATGGTTTACAGACTATAAAACTATTAAAAACATCTCATAAAAATAGATAAAAGCAAGTACAGTAATACAATTATAAAATACAATCATTCATAGGGTAAGGCAGAGAATCGATGGCATCAAGAGTGCTCAACTTCATTCCTCGGGGGTGGGGGGGGAGGCTTGGCAAAAAAGAAAGGTTTTAAGCCTCTTATTAAATATTTCTAGGGGGTCATGAGATGGAGCCCCTCGGGGAGACTGTTCCAAATCCGTGGGGCCGCCACTGAAAAGGCCATCTGGGATGTGGAGACATATTTGGAAGATGGAATCTCCAACAGATTCTTCCCGGATGTTCTGAGTGTGCGGGGTGGATTGTGTGGGGAGATGCGGTCCCTCAAGTAACTCAGGCCCAAGCCATGTAGGGCTTTATAGGTAATAACCAACACCTTGTATTGCGTTCGTAAGCGAATGGGCAGCCAGTGAAGATTTTTCAGAACAGGTGTTTTGTGGTCAAACCTGGATGCGCCAGTGACCAGTCTGGCTGCCATGTTTTGTACTAACTGAAGCTTCTGGGCTTGGTACAAGGGTAGTCCCATGTAGAGCGCATTACAGAAATCTAATTGAGAGGTTACCAGAGCATGTACCACGGTTTCAAGGTCCCTCTGGCCCAGGTAGGGTCGCAGCTGGCGTATCAACCGAAGCTGATAGCAAGCACTTCTGACCGTCGCATTTACTTGAGATGTCAACTGCAGGGATGAGTCCAGAAGTATTCCTAAGCTGTGAACTTCGTCCTTCAGGGGAAGTGTGACCCCATTCAGGACAGGTGGATAAATTTCCTTCCCTGGGCCAGGGGAACCTATCACCAGTACTTCCGTTTTCTCTGGATTCAGGCTGAGTTTGTTTTCCCTCATTCAGCCCATTACTGACTTCAGGCAGGCATTCAGAGGAGAGATGCCATCCTTAGACACTGCAGCAGTCAGAGGCACAGAGAAGCATATCTGGGTGTCATCAGCATACTGATAACACCACGCCCCATGCCTCCGGATGATCTCTCACAGCAGTTTCATGTAAATGTTAAACAAAGTGGGGGACAAAATAACTCCCTGAGGGACCCCAGATGTTAGTTCCCTCTTAGAGGAGCAAGTGTCCCCCAACTGCACCATCTGGAATCTTCCCGAGAGGTAGGAATGGTACCACTGGAGCGCAGTGCCCCTGATACCCAACTCCCTCAGGCGTTCCAGAAGGATACTGTGGTCAATGGTATTGAAAGCCACTGAGATGTCCAAGAGCACCAACAAGGTCACACTTCCCCTATCGATGCCCGGACGGAGATCATCGACTAAAGTGACCATGGCAGTCTCAACTCCATAACCCACTCTGAAGCCAGTTTGAAATGGGTCCAGATAATCGGTTTCATCCAAGACTGCTTGGAGTTGGAAGGCAACTGCTCTCTCGATCACCTTACCTAAAAATGGCAATAATGAGACCAGTCTATAGTTATTTCTCACCAGGGGGTCCAGGGAGGGTTTTTTTGAGCAACGGTTTAACTGTTGCTAATTTTAAACTAGATGGAAATTTACCCTCCCTGAATGATGCATTAATTATGCATTGCAATAACGATGTTACAGCATCACCACCCTCGGCGGTCAGCCAGGAGGGACAGGGATCGAGAGAGCACGTCGTCTTCCTGACATTTCCAAGAAGCTTGTCCACTTCATCAGTATCAACAAACTCAAATTGATCCAGTTTAGTGGAGTCCACGGAAGCTCTGGACACCTCTTCTATTGTCTCTGTTGAAGTGCCAGCGTCGAGATCAGCCATTATCCGAGAGATTTTATCTGTGAAAAAGTTGTTAAAATCGTCATAGCAGGCCTTAGTTGGTTCTAAAATAGGGTTCAGGGCGGGAGGAAGCTGGGTAAGCTCCCTCAACACCCTGAACAGCTCTGCTGGACGCGATTCTGCAGACGCAATACGTGCAGCATAGAAGGAGTTCTTTGCTGCACCTATTGCCACTCCATGAGACTTCAAAAGAGCCTCATGGAGTGTCTTGTCAGATAAGCGCTGGTGTCTCCGCCAGCTGCTCTCTAGTCGTTGCGCGGCCCGCTTCATTTCCCAAAGATCTTCCATATACCAGGGTTTCTTATTAGAAGTGGGCCGGAGAGGACGCTTAGGAGTGATACTGTGTATAGCCCTGGAGAGATCCCAGATGTTAGTCAGGGCATCAACAGAATCGCCATCAGATCCAACCATAAACCCCTTTAAGGCTTCTTGGAACCTTTTGGGTTCCATCAGCCTTCGAGGGTGGACCATCCTAATAGGTCCTCCACCCCCGGGGGGGATTTGAATAGTTGCCTTAAGTCAAACCTCAACCAGGAAATGGTCCGTCCATGACAAGGCAGAGGTACTACATACCTCTGCCCACGGATTATCCCAATCCGTACTAAAGATGACATCGAGCATATTACCTGCATTGGACCCGAGACTAACTGGGACAGGCCCATGCCCATCATGGAAGCCATGAACTCCCGAGCTGCACCTGTCAGATTTTGTGAGCCAGCCTTGAAAGGGATGTTGAGGTCCCCCAGAACTAAAAGTCTAGGGGACTCCAACACCAGTTCCGATACCAGCTGTGTCAGCTTGGCCAGGGAGTCTGTTAGCCCACAGGGTGGATGGTAGACCAACAGGATCCCCAGACTGTCCCTAGCCTTCAGGGTCAGGTAAATACATTCGATATAGTCTGTTTTCTGGATAGGGTTCCTGGTTAAGGTAAAGGTGTTTTTATGGACTATGGCAACACCTCCCTCCGCCCACGAGTCCTGGTCTGGCCCTTAACTGTGTACCCAGCTGGGAGAGCCTGTGCCCACACTGCATTACTCTCGGCTCCCAGCCAGGTCTCTGTAATGCAAGCCAGGTCACAATTCTTCTCTTCTAAAAGATCTTGAATGATATGGGTCTTGTTCTTAATTGACCTGGCATTGCACAGGAGCAGAGACAGGGTCTGTGGTACGGTTGGATTGACCCTCGGTTCTCTTGGTTTAGCAGGGTGGATGGAAGGCAGG
>NC_056524.1:109495334-109542009 GCF_019175285.1 Sceloporus undulatus | reverse complement strand
ATAATAATAATAATAATAATAATAATAATAATAATAATAATAATAATAATAATAATGTTTATTTATATACTGCTTTTCCAAATTAGATCAAAGCGGTGTACAACAGCATAGGTATTAAGCTACTGAGTTACAATCTGATTGAACTGGATACAGTACTAAAAACTTAAAATATAAAATCAAATTTAATCTGATATACTAACTGACAGTTTAAAATCCTAATTTGATCCTAAAATGGGGAAAATAAGGATGTCATTGGACTGAGTTGATTTACCACCTGGAAAGAAGGATTACTGTAATGGTGGAACGGGTATCAAAAAAGAAGTGCTAAAGAAGACCATTTTTGGATTGAGAATAGAGAAAGAACATGCCAGAAAGAGGACTGGGGATGGGACAGAGGTTTTTTTGTTTTGTTTTGTTTTGTTTTTCAAGTTAGAGCCAGCATGGTGTAGTGGTTCAATTTCCTGCTTGGCCATGAATCCCACTGGGGTGACCTTGGGCAAGTCACACTCTCTCAGCCTCATGGGAAAGCAATGGCAAACCTCCTCCGAAGAAATATTACCAAGAAAACTCCATGATAGGTTTGCCTGAGGGTTGCCATAAATCAAAACGACTTGAAGGCACACAATGACATCAACAGTCACAACTAGCTAAAGTCACTTTAATTTCAGTGGGTTTATGTCATGCTTAATGAACTTTGAATTTTGCCTTGCACATTTGGCCCTTCAGTCTGTCTTGCAAAACCATATATTCAGAACCAACTCATTCTTACTCCATGATCAATACAGAAAGTGCTGTGCAGGACTGACTTTCTGGGAGCAGATTTAATTGGTGCTTGAAACCAAGTATCCATCTCTCATAAACAATGCACTGGAACACCCTCGCCTAATTGACTTAACTGTAGAACCATTGACTAAATTGCTGAGTGGGGAGTGAATATATTGGGTCTAGCAACAAAATTCAGGTATCTGTGTTTTCACTGAGATAACTCATGCTGCTTTTTAATAAAGCAAAATATAATATTCCTATCATTAAATATATTTCTTCCCTGTGCTACCAAGAGGGCTCAGAGCCAAGATATAGCCTTGTTTTATTATTACAGGTTGGCAGGATAAGCTAAGCTGCATTACCCACATTCTATAGCTCTCATGCCATGAATTTAACAAATGTTAAATGTTTGGACAGGGAAATGGGACTGCATCTTCCACCCTGCTCCAGATTTTGCTGCAACCACCAGCTGCGTCCCCCACCTTTGTACATTTGTATTAGAAAGAATGCATCTACATAAACATAGCTGTACATATATAGAATGTCTTACCTATATTTTCTTTGGAATGGTGATTTTAACTGCTTTTAATTATACTTACTTACATATTTAACTTTTGCCTGATGTGAACTTTTATCTGTATGTGTTTTAACTTTTTTTAAGTCCAGGACTAGGAAAAAGGTAGGATATCAATAAATATAATCATAACAACAATATTAGGCACCACGATTGCACTGCATTTCCAATTGTGTGGACACTGGATGGATAGAAGATTTTTTTTCCCTTAGTGGCATGTAACACAGTATTTATATAATCACTTGGTAAGCTATCGGTGCAGTTCTATTAAATGATACAGAGATTTAATGTTGTTTCCCCGAATTTCTTATTAGGTGTCCCAAACATGGTCAACTGCTCTTTACAAATCTGCAGGATGATTTAATCTGATGTATAGTTCTTCTGTTGTTTTAGATTTGTTTGTTGGCAGGGGTTATCAAATTCAAAGGAGTATAGCTCTCATTTTTAATGTACATGGAAGATTTTAAAAAACTCACAACTGCAAAACACATAGGGTGATTTATGATAGGTTGTCCAACATGCAGATGTTTGCACTGCTTGCTTAGGAAACACTAAAAACAGAATACAACATTTATATTATTCACAATCTAGATAGTGGTACAAAGGCTTCTCCTAGAGTAATAGACTACTAGGCATTTTATAGAGAGCTAGTCTGGTGTAGTGTTTGAGTATTGGCAAAGAAATCATTTTAATATATGTAATGGTAGATCAAACATCATTACAATTATGAAACTTTGGGCATTTAAAAATAACTCTGTTCATGAGAACTATAAAATTAAATAACAAAACCACAAACTCAAATATATATCTCCCTCATGTGATTTCTGTGTCCTGCATCCAGACAGAGGAATGGAAGGCAAAAGGCTGGGTGATGAAAAGACAGGAAAGTGATGTGTCAAGAAAAAATGAGAGGAAAAGAAGCAAAGAGACTCAGAGGATGGAAACTGATACAGGATCAAGGCAAATATGTTGCTCCGATTCTAGAATTCTGAACTGAAATCTTCAAAAACATGATATAGTTTAACGAGAGAAAGCTCATAAGCTTTCATGCTGTGTGTGGTCTGTGTGTGTGTTGTGCGGGATTCCAATTTAGATGTCAAATTTAAAAACCATATGCTTGTTTTATTTTACTTGCTTCTACAGATGATATCCTAGGCTTCTATATCAGCACATATTGAAAGCAGCTCCAAAATATTTTTAAAAATAAAATAAGAAAACAAACCATAAGAGTAAAACAACAGGAAAGCTTTAAAAGCCGCAATCAGTTTGAAAAGAAATCAGTACACCAGTAACAAAAATATATTGATGGAGGAAAGATCTTCTTAAAACATTGCCTAAAGGTAAGCAACGGAGGGATCAGGAATACATTTTTCAACTCTTGTCATAACTGAGGAGCTACCACCAAAGAATAGTATCAACCTTTTGCATAAATCCACGGTAGCACAAGCAGCAAGAGATGGGGTTACAAATTTAGGGCCCAAACAGACAGGTCAAAATGAAAGTGCTTCGGGTCACTTTGGAGATATGCTGTTTAAATGGCATATGCATCTTAAGAGGCCAGAAGCTGCACCAAAGCTGCGCTCCAATCCATAGGACTGGAGCGTAGCTTTAGTGTGGCTTCCAGCCTCTTAGGACATTTGCAGCATTTAAACAGCATATCTCCAAAGTGACCCGAAGCAGCTTTATTTTGGCCTGTCTGTTCAGGCCCTTAGTTCAGAAAAGCAACCAGTAGATTACCTTTTCACAGCCAGCAGAAAAGTTTTCACCAATCTTCTAGCAATTCCCACTTCCTGAAAAAAAAATGTTTTGTTGCTGATTTTGTTAAACATTTTGTTAAGTTTTTTGGAAGCCAAGTCACAAATCCTGTTGATGACACATACTGCCATAACTTCCCATTAGGTCTGCATATATACTTTTCCATTCATTACCGGAGATATTCATTACCTGCCTACACAACAATAATAATTACCCCAGTGCAATGGACCTTTTTAAGTACCAGAATGTACACCCACAACAAATGGACAGGGGAGAGCAAGGAAACCCAGGCATACCACATCATTCTATACCAGTCCTGTATATCTAGAGTATGTACTAAAGATTTGTAAGGACATCTTTTTCGCCCTCCTTGTTGCAACTGGATCCTGCCCTTGCACCCACACCCTCCCCCAGATAATAGCTTGAAGGGAATGGAAGGGGAAGGCAAGCAAAGCATGATGTGGGATCTCAGCTGAAATATATAGTTAGTATTTTTCAAATGGTTTTCTGAGAAATGACCCTGCTGTTGCCTTTGAGTGACTTTAGCCAATGACTGAAGTTACAACTAGCCATTGAGCCACAGAGATAAGAAGCAATAGAGAAACACGACCATCTGATTTTATAAATAAGATATAAGATGTGTGTGTGTGTGTGTGTGTGTGTGTGTGTATGGGAAAGGGATTGATGCCCATAGCATGAACTTTGAAATTTAGAATTTTAGTGGAGCTGTGATTGGGCAACAGAAAAAATAGGAGCCTTGATTGAACGGAAAAAAATATAACAGCAAAGGCAAGCTGTTAATTGTTTGTTTTTTATTTTTACTGCTTTTAATCTATTTAAATTATTTTTATTATTTTAAAATGGTTTAATTTGGTCAATTGATTTCATTTGTAGACCACTCTGAGATCTCGTGATATAGGACAGGATAGAAAAGTTTTAATAAAATAAACAAATAAAGAAAATATTCTTTCTTTTATGCCCTATTGTACTTCATTCATATGCAATGTATTTTTCCCCTAGCAAAACCTCCCAACATTAAACCAATCAGTGTGTCCCTTTCTAAACTTTTTGGATCTCTACAGCTTTGGCAACACAACAGATTACAGTGAAGATCAACATATAGTCTAAAAGTCTACATTGGAGAAGAGTTTCATATAAATTACAACCTGCACATCTGACTTTTATTCTTTTTATTTATACTGTCCTTTCTCATGGCAAGAGACTCAAAGCAGCTTATGAAAATTTAAGTCCACATAAAATCTTATTTTACCAAAGGGAAAAAAACAATTAACTAAACAATTCATTTAGAAAGCACATTGTTAAAACAATTTAAAACACATTAAAAACATAATGAAAAGATAAAAATATAAAATCACTTCATACCATATTCAAAAAACCCTTCTACCATCCAGTTTAAGTACCAATGATCTGTTGAAATAAAAAAGGTCTTTGCCTGCTGATGGAAAGAGAGAAGAGGGAGACCAACCAAACCTTCAATGGGAGGGAGATCCATAGCCTGGGAGGTGAAAGTGAGAAAACTTTCCAAAATCCTCTATGGAGGTGGCTGTAATAGAACTGAGAAAAAGCCTCCCCCAAAAGTTCTTAAAATTTGGGTTGGCTGGTACAGAGAGATACAGCCTTTTAGATAGTCTGGACCCATGACTTTTTAGGATTTAAAGGACTTTGGATTCTGCTCAGAAATAAACCAGTAGCCAGTTAAGCTGTTTCAAATGGTAGGGTATATGTTCTTTGTAACCAGCCCCAGTCAACACCCTGGCTATAGCATTTTGGACTGGCTGAAGTTTCTGAATGATTGCCATGTAAAATTTGTTACAGTAATCTAAACAGGATCTGTTCAAAGTAAGCCAGATCTGACAATTATAGGGATGGGCACAGAAAGGAGCAGATATTCCCAACCCACCGCATGGTTTGCATAATTATAGAGTAATAGAATTTTAAAATTGAAAGGGGCCACAAAGGTCACCTAGTCCAACCTCCTGAGTTGCAGGAAAATACAGCTAAAGCAGCCCAGAAAGATGCTCACGAAACCTCTGTTTAAAGACCTCTGAAGATGAAGAGTCAATCACCATCTGAGACAATGTCTTCCACTGTCAAATAGCTCTTACAGTTAAAAATAGGTTCTTAATGTTTTGGGGGACTATCTTTTCTTGTAATTTGAAACCTTTGGTTCATGTTATAGTCTCTGGAGCAGATAAAACAAGCTTGCTCCATCTTCAACATGACATCCCTTCAGATATTTAAAGATAGCCATCACGTCACATCTCATTCTTCCCTTCCCCAAGCTAAACAAGCCTAGCTTGCTTCATATGGCTTGGCTTCCAAACTTTATAACTGGTAATAATAATAATAATAATAATAATAATAATAATAATAATAATAATATAGAGATTAGGTCAACCAGATTTAGGAAGGTGGAATACAGCAATCCTATTGATGGTCTAGAAACTGTGCCCTTTGAGGGAGCTGATTTATGTTTAGCTTGAAGAAGACAAGGTTAAGGGATGACATGATAGCCATGTTTAAATATTTGAAGGGTTGCCACATTGAGGATGGAGCAAACATGTTTTTTCTTTCTCCAGAGATTAGGACATGGATTAAAACTACAGGAAAAGAGATTCCACCTCAACATTAGGAAGACCTTCCTGATAATAAGAGCTGTTCAACAGTGGAATATGTTGCCTGTGAGAGTGGTGGAGTCCCCTTCTTTGAAGGTTTTTAACCAGAGACTAGATGGCCATGTGCTGGGAGTGCTTTTATTGTGCCTTCCTGCATGGCAAGGGGTTGGACTGGATGGCCCTTATGATCTCTTCCAACTCTCTTTCTGTATGCCCCCAGCCATGCTTTTGGAGAGTCCTCCATTTTCCCAATACTGCTGCCATTCTACCACCACAAAAATAATTATATTTCTGCTGGGAAACATATCACATAGAAAGCACACATGCCAGTGGAACTGTCCAGGGAAGCAATTCTACTGGGAAATAAAGAGCACACACTGCCCTGCACATAGGTTTCCCAGAGGAAATTAATGTTTCTGTAATTGTATCCCAGTGGAAATGTCAGCAGCAGGTTTGTCAAGGCAAGAGGGTACAGACTGGAGTAATCTCTAAGGAGAGCAAAAACAATCCCTCCATCCCTGATGAAGCTTCCCACCCTGTTCTAAAATATCTAGAACAAGACTGAAGATACCAAAACAAAAGAGGAGTTGTAAAGAAAGTGTACCTAGAAAGTTAAAAACTGTGTCTGCACTAGTTCCTTTGAATATTTTCCCCAGATCCAGAGGCAATCGGAGTGAAGCAGTCCATTAAAACGCTTCCAGGTCTGTTTGGAGTCAAACTAGCAATATCCAATTTGTATAGAATACTTTCAAGTCCAAGCCACACTAATTTCTGCCTCTCACCAACTTTCCTCTGTTTTAATATATTAGTGGTACATGCACATGAAGAATACAGAGATTTCAGCCAATATAACTTCAACGCTCTAAGAGGCTATGAAAAACAGGAATTCACTGGCAGTGCTTCACTACTTCAAACAGGCAGAAATTTTACAGAGAATTTAACAATGTGAGGCAGACCATAGAGGGCTGCTGAAGGAGTAGGAAACAGCCCACATTTGGGTGGGCCTGTATCAAGGATTCTGTTTTGTAAAATTGTTCAGATATAGGATGCCAGGTGGGATGGGGTAGGACAGGTAGGGAGATAAAAAGAACCCTGTTAACTAGATCACACCAGAACCAGCCTGTAATGTCATTTTATTAGCCCATTCTACATATTGCGCATTGCTTATACAAATTCCATACCTCAGTCAGGAAATGAAGGTGTAATTGGTGTTGTGTTGGGAAACATAACATTTTGTTTAGTGTTGTTAGTGCAGACATCTGGATGCCTAATGTGCCAATCATACTTTATTTGGCTGAAAAGACATGCCTCTAATCAAGATATATTTTTCTGTTTCATTCCATGAGCATCCCAGTCTTCACATCAGTCATCTTCCTGTAGGAAAAAATCAAACCAGAAGGA
This sequence comes from Sceloporus undulatus, assembly GCF_019175285.1. NCBI lineage: Eukaryota > Metazoa > Chordata > Lepidosauria > Squamata > Phrynosomatidae > Sceloporus > Sceloporus undulatus. The sequence continues at coordinate 109,534,878 of NC_056524.1, read as the reverse complement.
TTATTTAAGAGGACCAGAATCCTATTGGGCTATTATGAATGTGTGACTCAGAATTACTCACTCAAGACTATTCTATAATCATAATCCCTAAGTAGCAAGGGATACACACAAACACACACACACACACACCCCATCAGGGTGACCAGATGCCATAACTGCAAAGGAAGACAAGAAGATGCCGCAAAATGTAAAGCATTCAAGAAAAATGTAGGACATTACAAAGTAAAAGCTTAAAGCACTAATATAAATGTAAATTCTTGATTTTTAGTCATGCTCCAAATGGAAGACATTTTGCAATTCCTCCTGGAGATAAGGTTGAAATGTAAGATATGTCCTGGAAAAGGAGGGCATCTGGTTACCCTGGGGACCATGGAAGTCCCTAGTCCCCTCTTACTAGTCAGCAGTCACTGCAACCTATGGGAGTCTGTTTCCCTGAAACCCATTGATCTTTGTGATAGGGATCTTGCTTCTGCCTGTCTCATCTGGAGATTGCTCACAGGATGAGGAGTGGGAATATCAGACAGCTGCTTCACAATCCACAGGGGAAACAGAGCTCCATTGATCACAGCAGCTGCTGCTTGGTAAGTGGGGATCAGGGGGATTGGGACAGGATACACCATGTACCATCATAGCTACAGTACCTATGCATTCATAACTCCCCAACAGGATTCCAGCCATACTATCTATTCACAGTTCTCACTAAATAGGCATTTTTACTGAAGCAATGCAGACTGCATCTTTACTTTTTAAAGTATCATGCTGCATATTTTAGAAGCATCATTTCCTCATGCAAAAATCTGAGCTGATTTTCCCTTTTATTTTTGTATTTTTAATGCATCCCTGCTTTTGTCAGGGTAGATCACAAACTGTGCTATTACTATTGCATTTACCACTTAGAGCCTGTTGCTTTAAACTAGGTTCTTGCTATGCAGTGGTCCCCAAACTGTGCTCTTTTAAGGGATTTTGGACTTCAGCTCCCAAAATCCCAGACTATTGGCGAACACAGCTGAGGTTTGTGAGAGCTGAAGTCCAAAATCTCTTAAAGGGCACAGTTTGGGGACCACTGTGCTAGAGGAACAAGCTTCATAATGAGATAGTAAATTCTGACTTTTGTGCTCATTTGATAATTAATAGTGCCAGGTCAGCAGCAGATTAAAATGTCAGTATATTTTTTCCTTCCAGGTTATAAGACATGAGTTATATGTCAACTTGCTTTGTGCCGGTTATGTTTTTGAAAAAGTGCACAGTCTCTCCAAAGTGTGGTTTGCAGTTACTTTAGTTTGTTAGGAATATAGGAATCTGTCTTATACTGTGTCAGACCACTGGTCTATAATATGTGGCCAGGACTCTAGCCCAGTACCATGTGAAATATCAAAGCGGGATTCTCCAGAAATTTTGACAGTCCCACTTGAATATACCAGGGATTGAAATAAAGACTTTTCACATGCAAAATATCTGTTTTACCACTGATTTACAGCCTGGCTGCTACTGGGCTGAAATCTTGTCCCCACTTACCTAAGCCCACTGATCTCAGTGGGTCTTAGACTAGGCATAAATAGAGTCCCACAGTAAAGTTAGCATTCTAAATTTGTCCTTTTTGGCACATGAAAACTAAATACTTAGCAAGATGACTGCTAGCAAATCAATATAAGATGAAGTTGGTGAACCTTAACTCAAGATTCTTTGCAAAGCTGTACAATAGAATTCCAACAATTCCTTGACATCTTCGTGTATGACTCCACCACATATGTAAGTAGGTGGCACCTAAAGACACAGGGAAATCATAGCCATATCCACCAGTAGAAAGAGCAACATACTTTGTCTGAGACCAGGCCTTCAAGAAGTATCATCATGACAGTCCTTGAATACCATATATGAGATCCAGCACATTGAAACCAACTCACTATTTCCAATCTAGAAGCTACCTCTGTTGATACAGCTAAATGTCAGCAAGTGTAAGTGCAAGAGATTAACAATGGCCCCATGGGGTACCAATTTGCTTCTATTGGAAATCTGTAACAATCCTAATCTGTAGGTGTGTTTCCCAACTCACCAGGAGCACCAACCTGAGGATCGTAGCTGAGAGTGCAAAGCGGGAATGGTCACCAGGATCCAGGTGAAAGGGCCTTTTCTCTTTCCCAGAAGCCCACAGTTTTCCTGGGTTGTGGTATGAACCAAGAAGGACAGCCAATCAGATGACAGGGCTCAACTGCAAGTGAAGGCTTCACTCAGGTCTTCCCCTGGCCCATAAAAGGTACTTCCTCAATCACAGAGTCAGTTGGTTTCTGTTGACATCCCTACCCTTCTTCCTTCATGGAGCATTTGGAATTTTGTGCGGCTGATGGCGTGGCTTGATGGACCCTTTTTGGAGGTAGTCAGAGCCCTCCTCTTTCATACAGATTATGAGGTGTCCTATAACCTCAGGGTTATAGGAAATCAAGTCATGCCCAGCAAGGAGGCAGATGGCTCTGCCTCACTCCCAAGTGGCAGGGGAATCCCTCAGTGGCTTCCACCCTGACTAGATTCCTACATCTGTCATTTCAGCACTACCCAGCAAGTGGGTGAACAGGTTGCCATCAGCCTGCAGGTGGAGATACCATGATTGTGAAGGTGGTTTTCCCAGGGTGAGGCTCATCCAGTGCCTGGGTCCCGGCCCATACTGAGGGCTATGCCTACTCAGCTGTAACCAATAAAGTTGTGTCCTCTCCCATTTCAACAAAAGGTAGATTGTGTTCATTCTTACTAAATGTGAAGCACCACACTTGCCACTGTGTTAACAAGTGGCTACCATCACATTTGATGAATATGTCATAAATTATATCTAGGGTAGGTTGTGGGTTTATTTCATATGATCAATAATTAACATAGCCATAATAACACAATTGAAAACACGGATGTTATCAAGTATATATGAGTGAAATAAAAACACCTGAAAAAAGTAATTGCAACAGTATTACTCATACTGTACATTAAATTTCACTATTTGTTGAGTATTATGCCAGTTGCCTGATGAAATCTTTAACAGGGACATACAGCCTTTCCCCTCCAATTCCCTTTTTCAAAAAACATTTTATTGGATTGACGGATATATTATGTGGTTAATTGTTAATTATATTTTAGTACATTTGATTGGTTTGGATTAATTTGTGCTCCTGTTATTGAAGATTTATTAATTTTTTTTGTTTTGAAATTTGTGATATTTATTTCAGAAGTGACCCTGACAGGGTTTACTCTAGAGATATTCTATATGAAACAAAATTTGTTGCACGGGTGTAAGAAAGAGCTCTACCTCTTTAGCTGGACTTTGGCCATGTTGTACATGCCATCATTTTTTTCAGTGAAAGTGTTTGTATAGCATTTTCCTCAGATACTGATCTTCTGGCTACAATGTTGGGGACCACCTGACAATAGTATTTTGAATGAAAAGCAACATGGAGTGGAGGAAGCCCTTTCCAAAAAAGCGGTTGCCCGACTCGGTGGGCTGACCGCTTTGCCGCTAGACACAGCGAACGACTACAAGCCCCAGAGTGCTCTGGGGCTTGCCCCAGCTCCCTATTGGTGCGCGGGGCGAAAGGGAGGCCCTTCCGCCCCGCGACGCTCTGGGAGCTGGGCTCGGTGACTGGGAGTTCCGGTCCTCCAGAGCAGATGATTGGTTCAGCTGCCCTGGAGGAGGAGTCTCCTGGTCAGGTGGTACTGAGGGCGGGGCTTAGGCCTATATAGGCCGTGCTGCCAGCCCTGGCCCTCAGTCGGCGCTTGGCTCCGGATGGTTAGGAGCCAAGCAGGAAGGGAGGAGGAGCTGAGCCTTCTCCCACCCACCCACAGCTTGGGTTTGGGTTTTTTTGTCACAACTTTGGGGCGGCAGCATAGGCCAGGATCTGCACGGTGTGGTACCAGGGCTACGGAGCTCTGGTTTGGGAGTCAGTCGGGACCCGGGGGCGAATAGGGCAGGCGTATGGCCATTGTGGGGGCCATAATGCGAGAGCGCCTCCCGGTGACTAGGGGCTTAGCAAATATGTGAACGCATGGCAGACATGCGGTCATACGGTGTTCATTAGCCCTTAGGTCATCCCAATGCCTGGTGGGTGCCAGGTTGTGGTTAATCAGACAAACGTGGGGTTGTTTGATTTCGCAGATCCTGACCTCATGCTTTGTGCCAACCTTACCAATGGTTTGCTTAATAAAGTTGTGGCCGTTCCTCCAACACGGTCTCCTGTGGTTATTCGGCAGCAGCATCTGAGGCAAATGGCCTTAAGTACCCATTTCCAATGAAAAAAGATGAAATAAAATGGCTATAATTTTGAAAACCCTGCTAGCTTTGGGAGGACAATGCTTTTATTTGGTTTCGTTGGTGGTTTTACCTGGGATAATAATGGAGTACTATGGCAGTATTTGTGTTTGAGTTTTAGACTGGGACACTGGGAGACGAAAGTTCAAATCCCCTCTTAGCTATGGCAAACCCCCTCTGAAAAAAAAATCTTGCTAACAAAACCCTTGTAGAGGGTTGCCATAAGTTGGGAGTTATCCTGAAGACACATAACATCAGGGAATTATGAACATATTACCCACAGAGGCTGTTACCAATAGTAAAATGAAATGCAAATATAACAAAAGCTTCGCTGTTTGGTCGTTGTCACTTTTTTAAAACTCAGTGGCAAGCAGATGGGGCAAAAAATGCCTACTGACCCATCTGTCCAAGGTAGTACCAGCTGGCTGTTCTCATGTCAGTATGGTGGTGAATCTGCCCAGATTTCATCTACACATTAATTCATCTACACATTAATTAATCCAATTTATTGAATCTCTTGGAGGTAGATTAAATCTCTTAGCTATGTTCTTTAAAGTTCAGACTAAACCTAGAGTTAATTCACCATTCCACTGACTAGTCATGGGCCATGTGCCCTGTGCAGCTGGTCAGACAAAAATGTCCATTAGAGGACCTTTCTGCAAATAGCAGAAGAAATTATTAGGCCACCATGCCCTGTCCTCTTTAGAAGGAACTCCATAAATTAATTGGATCAGGGTACATTAAAATGGCTTCCACTATGGAGAGTCAACACTTTTTTTTTGGTCTAGATTCTCTGTTAGTGAGCCAACATTTGATCATGTAAGTCCAGGGATGGGTGAAGTTATGTTGCTGGGACAAAAAGAAATAAGTTTGCATTATTATTCTGCATCTATATGATGTGGCAGTGGGGATGGGTGGGAATAAACCTTGGGAGGATACATACTAAGTAAAATATAACTGGGGAAAGAGCTATATAAAGAGATCTTGTAGCACCTTTGAGACTAACTGAAAGAAAGTGGCAGTATGAGCTTTCGTAGACTTCAGTCTATTTCCTCAGATGCATTTGGTGGAGTGGAAGTCAAATACATCTGAGGAAGTAGACTGAAGTCTACAAAAGCTCATGCTGCCAATTTCTTTCTTTTCGTTAGTCTCAAAGGTGCTACAAGATCTTTCTATGTACTGATTCTACAGACTAACACAGCTATATCTTTGAATTCTATGACTGGGGAAAAGGCTGTGGTTCTTCAGTGGTCTGAATTTAGTTATTCTAAAGCTGATGGCCAAATTTGTCTCTTTTTGTTTTTTCTACTTCTTGGATTGAGTTGACCCAGCAAGAGGCTTTTTGCTCTGTGCCCCAAAGAATGAACAAGAAAAACTGCAACAGAGCCATTATCTGCTGACAAATGTCCTTGAGATTAAGTGTAGGTTAAAACACAATATCGCATTGTGGCACTGACCCTTGTTCTACCAAATCTTAACTGAAAAACTATGTAACTCATCATCCTGAACACTGAATAGATTTTTACCTTTGTTTGGGGCGGGCAGAGAAGGTGACAGCCTCAACTCCTGGATACAAACAGTAAAAATGGAAGTAGGGACACAGGAATGGTTTGGGGGTGGGAAAGAAACATCCATAGAAGCCAACATTTCCATAGGAAAAAAATATTTTATTTTTTTTTAAAAGAATGAATTCAGTTTGAAACAGAAGTGGAATGTGATCTTCATAGATTTCATTTTCTGGAAGGGGCTAACTGCAATGTAGAACAAAAGCAGATTTCAAAATCTATGACAGTCTAGTTTTTTTTAAAAAAAGGAAAGAAAAATTATTTATAACTCAAACATAATACTGTGTTACTTACAAACTGGACAAAGGAATTCTTAAATAAATATTCATGGTACACAATTACAGCACAAATATGCAGCAATTTGGCAACCTTTTTTATACCTTATCCTTTTTTTTTCCTGGATACTGTGCAAAGGGGAATGACACGGCCTTTAAACAAGCTGTAGCTAAATACATAGCAAAAGTCAGATTTTATACAAAACATCTCGCTTAGACTTTATAAAAAACCAATGTTGCTCTATATACACAATCCGGTTAAGAAAAGATGTTTATTCTCATTTCCATGTGTATTTTTATTATATAATTATTTTAAAAAGGTGAATAAGGCTACTGTAACACCCCAAATCCATATACAGTAAATCTGAACGTATTTACAGCATCTTCTCTCTTAGACATCATGGTGAAAATTTCAAAAAAGTTAGGTGGGCAAGGGGTAAACACAAGCAAGGCATTTACAGTAACTTTTCAAAGCTGAACCAAACACCAACTAAAGGTACAGTTGGTTAGATTGTCATTATTCTGCACAAGACACAACACAGATACACGGGGGTCTTCTCCCCCCCTCCCCAATCAGTTCTAGGCTGCTCTTCATTGATTTGTCCACTATCCTCTCCCCCAGGTTTAGAACATAATCAGAATGTAACCAACCAACTAAATAATATTCTAAAGAGGGGGGAATCAAGCCCATCTATTTCTCCCTTCCCCCCAAATAAAATCTTAATAACTTAGAAGAAAAACCTTGCATGGGTGGATTCACAGAGAAGGCGTCTTTAGGAAAGAACTGCATCTGTATTGTAGTTAGTTACCATGGTAACTTCCCACAAAAACCTTGCTTCTTCTCCGCTCTCCCCTTCCCTCCCCTCCGTCTCTCCTTCTTGGACCAACATCATTTTCAGGTTCAGGAAATACAGAGAGTAATCATTTCTATGACAGTACATCTTTGCACGTGCTCAGTGGAAGCCTGAGACCCTTAAAATGCTGTAGTTCCATGTCCTTTCCAGTCCAGAAAGTGAAGTGTTGCTATGGGAACGGGACTATGTGAAAAGACATCTATTTTGCATAGCACATAAAAAAGTAGATTTATTCCCCCCGGGATATAGAGAGGTTGGAGGCAGGACAACCGCCATACTTCAAGCAGAAAACTTGATATCGAAACTCTCCTACTTGTCACCAACTCAAATACGCCATCTCATAAGGCAAGGGACAGAAAGTCAGAAACAAACAAAAACAGAACTATAAACCCACAGCAGAATATTTTGTTGCTAAAATACATGATGCAGTTACACTGACTTCATGATTCGGAGGAAGGGGTCATATTTCCTATTCTACTACTTATGCAAGACAGCTTAGAGGGCTTGGTTATTTTTGCATTTCCTCTCTGTATTGTCCTTTTTGGAGCAAAGCTATTCCCCCACCCACCCAGTAGTTACACTGTTGTTTTGCTTAATAATGCTGACACAATTGTGGATTGATTTCATTGTCACAGATGAATTTCACATCTTCTGGTATAGATTCTGTGCAATCTCAATATATAGATATATATTAGTAATCATAACAAAATCTGCTACAGTACTTATATCCCTTGGGTTCTATACACCTATTATAAATAAGTCACACCTTACTTCCTCCACTCTTGTGTCTAAATGTGTTGCATCTTTATGGACCATGCAGTTTACCCTATGTGCTTTAACTCTGAAAGAGACAACCCTAGTAGCAGCAGTGTCTAGGACACGTTTACCTCAAAAATGCACTGCCAGAAACCAGAGTGTTAAAAGGCTTGGTTGGAGGAAAAAGGAAAATCCTGATCAGTTTTTAGAGATGTGAATGCCTGTGTGTGTATATATATGTTTGTGTGTATGTGCGTGTGTGCATAAGTGATGGAATCATAGCCCTCTTCACTGTTAAGCTTGTGATTTTGTTCCATGTCAGATGCTACTGTTTCCTTAAACATTTTCCCTGTGAATAGATAAATGTGATAAGTATAGCAGCTGAATCTGCTTTTTTAAAAACAAACAAACAAATGTCATTTGAAGCAGACAATGATTTTGCTACAGCTAGATCAAAGCTGTGCATCTTATTGCTGGTGCAGTACCACAGCAGTCCTGCCCTAATATATCACCACTGGCCTTCTACTGTCTTGTATTCTAGGCACATTCACCTACTTATACTCTTCATTCTACTTTGAGAGAGAAAAAAACTATTTTCTCCTGCAAGTTACTATTGGAGAATAACCTTGGCATCCTTCCAGTGCAGACCTGAATCAGCTGCTTGTGTTGCTGTGTCTCAGATGCTGCTTACAACTCCAGATGTCAAAGTGATATGCTACCTAAACTGTTTGGCTTTGTCCAGTTGATACTCCAGAGGCTGTAGCATTCTATCAGACCTTTCCCCCCCTCCCTCTCTGTCTCTGAGCACCCTTTACCTTATATTCTTGACTTCACTGACAAGCTAGCTTTTTTGGCTAGAAGATTCCCTTTGTAGCAAGCCCTGGTTCTCCCAAAGCATTAACCATTCAAGTGAGGCTGCTATCATAAACTGATGGAGTATGAAATGGTAAACAAAAACAAAACAAACAAAAAAGCCCACACAAACAACCCCCTCTCCACACACACACATTTTAATCTTCCCAACAGTGATGCAGGATGTGGCATGAAAGAATTCTGAATTGAAGGATGCCAGAGTGCTACCCAATTAAAGTAAAATGCAACAGGGACTGACTAAAAGCAAGAAAATGATCAAAAGTCTTACTTAAAAGCCAAGGTCTGTATAACAAATCCTTAAGCGCTACAAGAAAAGCGCACACACAAAGTCACAGGGCTGCATTTCAAGCTTGATGACTTAAGACTTCTTTCCCAGAATGCCTAAAACCATTAGCATCTGTGAGTTGCTCCATCTTCCCTGGGCTTTTTATACGTGCCTGAATGCCTGCAGCACATGGCTTAGAAGGTGATGAACAGCAATCGGTATGGGGATCTTCTATGTAAATTCTTCCAGCTTCCAAGGAAATGCTTGTTCACCGAGGCAGGAATTCTACAGACTAGAGAAGGTGTCCATCTTGAAATCGCTCTCTGTCATCAGGGTGGGACTTGCTGTTCTCTCCACTGCACCCGTGGTCCAGTGGTTATAGCAGAGGGGCTCATCACCCCAAACCCCACCCTCCATGTCATGGATAGCATTTGACAGGAGAGAGAGAGTTTCCAAAGGTACCACCACTGAGTGTTCATCAGACCTTGTAATAAATGTTTGCTGGACTCTGAGGGGGCATCTCCTGAACGATGTACACTGGATGTCCATAGTCACCACTGACTTTTTCATAATGTGGGCAAAAAACATTATCTGCAGTCCTCAGAGGAATGATAATGTCACTGGGTTCAGACCCATTGTTGTTCCCACTGCGTTTTGGGGTGGCTAATGTACTAAGTGACAGAGCTGTTGTGTGCTGCGGTGAATGCTTCCTGTGTCTCCTTCGATACTTCAACAAGAGAACCACCAGAGTGATGATGATGATGAGGAATATAATGGACCCTGAAGCTATCCCTGCAAATAAGGCCACCTCTGAACCAAGGATACTGGAATGTCCAGCTTTGTTCCCATCTGAGTTTGGACCTAAAATTAAAAGTGGGGTGGGACAAGAGGGAGAAAGAGAAAACAGATCTAAGTTCAACATGAACACTGCTCCATCTTCACTTTGTAGTTCTGAAAGATTTAACTGTCAAGCTGACTTTGGCAAACCAATTACCCTGCAAGATAGCACAGCACAGCCGGTCAAGCCCAGCCATTCCTATTAAGCAAGATTCTGTGCGTCTGTTGCTCTCTCTCTTTATGTTGCTCCCAAAACACACTGTGTTCTTTCCATCTATCATCACCCATCAGCAGAAAGGACTGGCATTGACAAGGGAGCCCTTTGATACACACTACTTCTTAACAGATGTTGCTCAGTTCAAGATAGCTAATGGGGATGAAATAGGAATTCAGGACTCACTATTGCCCTGCCACTTTCTTTCTTTCTCTTTTTTGTCCAGAGACCAAGTTGAATTAAACTCTTAGCAATATTTGTACTTGCCCTTCCTAGAGAGTCTCTTTTAGTTACAGATCAGAAGAAATTAGAGGAAAAGAGAAGGAACAGAACACATTTGAGGGCTATGTATATATCACTTTTGTTTTTTTTAAGATATAGTTTTAAATTATAGATCAGGTTAAATATGAAATGGAGTATCAGAGTTTGTCCTAATTTCATTTATTTTGTGTCTAATCCTTCAGAATTTATGTTTTCAGAAGCTTCAGTAAATCTAACCTAGCTAACCTCATACCCAGAGTTTGGAAACAGGAAATAATGTATTTAGTGCCACTGTGTTAAGTACCCTAGAACTAAGGTTAAGTATGCTTAACTATGTGCTGGATTATAACCATAAATGATCATTAAGCCACCTTTTCCTGAAAGCTAGCTCTTACAGTTAGAAAACACATTTAGAGCAAAGCCTATTTCCAACAAATCAATAATATTCTTACTTGGAGCCATCAAGCTTCTATGAAATGCAAATGAAGAGAGAGGGGCTTGCTTTTGCAAAAAGGTACCGTAATAATTTTTGACCTCCCATATTAGTGCTCACTTGTTTTCTCTCACTACATCAATGTTTATTTTTATTAATGAATAAACTCTTTGTGTGCAATCCCAGGGTCCATGGGCAAATGCCCCAGGATACTCCAGATCTCCCCCTCCATGGGTGGAGAGGATGGAGACCACTGGGGAGGTCTTCTCTTAACCAAAGATAGGAAGCGCTGCTTCCCAAACCCAATCCTCCAAATACCACTGGAGCTAAGAAGAAGGACTATGCCTGCTATAAGACTGGAATGGTTCCACTATCCCTTCCACTGAAACCAATACAGGGGAAGCTTGAAAAAAAGAGACACACAAAACAGGACAAAAAGAACAAAAGCCACACTGCCACATTTTCCACTATGTGTGGCACAAGCCCTAAAGTGCTTAGGAAATCCTCATTCATCTGTCATAGAGTCCCAGCCCCACGTCCTGCCAACTGTCCATTGCTCTGTTAAACAAAATGTATGTGAAGTAGCCTAGTAAATAACCTCATCCAAGATTTAAAAGCTCTCCTGTTTACCTGCATGATCCTTTACAAAGGGACTTGTTGTGGAGCTTTTCCCGTTGGTACCAGCTTCCTGTTCCGGGCGTTTAGTTGGATCAGCATTATTGGGGGACCCACCAGAATTGGGAACTGAAAGAACACAAATGATTCACTACAAACTAACAATAATGTGCTTTATAAGCCGGTTATCAATTATCATGCGGCATGAATGGCTTTGAACAGTAGATCCTTTATGCAGGAGGAGGAGGAGATAAGAGAATGTAATTTTCTACTTTAAAACAAGCCAAAAAAACCCAACCCCAAACACCCAAAACACTATGTATGTAGTTATTTCACAGATTTAAATTGTAAAGCTATCAGCAGAAAATGAAGGGCATTTCTGAAACTAGCAAAAAAAAAAAAACTTTGCAGATGACATTTCGATGTAGTCAAGCCAGCTGATAGACTACTAAACCAACCTCTTAATTAGAAATATTTTTTTTCCAAAAGAAAAAAAAAATCTAGACAATAGGTTATCTGTATATGAGAGAAGGCCAGTGAACAAAACCTTCTTCTTTCACTGAAGTTTTTGTTCCAAGCAAGCTATGGAAATGTTAGCTCCCTCTCCTTTTCATTTGTCTTGAATAATTTTGAGCTGTGAAACTGCACATTAATATTCAGAATATAAGCAAGAACAACCGGAGTACATGTTGTTTATGGATGACCTTTCCTTCCAAGAAGAGCTCATCAATGAAGAGATCTTATTGCATTAACTCTCTGTCAAGAACTTAGATGAAGAAAATAGGCTTTGTCTTTAGAATCAAAAGGATGATGAACTAATAGATTTCACTATTTCACACTGTTCCACCTTATTTACAGAAGCTGAGGCACTCAAATGGGGCTCAGAGACACATCAAAGTTGCTTAGTGGAGGGGGGGGGGAGAGGGGGAACAGAAACAGATGGTCTTTACCTTGTCCAACTTTCATTAGGATCTTCATGGCTTTTGTCTGGCACACCCCTCCCTCTTGGTTATCCAAGCCTTCTAGGGATCCATTGGAGGTTGCTGATTGAGAAAGAAAAACAAAACATCAAGTGAAATACTTCAGGATGCCAACAGGTGTAGTCACACAAAACAAAAAGTACCTGAAAACTGATGTAATCTGTCCAAATTCTCTCCTGTTGTTCAGGTTTAGCCAGAAAAAAGCTGCAAATTGTTGACAGCCAAGAGAACAAATACAAAGCTACGTAAATCAAGCTGTGTTAATATACCTAATGCTGGAACATATTCTCAGGTTGCAAATTTATCCAGGCACTTTTCTTTCATGAACAACCAACTGTCTTATTATTGTGCCACTAGCTGAAAGAGCAGACATTCCCTGCACTCACACTTCCACTCCCCTAAAAACTGGGAGTTGGCTGGGAAAAAACCCAAAACAAAACAAAAAAGTGGGGGGAGTCTTGCTAGACTCAACAGAGCCAGAAACTTGCTTTCTCCTCCTTCTCCTCTCCAAGCTAGAGGTCTACATATTAAACTAGCAAAGGTGCATTTCCAGCTCTTCACTGATACATTTCAGTATCTACCAGTATATCAGTGATTTAAACCCATGTTACCTGTTGGACTGCAACTGACATAATCCTAATTTTCTACTTTAAAACAAGCCAAAAAAACCCAACCCCAAACACCCAAAACACTATGTATGTAGTTATTTTACAGATTTAAATTGTAAAGCTATCAGCAGAAAATGAAGGGCATTTCTGAAACTAGCAAAAAATATTATTATTAAACATAAAAAGACATACATATACATATATCAATATCTATATACACTCATATATAAGACACACATAGAAAATATGAAAAAAGAAAGTAAATTAACATAAACAATCTTTAATTAACATATATTTAAAACATATATTTGCTATACTAATATTTACTATGTTATTATACATGTATTTACTAAATTACCCTTGAAGGATTGGTATCTTCATCCCCCCCCCCCCCCCGATTAACTCTATTCTGTTCCTTTCTATCCAAAAATATCTTACCTTACCCACTTATTTCCTTCTAGTTTCTCTCTCATTACACTCTCACCCCTCTCTTACACCTTCCTTCTACCTCTACCCCTTCCTTCCTTCTTTCTACCTACAACATGCACATACCTTCAGCTACTTTCTCTTGTCTTCTACAACATGCTAAACCTTCTGATAACATCCTCAATCTTCCAATCCTTCCACCTCATTAGTAACAACAACCAAAAAATAACAACACAACAACTTTAATTCCTTCTTAACCTTCCTTCCTAAATATTATTTTACCACATTCATTCCTCAGCTTCTCCTGCTATCTTTAGTTGTTTATCCAACTTTCTTACTCATCTACAGTATATATACCTTTTTTTACTTGTTGTTACAGCAAAGTATAATTTTGTTAGCTATAGTTCCCTCTATCTTTCAATACAAGTCATTGTTGTTTACCCATCAATTATAATAATAATAATATTTTTATTTATATTTCCCACCTCTCCCTGTAGATCGAGGCAGGATTACAACAATAAAAACATTACAAGTTTAAAAAATTACAATTTCATATAAAGTACACTCAATAAAACAATAAAACCGCTATCAATACAATACATAGACTAAATCATAATTTAAAATACATATCTTTACAAATAGAGGTGGGGTATTTCTAAATCTCTTATAGCAGATTGGGTGGATAGGCCTGCCAGAAGAGATCCATTTTAAGTGCCTTCTTAAAGGCATCTAAGGTAGTAATGAGACAGATCTCCTCTAGCAAGCCATTCCATAATTTAGGAGCTACAGCAATAAATGCCCTGTGGGAAGTTGTTGTTAACCTGGTTTTTACATACTCTAATAAGTTCTTCCCGGTTGTTCTGAGAGTGCATGGCGGATTGTGTAGGGAGAGGCATTCCCTTAAGTAACTCAGGCATAAGCCATGTAGAGCTTTAAAGGGAATAACCAACACTTTGTACTTCGCCCAGAAGCTAATGGGAAGCCAGTGAAGAGATTTTAATACTGGTGTTATGTGGTCTGATCTAGATGTTCCAGTGACCAATCTAGCTGCCGCATTTTGCATCATTTGAAGCTTCTGAACTTGGTACATAAGTAGCCCCATGTACAGCGCATTACAGAAATCTAAACGAGAGATTACCAGTGCGTGTACCACTGCTTTAAGGTCCTTTTGGTCCAGGTAGGGACACAGTTGGCGTATCAGCCAAAGTTGGTACCAACCACTCCTGGCCAACATATCCACATGGGATGATAACTGTAATGACGGGCCCAGGAATACTCCCAAACTGAGAACTTGCCAGCCACAGATGCTGGTGAAACATCAGGAAGAAACTCTTCTAGAACATGGCCACATGGCCCAAAAAACCCTCAAAAAACTATGAACTTTACATTTTAAAAAAATCTTAAAGTTTTACATTAACTAATGAAGTTTATTTAATGATTTGTTTAAGTGATGACCAACACACATATTTCCAACCTATGCTTGTTATTACAGTTCCCCAGTCTGATCACCACCATGATCCAAATTCCCCAACCTCCAAAATATACCCCCAAATAGCAGGGAATACGTGAGGATCATCTGAGAAATAACTGGAAAGGAAAGCTGATTGAAAGGAAGACTTGGGAAATTGCTCCTGGGCAATTTAATCACCAACTGCAAAGCAGGGAGATATTGTAAAGGCCATGGAACATGCAGCCCATCAACTTAGTTCTTGGTACTGTATTTAGAATCTGCTGCAAGAATTTTGAATTTGCAAGCCACCTTTCACACACAGCACAAAAATAATGGTAATGATCTCTAATGAAAAGAATGTCAAGACAACCTTAATACTATATTGGCAATTGATTATAGCCCTATTAAATTTGATGTTAACATATTTAAATGCTCTCCCTCACTGTTAAGTCTTTCTGTCTTTCAAAGCACATTTACAACATCTGGTCATTTACTAAAATATTAGACAAAAAAAGAAAGACCATGAACGTATTTGCAGCGGGTTCCCATGGAGAAAAAGCAATTAAATGGCACTTCTGGCAGCAAGAAGAATCTCCTTTTCATCTAATGTAGATAGGGGCCCATAAGTTTTCTCTTTCTTTAGTGTTTAGTTATTCCACATCTTTCCTTGGGGAGTTTTTTTTAAAATGTCCCTTACATACATTTCCTATTTCCTTCAACAGCCTGTACTCTCTATTTTCACTGTGTCTTCCCAACCCCATGTTGATATTTTTCTTTCTCTAATCTTCTCACTAGCTGCAAAAACTATGAACTTTTTCCTTCCCTTTGATCTACTTCTTGCTTTTGTTCTACTTTTCCCTCCTTCTGGGTGTAACATAATTCCTCACTACATGAATTTCCCTTCTTGTGGCTCCCCCTGTATTTAGCTTAAACCGAAAGGTTTACACAACCAACTCTGTTTCTCCATCTCGTAGAAAAGTTGTCAGACAAATTTCACCTCTTCATTCTCCAACTTTGAGTCTGTCCTTTTTTGGGTTAATTTAGTGAAAAAATAGATCCAGTGTGTATATCTGCACTGAGAAAATAATGGAGATGTATAGTTTTGTTTTGTTGATACCTGTTTCTCCCTCCCCCAGAGAAAAGAAAATCAATACTAAGATGCAGTTTTGGACATAAATCAAATGCACCTTTTTTGCTGTGTTCTTTATGACCTCTTTGCTTCTGCCCTTGTGCCTGAACACTGGCTAACAGTATACAGAAATAGCAAAAGTGAACTTCAGTAAAGAAGACAGCTAATAAACAGTGACCATTTTGGTCTTCTTAGTGCTGAACTACAGAAATTCACCTTCCTTCAGCTACCTTTCTCTGATTAAAATGTAATAGCGTCAGAGTGCAGCCAATGTCATTCTGCAGTGCAAAAATAAAATAAAATAAAATGACTTGCACGCAATAGGAATGCAGCCTAAACAAGCCACAGAGTAATTTCTGTATGACAGCAAAGACAGCTGAGCAAGGAACCCAAAATGACTCTGGCTGAAAGAATATAGAAGTGTTATTATACCACTGCATTCTGTAAAGATCTCAACCAGCCTTGCTTTCTTAGAATCAAAGTTTTAATGCTGGTATTGCAGAAATAGCTGCTAAAACGTTTCAATATAATTTACAATGGAGAAACACTATGATTGGAATAATTGTGAAGTTTTGGCAATTAATTTTGCTATGAAAATCCCTTCTGCCAACAACTGGCCAATAAAACTTCTCCACTAGAGGAGTCAGCACCTCCTTCTGGAGCCAGTTTTCTCTAGATGCCATCACAGAAATCTGGCTTTTTTTTGTTCCTGTTAAAGTACCCCTTTTCTTTCTTTCCTTTTTTCTTTCTTTTTTTTTTAGATTTGGGATTTTTAGACTAACAATACTGATAATCTCCTGAATTGGTTGGATTCCTCATTAATTTTAATTTTATGGTGCTGCCCCTTTAGCATATTCCGTACCAGGGAAGGATACTTTGCTTATTTATTTTTACCAGGTGTGTGTGTGTGTGTGTGTGTGTGTTATGTGCCTTCAAGTAGTTTCCGACTTATGGCGACACCAAGGCAAACCTATTGTAGGGTTGTTGTTTTTTTTTTTGGCAAGGTTTGTTTAAAGGAGGTTTGCCATTACCTTCTCCTGAGGCTGAGAACATGTGACTAGCCCAAGTGGGTTTCGTGGCAGAGCTGGGAATCAAATCCTGGTCTCCAGAGTCATAGTCATAGTCACATTCAGGGTCATAATCACACTCAAACCACTACGACATCCTGGCTCTCTTTGATCAGCTACAGGGGTACAATTTTGGTTTTCTCTCTTGATTATCAGTGAACTAGAAGTCAGAATGAGCTTTTTCATACACCCCTGATTGTTGCTAAAACATGAGTATGCAAACATCAAACAAGAAATCAAGTACAACATATTCTGCATCTCTCAGTATATGATTTGCAACCTCACCATATTCTTCAGTGTTTATCCTTTAATAAAGAATATAGGTTAATCTTTAAAAAGATGCGGTCCAACATCAAAGTCCTCCAAAGCCATGGATCACCTGAGTGGCCTTGGACAATTCATTCTCTCAGATATTGCAATGGAAGGCTTAGAACAGCAGTGATCTTCAAGCACACTTTGGCTTGGTTGGATCTACTCTTGTTTTTTTATTTTTTTTAAAATAAAATCTCAAGATCCAACCAGAACCAGATGAAAGAGACCTACATCTTGCAGACAGGCCCCAAGTCTAAAAAAGAAGTGCATTTATGTTTCATATACACCTTATACACATAGCCTGAAGGTAATTTTATACAATATTTTTAATAATTTTGTGAATCAACCAAATGTACACTGTATACACTGAAACATCAGAAGGCAAAGATGCCACTATATCATCTACCTATGAACGTTTCAGATTTTGGAGCATTTCATATTTCATAGGAATGTTCAACCTGTGCTACACAACTTGTGACTCATCAGGCCAAAAGCAACTTAATATTGATGTGATACTAAACTGCTTTTTTAAAGTGCTTTCAATGTGCTCTGTATTTTTTATTATTATTTTAGTATTTTGGATGGTTTATATGCTGCCTTCAGTGCTTCATATTAAAGAAGGAAGTCAGGATATTTATTTTAAATCTATGTATGAATCCCAGCCCATAGGGAGTCCTATAAACTTTCAGTTTTGCTGGCTATATATGAATGGGAAACACCTACACAGTTAGCTGTTGGTCTGTGGTCAGCATGATGAGTCAGATATTGTGAAGGTCTAATCTATGTAACATGTTCTCATCACTGAGGTTTTATATTATCTCAGTGTTCTAACCCAACATTAACCCTAAATTACTGGAATTATAATTCTGAAAATAAAACAGGATTGAAATAATCATAAAGTATATTTTAAACATGGATTGTATCTTAAGAGATCTGCTAGATTTACTTGGCTAAAATATCCAGTATATGTTTTACCTTAGATAGAAAATCATACTTTAAAAGCAGCAGAAATCCCATAAATCAGCATTTGATTTGTCACATTTATATCCTTCAAAAACTGGGCAACTTCTTCTGTTCATAGAGTGAAATGAATTTCACTCTAAATTCAGAGGAAAAGAATCAGTGAGACAGACAAAAAGAGTTTCTGGGTTATGATTTTTATACAGTCCCTGTGGAGTGGAAGTAATATTACATTAATACATCTTCATTTGATTGTTATTACTCTGCCTCCCAGGAGGCTAAGCCACTGCCTGAATCTTGGCTGTTTTCAACCTATCAAGTTAGTAACATTGCTCTAATCAGATGGAGAATTAAGCTGTTGGATTTGTGCCTAGATACAGCCTTTCATTCACAAAGAGATTAAAAATGAAGACAAACACACAGACATACACTTTCTCCAAAAATCATCCCCCCCTTCTAAACCAAATACATTTTAAAAGCATGAAAATGTCACTGGAATGAAACCAAACAGATAAACAATCAGTTATAAGCTACTGTTTGAGGTTCCTGATGCAAGTGCCCACTTCAACCACAACTCCTGTTTTAGTTTAATCATATATGACAGTATGATTCAAATAATCTGTTCAATTTGCACTAAACATAAATATGTGATCCACTCTATAGTCTGAGTAACTCAAAGAGGGTATGTAGAAATGGGCAAAAGCGAATACTGGAAAGCTTCTCTGTGTTTCCTGGAAAGACAGGATTGCCTGGTATGGGAAAAGGCCAGCTTTGAACTCTTTTAATTGTTTGATGTTGGAATCCGCTTTGATTCCTTTGTAAAAAAGCAGAATATAAATTATTATTATTATTGTTATTATTCCAACTAATCCAGTATATTTTCTATTACCAAATATGTGATGGGCCTTTCACTTAATATTATCCAAAATGAAACGGAGAGGAGTTTGTACAGGAGGTGGTTAAGGAGAGACAGAAGTGCCACTAGAAAGTCCACTAGCAATCCTGAAAAAGTGCCACATGATTTTTCTGTTAGGATTGGCCAATAGTTCTCAACAGTAGATCTTCCTTATATCTTCTGGGTGGCTAAAATGGGGGCAGGCAAAGTCCTGGGGCCCTCCTGATTCCCCATGTTGCTCTTTTTGCTGGCAAAAAGGGAGATGAACTACTATATTTCAGAGGAAGGTACTGGCTAAACCACTTCTAAGTTTTCCTTGCTTAAGAAAACCCTATGAAATTCATGGGATCACCATAAATTGACATGTGAGTCAAAGGCACACATACAAATTGCCTCCCCATTCACTATTAAAAATGCCCAGTTTCTGACAATAGGTGAGTTCCTATCACTTGTTTTTTTTAATGTATTTTAACCATTTATGTGGCTCCCAGAAGATGCTGGGATAGAAAACTAGTCTCTGTACCAATGAAAAGGCTAGAAGACATGGCATGCCTTTATCCTCCACACACTCCTGGTTAATTTAGGTTTGGTAAGTATGAGAAGAGACAACAAAAACTGTAGTTTAAATAAGACACTATGGAAGAAAAAGCCAAGACTGAGTGCAGGAAGTAATGGGCCCAAGGGCAGTTTGCTTCTCTAAACATATGACATGAGACAGCAGACTGGATTGCCCACTGTGGTATATAATCTGTGTTCCTCACCTAATCTCTACCTATATTCTGGTATTTGCATACTACCATCAACAAAACAACAACAGCAACAAATATACAAAAAACAGCAACAACTATACCAATAAACCAGTCACTTTCTTTTAAAGGAAGCCATACTGCACTCTAGAAGTTTTCACTGCACAGAGATGTGGAGTGAACATAATTATAAACATTTGGCACAGTTAGTTTTAAATTTTTATGACCCTCCTTCACTGCTCCTTTCATTTCTAATTCCTGTGGCCATGAAATGTTATATAGTTCTGAAAGAGAGAACTTGGTAATCTCATTTCTGAGAAGTTATTACCTTCAGTAAACTCTGGAATATAGAGAACACCCCAATTTGGGTATAATCCTAAATTATGGATCATTGTTATGGAGCTCAAATTCACAGGTTTTCCTTTCTCCCATAGCACAGCTGCAAGAAAATTGGACACTTCCCTTCCGTTTTAAACTAACAGCAATTAGTACATTTCTCCTCCCCCCCCACCTCTTTCCTTCCTCCTTTTTATCCAGGTAACCTGGTTTAGAGACAGAAGCCTATTTTGAACCATGGTTTACAATCTTGGCTTGTTTCTAGAAACCACAGTTTTCCCCCCCTCTGACAGCAATAGTAGCTGGCTGATGGGGTTTTATTACTGGTTTTAATAGTTTATTGTATCTGTATTGTTGTTGCATTTGTTTTGATTTGCTGTTGATGTATTATATTGTAATGTTTTTGATTGCTGTTTTGCTGTTCACCGCCCTGATCATTGGAAGGGCGGTATACAAATTATTTATTTATTTATTTATTTATTTATTTATTTATACCCAATGATAAATTGTAGCTAACTGGAATAAAGAACTAAAGGCTTCAGACTTCCTACTCAGAATGTCATGATAACTAGGAAAGGAAAGGGAACCATTGTTTTTTTTCAGAGTTTAATATACTAGGATAAAAGGACCAATACTCTGTTTCCACTGTGCGTGGTTTGAGTGTTGGACTAGACCCTGGAAACCAAGGTTTGAATACTGGCTATGCCATGGAAACCCACTGGGTGATTTTGGGCGAGTTACACACTCTCAGCCTCAGAGGAAAGCAATGGCAAACCCCTTCTGCAGTGGTGTCACAAGGGGGGGGGTGCAAACCACACCAGGTGACAACCTAAGAAGGGATGACACCACTGCTCCCCAAACACCTACCTTTTGGCAGAAACTATTTTCTTTAAAAACATCACATTTTAACCAAATCTTCACTATGTATCTGTAAATACATTCAGGTTGTGTGTGATATTGTAATTTAAAGTTATAATTTTAATTTTGCTGGTTGTTTATGTCACAACTAATAGCATTTCATTCAGCAGTATATGGGAATTATGGTTTATGAGTAACATTAGTGCAAAAAAGCATTGCTAAGGATTCTGTATAGCGTGAAATGGGAAAAGATCAATGGCTAGGGTGACACCATGAGTTACTGCACTGGGTAACACCAACCCTAGTGACTCCACTGCCCCTCTCTGAAGAAACTTGCCAAGAAAACCTCATGATAGGATCACTGTAAGTAAAAAACAAATTGAAGGCACACCACCACCACAACCAAGTCTAACTAGGTATTATGGAAGCTTTCTATGTTCACATGTACTATTCCTTTATTCTACTACTATTGCTGAACAAACAGGCTTTTGAAAACTATAGAGAAGAGGCAGAAGTAAAGTGAGTGTACATATCACAAGCAGTTCTTATTTTTTCAATAGTTTTGCAGAGGCTAAGACTTCCCTGAGGTTAGTTTGCATTGGTCAGTAAGGATGGATACTATGAAATCAAAGGAGCTGCAGCAAGGTCAAATGTCTCCTCTTGGGTGATCAAGCATAGAGACAGGCAGGCTGCCATCCTCCACTCACTTCGCCTCATTGCCTTCAGTGGGATTACAACAAACTGGTATGCATAGAACTGTCAAGCCCATCCCAGGACTCCTTCGGAGACAGTAAAGCTCATTACTGGAAGCTCTACTTTCAGAAATTAAGGTTCTTAAAAGTTAAGAAGCCTGCAAATGTGAGCTATTATTCAACTTTCTCCAAATACTCTCCTTAAAAGACAGATAAGCAACCAAAACAAAAAAAAAATCCTAAAAGTAAAGTATATGTGGTTGGGGGGTTGGGGAGAAATAGCTAAAGCTTTAGATCCAGCAATAGCAGAAATAACTATTCTTGATGCAAAGCTGTGTTTGATCTAATGTGAATTCACAGGATTATCGAGTACATGGCCTTTAAAAAAAATAGAAGGAAATGTGCTTGCCACAGGATTGCATGTCTGTTCTGTGGCTCCTGCCAGTTGTTTCTGCCTTCATTAAATGCCTTCCTTGGTAAAGTGTTAATATCTAATTTTACAAGACAGCTTTTAAAAACACCCAGACCCACAGGAAAGAAACCCACAAATCAAAGTGCTTGTTTCTGGAACAGCTAGAAACTGCACATAAAGCAGCTGTGGTGATCTAAGCAAGTGCTTTAATTAAATGGTATTAAATTTGGTATTTTACACATGAAGCCCCTGATCACAGAGCTTCAAGAGTTTGGAATATGTAGAAGAGCCTCTCATGGAAGGTTCAAAGCACACAGAGGCCCCACTGTTACTAGACTTGTTGATCTGTGACAAGTTTACTCTGGGAATTTATTCCTATTCTTTTAACTAACAAGGAGGAGAAAGTGGGGAGGAAACAACAAAATCCCTTTTAAATGATCACTAATACGTGATTTATGGAGATTTGCAATGTCAGAGAGAGTAAGTAATCCAAATATCAGCCCTGAAATGTGTATCTATTTTTCATTTAACTACAGCCAGCCAGCCTTCCATATTTGTGGGTTTGACTTTTGTGGATTTGATTAATACATTTTGTCAAGAATGTCCTCCAGTATGACTCTATGGTCAACTTCCACCAAAAGTCACACTGAAGGATCTAGAGATTCCCAGAGAGAACACTTCTGTAAACATTAGTACCATATATACTTGACTATAAGTTGAAATTTATGCTCCAAAATTGACCCTAAATTTTTGAGTAGACTTATATAAGGGTCATTACATCAGTAGTGCTTAGAAAGGTCCTAAAGCAAGCAAGCCTGGTGCCCCAATCTCCATTGAACACCAATTCCTTACCCCTCCAGTTTGTTTTGCAAGCCTTTGCTTCCTATCGGGAAAACTCCCCATTTAAATCCACTTGCTTCAATCTCTGGTCCATTTTGCAAGCCCTGGCTTCCTATGGAAAAAAAACTCCCCATTTAAATACACTTGCTTTTTTCTCTAGTCTGTTTTGCAATCCCTTGCATCATATGGGAAGAACTCTTCCTTTAAACCCACTTGCTTCTCTCCCTGGTCGCTTTTGCAAGACCTGGCTTCCTATAAAAAAACCCCTCTCAATTTAAAACCATCTCTCCAGTCCCTTTTGCAATACCTTGCTTCCTATGGAAACAACTCTCCATTTAAATCCACTTGCTTCCTTTCTCAATCCAATGTTAAAATCTCTCCTGCAGCACCTTGGAATCAGTTGGGAGAGGTCCAGAGAAGAAGGAGAAGGGACAGAAGTGATATTTCTCCCTTTCACGAGTATATACGGTAGGTCCCCCAGCAGAATTCAATATCCAGCAGATGTTAATAAATAAATAATAAAATATTTATTTATAGCCCACCTTTCCTCAGATCAAGACGGGTTACAAAAAGTGCCATTACAAGATAAAAAACACAGTAAATATACATTAAAATAGCAATCATTAATGTTGACCCAAGAGTTGCACTGTAGGCCCTAGAGAGATGTTCTCTCAGGTAAAAAAAGAAAGGTTTTTTTAATTTGCAGTTTTCCCACTTTCATGGTGATCCTGTGTCCCTAATCCCAGCAAATATGAAGGGCCCACTGTACTGCCACTTGATGAGGTTATTTTGCAACCACCCCAGCAGCTCAGAAGGCTTCCTATTCCCTAGCAACTTCCATGCAGTATGGACAAGCCATCAAGTTTTGGAGGCCAGAATCCTTCCATTATAGCAGAACCCAGCCAAAGCTAATTATTTCCTCACTGCCTCTGCATCTGCCAACCTCTTTTTTCTTCATACCTTTTCCTTGTGTATTTCTTTCTTCTTTTTTTAAAATGTCAACCTACAGTCAGGATATACCACTTTAAATATTTAATCTGTAGAAAGGTTCAGTATTTTATATGCACACATTTATTCCAGAATAAAAGCCTACCTACGTTTTGAGGGATAAATGTTGCACATCCTTCCCTTGACTTTGCCACCATGGACATGTGAAAATAAACTCATGAGCCTGCTTCTTGCAACCACTCCACACATTCACTCTCAACATGGAGGGAACATAGGGTTGCACCAGCCGAAGCCCTACCCCAGCTTCAATGCATTGCAGCTAAATTGGGGGGTGGGGGGGGAGTTTCAGAGTTTGGCAAAACTGGGGAGGTTTGGACAATGGCTTCACATGCCGGAAAGGGCACATGTGCTATGGGTTTGTGACACAGCCCCATGGTAACCCTGGAAATAATTTTCAGATCTCAGTAACCTTCCGCATAAATTTGTTATCTATAACTCAAAAAAATTGTGTTTTTTTTTAAAATCACAATCCCTCACTGAACACTAGAAATCCCAAGGAAGCTTAAGGTTCTGGTGTACTCTGGTTGAGAAACTCTGGGCTAGACCCTTCACTTGCAATACAGAGAACTCATATATGACCAAAATAGAACAGGAACACATGGAACATTCACTGGAAGAAGGCCAACATAGAATCTCTTTCAGTCACTTCTAGTAGATTTTCTGCCTTCAAACTCCCTCTTCTTCATTCAGCAGCAGACAGCAGCAGGCTTTTATTTTGGAATAAATACATGCATATAAAATACTGAACCATTCTACAGATTAAATATTTAAAACAGTAAATCCTGACTGTAGGTTGACATTTTAAAAAAGAAATACACAAGGAAGAGGTATGAAGAAAAAATGAGGTTGGCCAAGGTGATGAGGAAGTCACCACATGCAAGGAGAAGGAACAAGTTATATTCATTTATGCCAGCGATTAGGTTTCCACCGCACATAGGACAATCATGCATGAATCCAACCTTTTTTTTTTTTTTTGGAACCCTGGAATTCAGCCCCTCCACAGTAAAAGAGACATGCTTCCTTTCTATGTATTACAGTAAAGCATAATAGATGATAAATTACCTAGGGCACAGTCTACAAAGACCCAGTGCTCCTGCATGACTATTTCTATAAAAGAACAATAACCACATGCAAAGACAACAAATATTAATTGGAGACTGCAAAAGCAATGGAGCTTGTTGCTTAAGGCTCCTTGCCACCTTTTCTATTGCATGGCCCATGGTATCCTAAATGCCCTCTTTATTCAATATGATCTTAAATTGCTAAAAGACCGACTCTTTTAGGCAACTTAACTATACAAATGTTTCATTATGGCTGAGAACTTTCTGCAGCACTGAGTTAGTGTGTTCTCCCCACCAAGTACAGTGCGTCCGCATTATACATGGGCGCGCCATACACGGCTTCCAGCATACACTGGAAGCCTGTACCAGAAGAAGCCTGGGCACGCTCGGAAGAAGTAATGGGGTGTGCACCCCGCGGCATGCCACGGGCACAAGCCCCATTGCTTCTAATGGGGCTCCAACATACGCGTTTTTCTTTACGCAGGGGATGGGGCGGGCAGAACGGATCCCCGTGTAAAGAAAGGGTGCACTGTATTGGTCATAGAATTAAAAAAAAAAAGAACAGCTTTTCAAGATACAGAAGGAAGAAAAAGCAGAAATGTGTTAACAATGAAAGATAGTGCTGCACAACTCCCATGACAGTTAACACTCAAGTCTGCTGTTTCTACAGTGGTTTTGGATACAAGTAAACCTGGACAGAACAAAGGAAGGAAGGAACCCAACTAATCACACAGATATTGGCTGTGAGGCATGTATGGAAAAACATGGAGAAAGAGTTCCAAAAAGATGGGGAAAACATTTCCAAGTATCTTCTGTATTTTTCCCCTTAAACATTCAACCGAACAAAATAGATTAGCATTTGATTTGCATGTGTTCTTGTCATAGAAAAATGGCTACCACAACATAACACAGGAAGATATTGTCCATTGACTTAGAGATACAACCTAATAATTTCTGTCTGCCATCTCAAACATTCTTACCATTTGTTACTCAGTCCCTTGTTTGAGAAAGGTTAGAATTTAAAGTTCCTACTGGGAATGGAAAAATATAACAAACTCCTTGTGCAGTCTACTGTCACTAATTGCATGCAATGATATTAATGACCCAGTAATTGCTATAAGAGTGGCACTGAAGTGGAAAACATCATCTTGAGGCAGGGTTCATCTCTAGGTGGTAGGACATCACCATTGACTGAGTTAATGCCTAGTGACATTTTAGAATATAACACTACAGACGAGAAAATGTGCCACTCACACAACTCTAATGGCTTAGATGGACATGATGTTATTTGCTGTGACCGCAGAGAGTGCAACGGTAACCCCAATGAAGTGACACAGTCAGGATTTGCCCTACAGATGAACCTCATTTCTTTCAGGGGAGACAGTCTCTACTATAACAATCTTGTGCAATTTTCCACATGTTTGCTTCAATAAAAGAATACCTTCATCTCCTCTTTTTACTTTTAACACAAACAGAAGTATGCTTTATTGAACAACACACAAAGCTATTTGCCATTGTCTATCACAAAAAATATTCGGCATTTTAAATCTCCAGATCAGATATGAAGCCTATAGGAAGTTTTAACATCATTATTATTTTTATATACTGTTGCTTACATCCAAGGTAATATGCATAATTATATTAAGATCCAGGTTTGCTAACTGGAATCTTGCTAAACCACTGATGTCTGAGTTACCAGTTTTTTAATGAAAAAAACTGACCACTCTTTCCCATCCTAGCAGGCAAGAAGACCAACCCCAGTTCTTCAACACAGTGATAGCTTATGAGTTGGTACTGTATAAGGATTACTGAGTAAAAACATACTGTTTTTAAAGCCTCAAAGCCCTGGCAAAATAAACAGTGTGGTAACCAAGGAAAGGAACTGGCAAAACTACTTCTGGGTATTTATTGCCTTAGATAAGTGTATGAAATTCATGGGTTGCCACAAGTCAACAAGTGATTTGAAAACACATACATATACACAACCAAAGCAAACTTTCTTGAATATATAAGTCAGTTATGAACATAAGGCCTTCATTCTCACACAGTCAAATCTTCAAGATATTTCCTACCAAAGTACAGCCTCCAAAAAAGTAACTTTCCTAAGCCATAATTCACACTCAAGACAGTTTCGATAAAGTTTAAGTTACATACACATAACACAACCTATGGATATTTCATATTGATTTTGCCCATTACACAAACAATGTTGATTGTCATATAATCCATATCGTCATAATATGTAGATATCTTTACCTTGGGGATCAGAATAATAGGCACTCTAACCCCCAATAAAATGTATCAAGAATACATGCTAACACTTTGAGCTCTTTGCAAAAGTGATATCTCCCAACAGAGAGAAGGCAACTCTATGCAAAGAAGATAAAGTGAAAGAAAAAGCATAAGAGATTATTGCATTGCTTTTTCTCCAATCTGGGCAGTGGCTGGTCTAGGACCATGTGTTATCACACAACTTTGTGCCCAGATCAGAACCATCCCGTACCTGATCGGAACCTCCCATTATTTTGCTAAGAATGGAAAAGGAACATTTTTAGCTAAGTACGGGAGAAGTCCCGATCTGGCATGGGATGGTAACAATCTGAGCACAGAGCTCTGTGATAAGACATGGTCCCAGCCCGGTCTCTGCCAGTGCCCAGATCGGGAAAAGACAGCCAGTGTGATAATCTCCACAGTCATTTACTCACTAAAATTTCAACATAAGTATATACTATATACAATCGGCCCTTCTTGTACATGGATTTTTTATACATGGATTCAAGAATCCACAGTTTGAAAATGTTCAAAAAAAAGTATACATTTCAAATATCAAACCTTGATTTTCCATTTTTTATAACTGACACCATTTTGCTATGTCATTATATTTAATGGGACTTGAGCATGCATGGATTTTGTTATCCACAGGGGATCTTGGAACCAAACCCCAGTTTATAACAACGGTCCACTGTATGTAGTTTCCTTTGCTGATTTCTTGATCCACCACTGGAGCCATAGAAACACTTTCCCAGACTGAGCTATGAGTAACATGTGCAATGACAAATGTGTCAACAGCATGGTCAAAATTTCATGAAAATCAATCATGCAGTTGGGAAAGTGGGGACTCAATGGGAACATCCTTCCTCTGTTTAAGGGCAAAGTGGACATATGCCTCTCCATCTCTCTCAAACAATTGGCACTATCAAAATGGATATTGAAAATAATTTGCTGTGGGACAAATTAGATATTGTTACATACACATTTCCTTGTGAACAAGACACCATTTATTCCTTTGCACTTCAGGCTACACAAACATAAACTAAGGTTATACAAATCAGTAATGCCAACATATGCACCAGAAATATAGGAAGAAAGCAATTTGCACACAATAGCAGAGTATATATTTGAAGTAAAAATGATCAGTGGCACTCTTCCCAATTTTTCAACCATTTCTATTATGGTGTAGAAATGCAGAGAAAAACAAAGTATACATCCCCAGTTCTTATGTCAGGGTTAGTTCTGAAAGAGTGGCTCGGGGGCGGGGGGAAGGAGACACAGCATCCAGCAATTTCCCTTACTCTTGGAATAAAACTTGCTTTAGTCACTGTACAATATGAAACATAAATGAAATGAATCGGTAGTGAAGTAAATATAAAACTGCAGAAACTATAGATGAGGTTTGCTCTTATGCTTATGGTGTACATGCGGTCATCCCATATGTGCCATTAAATATATATTTGCCTTTTGCCTACTTGTATCTATAGAGGAAAAATTAAGCACTTTTCCAAAATATATTATACTACTCATTTAAATTTATTCTGTCTCTTCTTTAATGGGCCTATTTTCAGCAGGATGCAAATGACTCCCTTTGATTTAATGAGAGTTCTTCAAATCCCACAGCAAGAGGAAAAGGGCCTTGGGGCACTCATTTTGCAGAGTTTTACACTAGTAGTTAACTTTACACATGGGAGTAGTCCTACTTAAGTCACAGAGATGCTTTATATACATAAAATTAAACCTCTGGGTGTAAGCCTTTGTAACACAGTGGCTTAAGTTATTTATTATGTTTAAAGCATTTTAGTTCATTTAATGTTAATCTGCATAATGAATATATAAAAGCTCCTTTAACAGAGAAATGGCTTTTCTTTGTGGTATTTTTTTCACTTGGTATTGTTAAATCATTTACAGAGCAGACTGTGTGCATAACTCTGTGTGTGTGTGTGTGTGTGTGTAGAAAAAGAGTTGGGGAAAGTGGAATGCTATAAATAAACAGGAGCTGGAAATATTCAGCTTCACATTATAAAATATTTAAATCATTTCAATCTGAGCAATTCCTAAACAATTCCTCTTCTCTTTTAAGTAATCACTTCTCTTTTCCTCTCTATTTTCAAGTCTAGTACACACCAGGGAGGAAACCTTCCCATTTTGCTCACTAGCTCCCACCCATTATAAAGGAAAGCCATCTTGAGCTCTCATTTGCTACCCTCGAGAATAAAGAATTGGTACTCAGATTTCCTGATGTAGTACCTTTTCGCCTAGTTTTAAATGAGATCAACTGCCAACATTGCCTAGGTAATGGCACTGAATATGAACAAAGACCATTTCCAATAGCCATATTAGTGAGTTTACAAGTCCCACGTGGACTAGGGAAAAACACCCCAGTGAACTGAAACCCCATTAGCTCTACCAACTCTGTACACAGACAAGAATCATAAGCTCAGTAAATGCCGTTTTCTCCCCCATTTCAATCCTTTTATTTGTATGAATTATATTTATTTCAAAAAGAGATGAATTGCAAACAAGAGTCTCTTTAAAATATTCTGTGATAGAACTTCCCATATCATCTTTGAATAAAAGGAATTGAGGGTAATTTGTTTAGCTTTCTGAGGACACAGTGAGGAAAAGGACAAAGAATGTATTTTGCCTATGGTCAGCAAAAAATTGCTTGCTGAAAGAAATGCAAGTTAAAGCCAAAAATCTACAATTTTTATAAGTTAAACTTCATTTATTTAAAACAAAAGACACAAAAATAAAGAATGTTCCTGTATCAAAACATGATAAAGCACAGAAAGCATACTAAGACTAAAAATGAAAAATAAAAAGAATCAGGAGAAATAGACATGGGTTTAGGCAAACATTCTGTCTTTGCAACCTAGACATGGTGCTGCTGTTCTTTTTTTAAATAATAATAATTTTTATTGAGATTTCATCTTAAAATACAATAATTACATAAACAATTTAACAGAACGTTGACATAACAAAGATGACAATACAAATACAAACAAATATTCAATAAATAAAATAGTGACTTCCAAACCTAGAGCAGTGCTTGTATTTTTCCCTCTAACTAAATGTTCTCTACTTTAAATTTCTCTGTATATAGCTTTGTTTTTGTCTAAGATGTCAATAACACATATCTCAAGTGTTTGATTGGAAGATTTATATTGGAGGATTTTGTGTGTGTGTGTGTTTCAAAATAATTTTCATCCATTTATCCAATTCTCTAGACATTTATTATTACAAATATGTTGTTTAATTTATTTATTGGTTTGCTTATATGACTCATGAAATAAATATCGTATTAGCAACCTTAATAAAGCAGAATAGTAAAGAAAAATCTTTATATTAATATTAATACAGGTGCTGCTATTCTTTATAAATGTGTAGAAATACATTTTTAGAATATATAGTATATGTATCAGCAAAAGTGGATCTATGACTTTTCTTTGTTATTAAGCCACAAAATGGATAGACTAACTTATTTAGAATTAAGAAACATTTTATTTTATTTTTATCTCAGGGACAGGATTAATTTTCTTGTGTAATCCAACCCACCATTTATTTCATTAACAAGTTAAATACTTTGTACATTTTATTACTATTTTATATTGCCTTGAAATCTTCAGATGCAAGCAGATTATAAGTATCTGTCAATACCAGAAACTATCTTTTTTGATTACCATTTGCCCTTGGCAACAGAAGTGTTGAACCTTCCAGTTTAGATTCATTATTTTAAAATGAAAAAGCAAATGTTAGCATTCAGAAGGCACAACATGGGGTAAGCTACTTGCCTTCAAGAACTACAGGTCCCCTGATATAGTGACAACATCCAAAAGGAAGCAAAACTGATCTAGCGATTGTTTTGCCCTGGGTGGGTTGCCTGTTTCTATTTCTGTTACAAGCCTTGCCCAGATAGGAAGAAAAATACTGATTTGATCACTAGACATGTGGTTCTTAAGATGCCTGGTGAACACAAACACCACTGGACTAAAATAGTTTGCATTGTTTTCATCTTGAGTTGTGAAAAACTCCTGTCTCCCATTTTAGTTAGGATATGATGATGCAGATACAGTCTGTTCAGAAGATACTTTGTTTCAATGCTCCCACTCCTCAATCATACCCAAGTTTCCCAAAAATCATTTCACTGTCTCTTGTCACCCTTAACCTGCAGCTTTGTTTTCCACATCCTGGAACTCAATGTTTCATCCACAGTTCCTGCTTTTTACATACATATATACATACATATTCTCCTTTTCCTCATATAACATCCTCCCTTCCTCTACATCTCTGTCCCTATTAACATTTGTTGTTGCTGTGTGCCTTCAAGTCATTTCCAGTTTATGGTGACCCCGAGGTGAACATTTCACAGGCTAAAGAATTTAAGGAGCCCTTGTGGCGCACTGGTTAAATGCCGGCACTGTAGCCATTCACAGCCACAAGATTGTGAGTTCAAACTCAGGCCAGGCTCCAGGATCCACTCAGCCTTGCATCCTTTTGTAGGTTGCTAAAATGAGTACTCAGCTTGTTGGGAGCAATTAGCTTACACACTGAAAACGGCATAGGTGCCCTGATAAGCAGTGTAGAAAGGTACTTGCTATTGCTATAAAGGAGGAAGGAAGGAGAAAGAAGAAACAGTGTGGACTGGTACTGCTGAGCCCTCTGTCCTCTTTGATTCTCTCTCTAAACTTTATCGCACAGGCCCTGGAACAGGCCCATTGCGTTCTAAAAAGGGGTCGTTCTGGGGACGGAATGGGCCCTAGAATGCATCTTACCTTACTCTGGAATGCCGCTGCTGCTGAGAAACGTCCCAATCGCGGCCCACATCCATTCCAGGGGGCATGATTTCCGAGAACGCTTTGGAACAGTTCACAGAAATCGCGCCCCCTAGAACAGATGTGGGCCGCGATTGGAATGTCCAGCGGCAGCAGTGGCATTCCAGAGTGTGGTAAGATGCGCTCTGGGGCCCATTCCGTCCCCAGAACGACCCCTTTTTAGAACGCAACAGGCCTGTTCCAGGGCCCGTGCGATAAAGTTCTCTGTCTTGCAGCCTAGTCACACTGCACAATTATAATGCTACATTCCACATTAAATGACATGGCAATGTCCCTTGAATTCCTAGGATTTGCAGTTTATGGAGGGATACTTAGGCACTTCACCAGATTGCAAGCCTGCAATTCCATAGGACGTTGTCATGGCAGTTAAAGTGGAATATAGCATTATAACTGTGTAGTGTGTATGGACTCTCAATTCACACCAGTCATTTCTGTCTGCGCCCTCTCAGTATAGTATTGGAGCAGCCACAGTGGGGGAAGGTAGTTTGCCTCTCACTGAGGGAGTGGGTCTGTTCTGGGTTTTCCTCTCAAAATTAAATAAGTTATCCTAGGTGTCCTCAAAATAGGGTCTGAATCTTGGATAGTGACTTTGAAAGTTCAGACTAAAATCCAGAGTGAATGCACTGCCTTTCTGGTTACCAGGGACACTTTCATACTAGACAATAATAGCACCATGATTTCACTTTAACTGCCATGGTTCCATCCTGTGATTTGCAATTTAAGGCGGTGGATTTCAAATTCTCAGCTAGAGAACTCTAGTGCTTCACCAGATGGACAAACCCCATGACTCCAGAGGCTTTTAAAAGGGGGATTATTGTATTATAATTTTATAGTGTGACAGAGCCCTGGATATGTAATGAAATTTTTATGACCACCAATTAGTCTGTTACAAGATGGTTTGCAAATTTTCTCAAAATCACAGAATTAAAAATGTTCCATTCATATGTTTGCCTTCATGTCATTTCTGACTAATGGCAACCCTAAGGCAAATCTACCACAAGGTTTTCTTGGGAAGCCTCCTCTAAAGCTGAGAGAGTGTGACTTACCCAAGGTCACCCAGTGGACATTTATGGCCTAGCAAGGATTTGAATCCTGCTCTCCAGAGTCATATTCCAACATTCAAACCACTACACCATGCTGGCCCTTCAGTTACCCTTTGGAAAGCAGTTTGGTAATACTTAACCATGGCTATGGGACTAAACAAAAGGCCCTTTGATAAAAGGTATAAGGAAAAATAGAATAGTAAACTGGGCAAATTCCCTTTTGAACATCTCTGCTTTAATAAAGGCCAGTGCTCTTAGAACTTTATATAAACGACAGCTGTCTGAGGTATGACTAACATACACAGACACCATGCTTTCCCCTTTCACTGGCAAGATTCTAAAATTGTTCCTTTCAACATTTACGGTGACTCTATAGTAAAGTACTATCTGAATTTGGGATGTAGTTTTCTCTGAAATAAATTATATTACCAACCAACACCTCACAAAGTCTTCAGAATTAGCCCTCTTGGGGCTTTTTTCAAGGACACAATGTAAAGGTATCTCATAAACCTTTAATCAGTTATTTATTTGTAGCTCCCAGTTTGGTCATTACAAACTTCAGGAAAGATTTAAGGGGAGATCTGTGAAGGTCTGGTATAATAAGGTGTGTCAATGAGCTTTGATTGAAAAATAACTATAAACGCCCAAAAGTTAAAGGTTAAAGAGAAAAGAAAAACATGATTTTAACATGATATAGAATTGTTTTATTGAATATAAAGTGGAGATGGGGAGATAATTGCTGGATTTCTAAAAGCATTCAAGTCTTTTTGGTAAGCTGTGTGAGGAAGCACTTTAGACCACTTTAATTTTATGCATCATGGCTGTGTACTTTTAATCTGGAATTCAGAGACATAGCCAAGTTAGTATAGAATATCAGTATGCAAAGCGATCTTGCAACACCTTTAGTCTTAAAGATGCTGCAAGACCCATTTTAATATGGAATTAACTTTGAGTACTACTAGAGATTTTAGGGGGGCAGAGAGATATAATAAAAAATCAATTTTAAAAAAGTCATCAGAACTGTGTTAAATAACACTATAAAATCTTTTTCAATTGAGTCACCAATATCAGAAAGATTTTCTAAAGATTTTGTATTCCACCATGATAACCCTGGTGCATTATATAAATGCTTGAAACTGGCTGATCTGCACATTAAGACCTCCGTAGCTGACTATTTCTGATTTAGTTACTTTGGTGTTTATATACTTTTCGGTATCATATAACATCATCTAATCTAGCCATATATAATATGTTGAATAACCAAGTTTATCTTTTAGATTATCTGAATCTGAGTAAGATTTAGGAATTCTCATCTCCTAAAGCTGACTTTCAAGTAGTGAGTGATTTATTTCAACTAAAGGAAACAATTTTAAAATAATCTATTTCTTCCTAGTAGCTGTGATATGACTAGGAAAGTAAAGCGTATTCACAAATTTTCTCATCCTTAGGGAGAAAGTACTGTACGTCTTGACAGTGTCTCTGAAAAATACACAAATAATTTTTGCTCAATTGTAATGATTAATAGGTGGGATAAAATGTGCAAAAAATAAACTTGAAATGTGTAGAATCATTTAAAATGCACATAAACCCTTACACCCTTCCAGGAAAAAAACCCATTGAAAAAAACCATTGAAAAAATTCATTCTCTCATCCAAGAACAAAATAAGAAAAGATTCACAATTCTAGTTGTGAGTGAAGACATTGTTCAACTTTCACATCCCTCTTTGCTAAAAAGTTGTAAGATCACTGCCCTTATTTTTTTGTCCCTAGGTTCTGAACTATTCTAAAACCCAAATTAACTCTTGCTTCCTAATTCTACATTTTCTTCCACTGGGAAAAAGACTTCTCAAGAGCCTTCCTGAAAACAATTATAAAAGAGATCTGTCCTAGAGCTAACTTAACGTGGTATTGATAAATGCTTGGCCAAGAGATACTTCAATATCCATGTCACTGAGAGATGCTTTCAACAGCTGTTGATGTCTAGATCTGACCTCCAAGTAGGCCTTAAGAGATTTAGCCCTTGAGAAATTGTCCATTTCTTTCACCAGCCCCAACAGGAAACTACCAAAGGGATGAAAGTAGAATAGTATGGAAGCATCATGAAGATCCGATTAGGTCTACTACTCACATCTACTCGGAAAATTTGACACATCCGTTCCATGTACTCCCCAGTTCTGGGATTCCCTGTCAAGGAAGCCTAGACAGGCTCTTCCTCTGTCCTCCTTCCATTAGCACATAAAGTTTTTTTTTCAATCAGGCAGTCATTTTACTTCTAAAATGGGTTATCATTTATTGTTCCTTTCTTTTGATTGTTTCTTTTTAAAAGGCATTTTCAATTGTGTGTTTTAACTAATTTATGTAGACTCACAGAGTCTTACAGGTAAAGGGGGGGCTGCAAAGGCATCTAGGCCAACATTGCTTACAATAAAGAAGTTCTTCCTAAAGTTTAGGTAGAAACTATTTTGTTGTAATTTGAATGTATTGGTTTATGTTCTTGTCTCTGGAGCACTAGAAAACAAGTTTGTTTCACATTCTACATGACATCTCTTTAGATGGCTATGATACCACATCTCAAGTCTTCTCCAAAGCAAACATTTAAAGTTTTTATTGTATTTAATTGTTATTTGAATTTTATTGTGAGATTCTCTAAATTCAATTTTTGGAGCAGAAATGTTGGGTAATTAAGTAAGTATAATTGTGGGACAATTAATTATTTAATTTATTATTGATTACTTAGAGTCAGTCACACACTACAATTCACTACAGTGGGTCCCTGGTATCTGCTAGAGTTTGGTTCCAGGACCCAACCATGGATCCAAAATCCATTGATGCTCAAGTCCCATTATATTCAATGTTGTAGTAAAATGATGTCCCTTATATTAAATGGCAAAATCAAGGTTTGCTTTTTGGAATTTTTTATAAATATTTTCAAGCTGTGGATGGTTGAATCTGTAGATGCAGAATCCATGGTTGACCATACTTCTCTCTCATTTGGCATCATCTTTATCAAGGGAATAACATGGGGTCATAAAGCGCCAACAAGGCCACAATCATTCACAAACACTCAACTTTATTTTACTTCATTCTCCTATCTGTTTGTGGATTTTAGGAATAATTAATTCCCAGCTAGTATTTGCTAGTAATTTGTTGTAATGCTCCATTAATACAGTATAAGGCTTTTTTCTTTTTTCTTTTTTTTCACAGTGGCATGCAATGACAAGAAGGCCACAAAATATCACTGACAGGGAAAGCTGCTCAGAAACCAAGAGGCCACCTTTTGCTCTTCACAGAGACAAATTCATATCAGCCCCCCCCCCCCCCGGCCATCACAACATCCACAGCCATTTTACAGTTGCTGCTGCACCTACACTACCAACTGCAGTCTAGTTGTCTGATATAGCGATTTTTTAAAATGTATATATAACTTAATTTATTCACCAATTCAGTAATGACAAAAATATATTTCAAAATGTTGCGGCTAGAAATGCTGAAAAACTTGCACATAAATAATTGCTATTTTTGTCCAAGTGCAATCTGCAATGGCTTGTTTCTGGTAAGGGGAACAATAATTGCCATTCTTCTAGTAATATACCTTTATTGACAAGAAACATTAGGATTTATAACCTAAATATTAAAGCTTTTTTGTGCTTTTTTAACATATTATATACCACAAAAAAGATCATAAGTAGACATTTGAGAAGTTAAAAGTGGGCATGCAGGGAGGGTGGAATTTCTGCTATCGAATGCCTGCCTTTTATGAAGAAAATAGATATCTCAACTAGGTTTCAGTCCGGGAATGTATAGTCTCAGATGATCTGAAATCAGACCTTTTAAGGCACCAACATCCACCAATTATAGAGACTTCCATCATGGCGTTCCTATTCTAAGCAATAATTTTTCTGAAGTATTACGATAAGTCTAGCACCATTTCCGAGGCACCAGGCTGAAGGGACAGCGAATTCTATAACCTCAAAAGAATGCTCTAATCCTCCCGGAAATGTAACATCTATTATACCTTATTGCCATAATGAAATAATTATACAAAAATGAAGAAAATGAGTCCTACTTATGGATTTACTCAGAGGGATTACCGACAGAGATACGGCAAAGCTGACAGTCTACCATGAAGTTCCATTTGTGTCCATAACTCTCAAGTAATAATTAAAATGGTGCCATTTATGTCACAGCTGGCCTACTGTGGAGAATTAATCCCCATAGCATTAGATAACTGAAATATTTCATCCTCAGAACCAGCTATTTGAGCACAGACAGACGTTTTTATGTTGCACTTTTTCATCAGGCCTGCTTGGCAACTGTCTTTGGTTTCAACATTGCACTTTATAATCAAGCAAAATAAAATTCACTGTTACACTTTCCTCAAAAGTCACAAGCTATAGCACTGAACTGTTCTGCCTTTTATGCCTACCAAGACAGCAGTATTTTAAAAAATAATCTTACAATCAGCAAATTGCATTTTCAAATACCCCCACATTTGCTATTTCATCAGTTCTCTTATTGCTGCATGGCTTAATTACACTGAAATTGCTAGACTATTTTACTGTTACTTATTTTATTTATAATGAATTTACCAGAAACAAGCAGAATGAACATAATATTAAAAGAGCTATTACCTTTATTGCCATTTTTTTCAATATGGCTCAATTTTTTTAAAAAAAATGATTTTAAATATTAGCTGTATTCATTTTAAATAAATTACAGCAGTTGAAAGGGAGAAAATGTTTTGAGATTTGTTTCATATCAAGCATAGGTCCAGCAACCATGCAAGACAACCTGGGTAAAAAAAAAAAAGCAACATACCATAATACATCTCTTTGCTACTGAACTGCAAATGATCTATCAAAATCTGTGAAGTTAGCATACACATTCCTTTTACCAGCAAGCAAAGACATTTTCATTCAAGAAAGCTTTTATTAGTTAAGCAGAGACACTTATTATTTAGATGTATGTTTTATCTGCTTTTATCTTTTATATGATTTTAAATGATTTTATAGTGTTTTATGTGGGGATTTTAATTGTTTTTAAAACTTTATTGTAAATGTTTTTAATTTATCATCTCTGGAAGCTGTCTTGGGTCCCAACCTGGGAGGGAGGTGGTGTGGTGTATAAATAAAGTAAATAAATAATATATAAACAAATGGGAAGGAATAGACTAACTACAGCATTACCAGGGCTGGCACAAGACTGTCATTTCTATAAGCATATTAGGGAAACAAAGGCTTGGATGACATAACCACACCTGCCCCTAACACACCCCATTTTCTGCCCTCTGTTAATACAAAATGTAGTCTAATATGAGTTTCTACCACCACACGGGGGGTTTCTAAAAGTATAAAGGCAGAGCAAGAATTTATTAAATCAACAGTGTGGTCTAAGTGGCTCTACTTTTCTGCAACTTTAGAGGGAATTCGTGCAAGGGTTCTTCAGCACCTAGAACTGCCCAAGTAATAACTAAAACCACTTTTTTTATACACAAGACTAATCTGTCAATTAATTTTAACTTAAGGGCTCTCTTATTTTCTTATGCAGCTATATCATTTCACTTTTTGATAATTTCCCTGTGTTTTAAAAGAGTTTCAAAAGAGATAATATAGGACTGCTAGTGCTTGGTGTTTAGCAAGCATTGATTCATAGATAGCCTATGTCAGGAGGGTGATACTGTAACACTGCAATACACACACACACACACACAGACAGTGTATTTAAAGTTTTACATAAGTTTGGCCTGTGGAATACAGTACCGTACTACTAAACTGTAGCACTAGCACACAAGCAGCTTTCTTCTTGCATATATTGTTTTGAACCCAATTAAGATACTCATGTTTTCCACAAATTGCATTACTAGCATCACTTCCACAATTACAGAGCCCACATTGGTTCTATGAAAACCTGGAAATAAAAAAACAGGATCTAAAACAGTAGGGAAGGTGGTTAATAATAAGCTGCCATGAAAATACTTTAAAAGAAAACACTACAAATCCTTTAAGCTTCTTACTTGATTGAATACAATGAATAAATTAAGAAACAGCAAGACAGAAAGAAAGGAAACAAAAATCATTGTTCACTTACATATGATGTAATAATCTTTGTTTCTCTGAAATTCCAGGCCCCAGAGATTAGGGCTGAATTCTTGAAACTTGATGGTAAACTTAACATCTTGATCAGGCTTGGCACAGTTGAGTAGAGGTGTGTTGTCCTTTTTAATAGTGCAGCTATCTGCTTGGTCTTTCTCAACCATATAGACCTTATAGTACTCATACTGGCCACCAGTTTTAGAGTCCACCTTTGGGCATATAATATCCAGTTTGTCTCCTATCTTTGGGTACAGTACCAGTCCTTGTCCAGGATGGAATCTATAAGAATC
>NC_056524.1:109464051-109495324 GCF_019175285.1 Sceloporus undulatus | reverse complement strand
AGGAGAAAGGGCAAAGGTGAGACATTTGATAAAGAGATCTGTTTAAAAAATGACACTTAAAAAGGGAGAGGGGAGACAAAACAGGAACATACACAATCTTAAACAAACCAACACTACAGTCTAGCACACTGGCATCTTGTCACAGTGTTGGGATGAACCACACCCACACCTACACACTTTCTTTGATGACAGGGTGTCAATGTAAATCTAGGGCCTAGCTACCAGACAATGGAAAAATAAAGGAGACAGGATGGTAGGAGTGATGCCTAGGAAGAAAACTTTGCCGTATGCAGTGGGGGGAAACAGATCTTTCCCCACTCCTTTTGAAAGAAAGACAGGATTATGGAAGCAACCTCCATATTAACATGTAAACACTCTTTGGGAAGAAAAGTTACAAGGAGATGGTAGAAAGCTTTGGGATCATTGATGTGTTTATGGAGTATGATGGAAATTAAGAATCACAGAAGTATTTCACTCTCTCCAGAATGATGTGGCCCACTTTAGGGATGGAGAATACATCACTTTTTGATAATGTCACAGGCACTATCCAATATGTGTGACAGCTGTTGAGTTATTTGACACACAGCAATTTCAACTGCAGTACAGGTATTGGGTTGATCCCTCCTGCCATATGGGCAGAAGGGGAACCAACAGCAGCTGCAGTCTTTTTTCCCTCCTCCCCAGGCGCTAGATCTGACCTCCTTTTTTCTGCTAGCTGATCCTTCTGCACAGCCTCAACTTATCTTTCTCTCGTTTCTCTCTCAATCTCTCTCTCACACAGACTTTACCATCTCTTCAAACCACAAGCAATTCTACATAAATCACTGTCTGGAATCAAGGAAACACCTAAAATATTTCAAATTACCCTGCCAAGCAACTAGCCTAATTTTCATGTAATGACTTTTAATGAAATTAATGTTTCAAAATGAAAATAATTGCTTTTAATATTGATTTAACCACAAAATGAAGACACATGCTTGTAAGCAACAAAGGACACTGTAATCTTTCCCCCCCCTAAGATGTATTTGTTCCAGTTAATGCCTGGATGCCCATCTTCAGAGCTACGGATACAATATCCCTCTAATACCTGCAGCTGAAAGCTTTTTTTTACTCAGTCTTCCTTGCCAGCCATGTTGCTGTAAAGATTTTTCCATAACAGAAAATGTCTCTGTACAATGAAACAATAGCTTCCTAATGAAAGGCCCTGCCCAGCAGCTATTATTAATCTCCCACTTTCATTTGCTCACAGAAGCACTTACACATAACTCACTCAGATATGAAAACTTCATAATAAAACTTTAAATGAGTGATACCTATAACCTCTGTTTGATTAGAGTAGCCCATTAGCTATGTAGGCTGTATACATGGGAAATAGCCCTCCCTCCATGTCTCCATCTGGCCTAGGAGGGAGTGAAAAGGCAGACCCAATGCTATTGAGCCTGTCCTTAAGAAGAAGAGCCCTCCCTCCAGTCCATCTGCCATGGTCCAGGTCAGAGGGAGAGAAGAACCACTGGACCTCATCCCCTTTCCCACCACCATTCCCTTCTCCTTTTGTGTCATGTCTTTTAGATTGTAAGCCTGAGGGCAGGGAACCGTCTGATTAAAAATAATAATTGTAAGCCGCTCTGAGAGCCATTAGGGCTGAAGGGCGGGGTATAAATACCATAATAATAAATAATAAATAAATGGAAAAGGCAGCAAGTGACTGAGGCATTCACACTGCAGAAATAATCCAGGTTGACACTACTTTAATTGCCATGGCTCAGTGCTATGGCATTCTGGGAACTGTAGTTTGTTATGGCAGGAGAGTTCTCTGACAAATAATGCTACATGTCTCACAAAACTACAGTTCCCAGAATACCATAGCAATGAGCCATGACAGTTAAAGTGGTGTCACCCTGGATTACTTCTGCACTGCAGATGCAGCTTTAGGCCTCAATCCAATTGCTAGTTCCCAACTAGAATAAACAACTGGCTTATACAGAAATGATGATTTATTGTCCAGGTATTGATTCAATAGATTTTTTCTAGCTGAAAGCACCAGAAGGTTTAAGGTCTCACTTGGTATATAGCAATAATTTCTGCTTGCTTCACACACAAAAAAGAAAGAAAGAAAAAAGCAAAATAAATAATTCCAAGTTCATTCTTTAAAAGGTATAGAAAGGAAAACAGATAAAATATGCATTCTCATATTACTCTGCTCTGGTGTTTTTAATTTACTTCAAAAACTACTTTCAAATAATTTATTCATCCACAAGGCACATTAATAGGGACAAGAATTGACTGTCCAAACTTTTAAAGTGAGTTTAGAAACAAGGAAGGTGTATCTATTCCACATTAAGAAGCAAGAAAATTTTACATGCTTAGGGGTTTCCTCTGACTGCAAAATACAGATTCATCTTAAAACCAAATTCTCTGACTTCATTGCTTTATTGTGCTAGATAAGCAGTCTGGAGTTTTGCATTCATGAAATTGAATCTTCTGGATGCGCTTACACCATCCTGGGTGGGGAGGGGGGTTGGATCTTTTAAGTATCCATAATCTAGTCATGCTCTCTGGCCATACTTTGAAAGGTGTATGTAAAACGGCAGCCTTTAAGCTAATTTAAAAACTTTGATTCAAACAGAAACGTAACTAATACACAGGATCAAAAGTCTCCCGAATCCCACGGCTGGTGCCAAATCAGCAATGCCAAGGCCATGTCCTTTAAAGAGTTCTGCTTGAAGCTTCACAGCTAGGGGAGGTTAATTATGTCTGTAGCAGTCGGGTATCTTCGAGAGCAAAGGTATGCCGATACTAAGCGCCAAATCCAAATGCAAAAACCTGGAGCTATAAAAAGCTGCACTCCAGCTGCTTTACTGTTCACTTTGACTCACCACGGATTTTTATTTCAAATGAGAAACCACTGAAATTAAGCAGGGAACAAAACAAGCAAATGCTGCTTTGTGAAACACAAGCACACACATGCACTATAAGGGAGACAGTCTCAGACAGAGAACATATTACTTTTAGGGCAGGCGTACCCGACCAGATGGAGTTGATGAAGAAAATTGGTTTTAATCTCCCATTGTCTGCCTTATTTGCCTTTCTTGTGGCTGCCGAGATAGAAAATATGGAGCTGCATATGGTTACTAGGATCCATTCCAGCAGCCAATAGGCACAGCCTAATGGCACCTTTTGACTTAGTCAGCTTTTATAGAGAAATACAGGGGTAAGCATTTGAACATGGAATATACACAAGCTCCTGGAACAGATTTTTTCAACGTCTTTCTAAGCCTGAAAAGGCATATGAGTCTTTTAACTAGGCTCTACATCCATGTTTAATACTTCAACTGAAAACATGGTTCATCGCTGTTGTAATTCATGAAGGCTTCATTATGGGGGTACTCATATACATAATCCACATTATGTACTCAGTCAACATGGGGAGATGGACTGCATTTCCGCTGGAAGCCATGCTACTGGCTTTAGTGAGAAAAGGGTCCTAGCTTCCCCTTCTAGCAAAGTTTCCCCTTCCATATGTACCAATAATCAATGCCTCATCATAGAGATTGGAAAAGTTATGTTTTAGGACTACAGAATCACACAATGAACATAGCCACATAGCCATGCTAAGCTTTCCATGTTGCTCGGTGAATCTCTCCATATGTATGGGTACAATGAGGGCACCTAGCATCATCCCAGGCACCATGTTCAGTTCATTGGAGAAAAGGTAAGGCATAATGTAACATATTTATTTATTTAATTTCTATTCCACCTTTCTCCCCGAAGGGACTCAAGATCCTCACAATAACAATTTTAAAAACATATTGCAATAAAAAAATTAAAACATCAGCTAAAAACAATATAAAATTACAAATATCAAAATCACAATAAAATCACAATACCCATTCCATGTAAAACCCATCCCATAACTATACGTTAAAAGCCTGCCTGACCAGAACCTGCCAATGAAAGGCCAGCTAGGAGGGGGCCAGCCTTGCTTCTCGTGGAAGGGCATTCCAGAGGGAAGGAGCAGCCACTGAGAAGGCTCTTGCTCGTGTCCTCACCAGGTGAGCCTGTGATGGTGGGGGGACCAGGAGAAAGCCTTCCCCAGAAGATCTTAGGGTTCTAACAGGTTTGTATAGGGAGATACGGCCTCTCAAATAATCTGGACCGAAGCCGTGTAGGGTTTTATAAGTCATAATCAACACTTTGAACTGTGCCCGGACAAAAAATGGTAGCCAGGGAGTTTCAGGGAGTTATGTGGTCCCTATAATTGGACCCAGTCAGCATTCTGGCAGAGGTGCTTTGCACATGCTCAAGTTTCTGAACAGTTTCCAATGGCAGCCCCATGTACATTGCACTGCAGTAGTCCAAATGGAATGTAATCAAGGCATGTGTCTGACGTCTCAAGGAATGGGCACAGCTGGCAAATGCACTCCTGGCCACTGCTGAAACCTGGGCATCCAGGCTCAGAGTACAGTCCAGGAGCACACCCAAGCTGCAAGCCTGAGATTTCAGGGGGAGTGTAACCCCATCCAGCACAGGCAATGTCCCTATCCCCTGATCTGCCTTACAACTGATGAGGAGCACCTCTGTCTTGTCTGGATTAAGTTTCAATTTGTTTGCCCTCATCCAATCCAAATAAACTAAATTCCTATTCCAGCCCCATAATCCCTTTTAGGCAACACTGCATGGGTACTAGGAAGTATTGCATTAGGCCAGTGGTTCTCAACCTTCCTAATTCTGTGACCCTTTAATACAGTTCCTCATGTTGTGCTGACCCCCAAC
The DNA here is from genome assembly GCF_019175285.1 of Sceloporus undulatus. NCBI lineage: Eukaryota > Metazoa > Chordata > Lepidosauria > Squamata > Phrynosomatidae > Sceloporus > Sceloporus undulatus. Next base: position 109,490,551 of record NC_056524.1, on the reverse strand, counting down.
CATAGAGGAGTAGTGTCTCGGTTCCTAAGACCATCGGAAATGTGTGTTTTCCGATGGTCTTAGGTGAGCCCTGTGAAAGGGTCGTTCAACCACTAAAGGGGTCACAACCCACAGGTTGAGAACCGCTGCATTAGGCAATGTGGTCACGGGGCACAAACCCACTCCTTCCTCATAGTAATTTAATGTGGGGAGGAGTATATACCCCTCTTATTTCAAAGTTTGCTTGTTTGTTTTTTGAGGCCAAGATTCTTGTTATTGTTTCCTAATCGAATTTAATTGTTACATGGCTGCTCATCTCTTTCTTTGTCCTTTTTCTCCTCTCATCCCCCTTTTTTTCTCACCCCAAATGTGCCACCATAGTTGGATCCTTCCCTGAATTCTTGCTCCTTTCACTGGTACTAAATCAACCCTTGGAAAGGTTTGCTTCCTGAATTCTGTCTCTCTTTTTTTCATCCCTCCTCCCCAAGCACCCTGCCAGTGTCGGAGGTTGGTAACTTGAACATAGAAAATAGATTTTGGCTTCATACTACATCTGTGCTATAATTTTAGGTTTTAGATTTAGTATGTATATGGAGAGGATTACCATGGAAGGTTAAAGAATTCATTGAAATGTTGACATATGATTGAATTTAGAAAATGAAGCAATAACATAATGGGAAGTAAATGTGAGTGTATAGGTCTGGGCATGTGTGGGAAACAACTTGAAGGCACTCAACAACAACAACATTTTAGTCCTCACTGTTTTAGGGAGAACCTAGGGAAAGAGGAAAATCCCAGTTCAAATTTGTTTTGTTCTGCCTGACACAGCACTGTGGTTCATGAAAAAGATATTTAATCTTGTTACAACATTTAAGGATCTATTTAAAGACAAGACACAAACCAAGTGATTCAAATAAAAAGAAAGGAGATTCCAGTTAAACATTAAAAGACTGTTCTACAGTGGAAGAGTGTGTCTCAGAGGGTGGTGGACTTTTCTCTGTTGAAGATTTTTAAACCGAGTTAGTAGTGGTCAATTGTCAGGGGTGCTTTAGCAGTGGATTCCTCTACTGACAGTGGGCTTTGCCTAGGCCTGAGGTGTGGATCACAGGGTCATTTTAATTGCCCCAAATGAACTTAAATGCCCTCTGAAGGGCATGCGAGAATTTTGCCATGTTTGGGGGACATTTTAAGCCTCAGAGAGGCCTTTTTAAAAAAGAATGGATTTCCAGATTTTTTAATCTGAGACCCCTCAAAGTCCCCTCAGGGGCTAATGCAGCCCTCTAGTTTCTACTCCTGCACTAGCTGGGCTTTGAGATCCTTTCCACTCTATGATTCTATGTAAGACAAGGCACACCGGAATCTTCAAAGACTAATGCCACATTATGATCATGGCAGGAAGGGGGATGACTTATTCCTAATTCCATATTAGATGTTCATTGATTCATTGTATTGTTATGCTTTGTTATTTTGTTTGTTTTTTTTTCCCCCCCCCCCCCCCCCGGTTTGTTAAAGGAACTGAATGTATTTCTATATGGGAGCAGAGAACAAAGTTCCTGAACGGTTACATTAAAAGAGAATCAGATCCAGGGAATTACTCCATTTGAAAATGCTGATATCAGCATAACAGTATGACAAGCATTTATACATCTGCCACACTCTCTGATGTTAGACTACACCAGGAAGATCTTCCTTTATGGAATGTAAACCAATATCAAAGTGAATATCGGGTTGCTAAAAAAATTCTCTCCTTGACTACTTTACACCTTCAGTGACTACATAGTCAAGATGCCATATGTTCTTAATGAAACACATCACTTGAAGATGTGTTGCTAATTATGGATGATTTTGGATGCTAGTAAGCAGGTCAGACTGATCAAGGTTACAGCTGTATGACTGTCACTCACAACAAGGCCCACCACTGGAGACATGAACAGCACTTCCCAAGTAGTATGTTATATTCACCCCCGCATTCTGAAAACCTCTCAAAGAATAAGTAGTTGAAGCAGTTCTTCAATTATTCTCTGGCTTTACTGTACTATTTCTCTGACAGACGTGTTTTCTATTCTCCAGAATCACTGGAATACTGTGCCAGCCTGAATGTAGTACTTGTTTCTTAAAGCTCTTTCATTGCCCATTCTCTGGTTTCACAGTGCGCTCTAGCCATTCACTCTCAAATGAAATAAAATATTAAGGCAGGGTTGAGAATCATGAAACACTTGTTCTCCAGTCACAATCTCTAGCTGTCACTATTGCTAACATTCCCTGTAAAACAACCAAAATGGAGGCAGATCTTGCTTTAGAATTCTTGGTGCCCACACATACAGAGGCAAAAAAGGACCCAAAATTGCCTCAAAAATGAGACTGACATAACGTTACATCTGGTCATCCATAGCAACACAGTGCAGGCTGTGTGGAGTTTACAACTACTGAAAATGATTCCCAGTACCTACCCCACATTAGAGATTTTGGCTTTGTATTGAGTATAAAGAGATGGAAGACAGGCAGACTTGTAAGAAAAAAAGAAAAGAAGTTAACTCCGCATGAAGGCACTACAGTAGTTCCTGTCTGATCTTGTAAGCTTAGCATGATCAGCGCTGGAGAGAACTTGGATGAGACTGCCCTTTGCCGTAGGAAGCAACTTGCAAACCCATTTCTGGGTACTCCTTGCCTACGAAAACCATATGATATTCATGGAGTTGCTCCAAGTCAAAAGGTGACTTGAAGGCACATAGATGCACATGCGCGCACGCACACACAAAAGAACTGATATTCAGCCATGTATCCTTAAAGATATGCTTGTCAATGACATCATCTGGCAGATTTAACAAAAACACCTATTATTAACAAGGGATTGCCAAAGTAACTTCTAGGCAATTTGGTTGACATTTTGTGTGCCATAAGGTTCCAGAGTTGTTAGTTTGCCAATTAGTCCCCTTGCAGAACTACAACTCTTTTGATTCATTCCACCCTCCTCAGCAATGGACAATGTACACTGGGCACTTGGTATCTGCTGGCATTTGGTTGATTCTATGGTTCCAGGACTCCCTGTGGATACCAAAATCCATGGTGCACAAGTCCTATTAAACACAATAGACTACTAAAATGGTGTCCCTTACATAAAATGGGAAATTCAAAGTTTACTTTTTGGAATTTATTTATATTTTTTGAATATTTTCAAGCGGTGGATTGTTGAATCCCTGGATAAAGAATACAGTATGTGGATATAGATGGCTGACTATACATAAAAGATTACAAAAGCCACTTATAACTGAATACAGCTCTCTTACACAATAAAATGCCTCACAACAGGACAAAAATGTGTAACAATATTTAGTCCAAGAAAATGATGGCCTTGTATCTTCTACTCTGGCAAACAGGTTTCACAAGCAGTAGCCCATGGGTTACATGGGACTCTGAAGTGGTAGCGGCATATTACATGCCCTTAATCTTACAGATACTGTTCAGATTTGGGGGTTGGTGTCACCAATATGCTGATGACACCCAACTCTCCTTTCCATCCATATGCAAAAAGCTAGTTTCAGTGTTAAGCCAGTGACTGGTATAAGGAATTGGCTGGATAAGAATGAACAAACTGAAGCTTTATCCAAACAAATGTTCCTGGTGAGTTGGAAGGCACATTAAAGATTCCATCTATGCTGGATATGGTTACACTCTACCTGAAATCTCAGGTTCACAGGTTGGGCATACTCCTGAACTCAGATTTAAGTATAAATGCACAGGTTTCATCTGTAGCGACAAGTGCTTTTGCACCACTAAAACTGGTGTGCCAGCTGCATCCCTTCCTTGAGATGTCGGATCTGGCCATATTCACACATGGCTTACTTACATTTCCATTTAGATTACCATGATACACTCTACAAGGGGATGCCTTCTAACAGTATTTGGAAATTGCAGCTAGTTCAAAATGCTAGAGCCAGAATGCTTACAGGAACATAGCTTTCCTATTATATCAATTCGACTGGCTTTCTGTCTATTTCTGGACACTATTCACAATACTGGACACAAGAGGAAGCCTTGTCAGTAGCTGGATTAAGGAACTCCCTTCCAATACAGGTTAGACTCACTTCCTTCCTATTGTTCCTAATAAATGAATTTGAAAAACAGAAATTAGAGGATTAACAAGTCAAGCACTCCATGTCTGTGTATGAGCTGGATTTAATAATCTAATTCCTGGATTAAAAAAAAAATCAGAGTCCTGTTACTAAATTGTTTTAATGGCATTTTAATAGTATCATTTAATGTACTATTCAATTTTATTATGTAGTTTAATACATATGTGTGAATTCATATTTTATATGTATAGCTTATAGTGTATTCATTAGGAACTTTTGAAATATGATGTGTGAGAGACAAGGCCCTTTGTGAGCAATAAAACAGAAAGGTTCCCATTAGATTATACCTTACCTTTGAAAATGTGTATGCAATTTGAAATCTTTATTCCATATGTTATATCATCTGTGTGATAGCAGGAAGAAACGGTACTGCTGCGCACCATGAACATCTCAAATAGCTTATTAGGACAAAACAAGTAACCGAGGAAGATGGTGGGATCCATTATGAAGTACAACAGGAAGCTGACTGCTTAGGAGATTCTAAAAATGTACCATCAAATGTAAGCTACAATTGAACTATAATGCCTCTTCCAACTGACTGTAAAATCACTATGTGTTAGGCAGATTTCACTTGGTCTCTTTCACTTTTTTCTAGTTCCCATAGTAACTGCAGCTAGTAGACCTGTTTCCTTCTATCAGTATTTTCAAAAGACAATGAACATGTTTCGTTTGTTGGTTTGTTTTCTCCCCCACATCTGTAATAAAAATGTACTACTGACCATTGGCTGGAACACAACATTCCATTTCAAGATCTGTGCTTTTTCCCACAAAGATAAAATTGTTCTTTTAACAACATTCAGATGGATACAGAAACTAGCTGAGGTGTTTTCAAAGACACTTTTAGTGTCATACAGTATATGAAAATAACATCTGTTTCTTTCCATCTTCTCCAGGAGCCCTATACAAAAGGACATTAAGGTGCCTTCACAAGCCTGTGACCCTGACTATAAAGCAGTAACATGATTTTTGACAACTTTTTCACCAACAATATACTTAAATGAATTTTCCCCAACAGTTCACCTGATTCCAAAATGCTACAACTGCCAGGCAAACTCAGGCTGCATCCACACTGTAGAAATAATCCACTTTGACCCTGAATCTGGGATTTGTGAGATATTTAGCCTTCTCTGACGAAGCACTCTGGTCTCACAACAAACTACAATTTTCAGAATTCCTTACAATTGAGCCATGGCAGTTAAACTGGTGTCAAACTGGATTATTTCTGCAGTGCAGATGCAGCCTCATACTCTCAGTTGTTTAGTATAATGGCACTGGGATGGACTACATTTCAAACATGGGTTTCAGAACTTTCACAAATAAATTTGAGTCCAGTGGCTAGCAGTTATGTATCATATCCTATTGCAACAGTTCATCTGTTGGGAGTTTTTCCAAAAAGAAATTAGATATAGAAACCAGCTGTACCTGTATTCTCCCCACATAGACACCAAGGCTGCTGTATGTAGTACAGATAAAGTTTGACAGAGCAGAATGTGAGTTTAAAAGTCTGTGGAAGAGTCACACATTCTTACATGGGAAAAGCAGGCTGGTTTTGCTGAAAATGACAGACTACCAATGCTATTTTCATAAATTGACCTCCTTATAGGGCAATGCGTATTAACTGTATTTAATTTATTTACTTAATATCCCACATTCCCCTAACATAAGCTTCAAGGGAGCATATCAATCATTAAAACAAACTATAAGTTAAAAAAATGTTAATACAACAGTTTAAAAACAATTAAGTTCTAATTCTGTTTGAAAAAACACACATTTTATTTATTTATTATTATTTTATTTATTTATGGTATTTATACCCCGCCCTTCAGCCCTAATGACTATCAGAGTGGCATTTAAAACAAGTTGAAAAAACACCTTTAATGCCAATTAAAATACTGTACAGGCACAACAAATTCCATTAAAACCTCCATCTGCTGCAGCAAGTTGAAACCCAAAGGACTGCCTAATTTTTTTTTTAAAAAAAGAAGGGTCAATATGCAAAATGATGCAGATACCAAAACACAGCAAGTACTGGAAGCACTAGAAAATTTGGATCCATTTCCTGTATGAACTCCCCACCTAGATAAAGCAACAGCTAATATGTGGCAGCGTTTTGTTTTGTTTTTGTCTACTCTATGGATGCGAGTCTTCTCTTTTAGAATTCTATTACACTCCTGTAACATTTCAGAACCTCATCAGCATGCAAAATCTTATTGACTGCATTAGATTTCCATCACCACTAGAAAAGCCACCAACCTAAAAATCAGGCAACTACATTCCCCATATGTCACTGTCATAGGATAATATTTTGTTCAACTGCTCTTGGGGTTGTGGGGAGTGAATGAAAAATAACTGTAGTAAAAGTAGGAGTGTGTTTGTATAGGAAGAAACTAGCCTACTAATAGGAAAGAAGAAAGCCATGGGTAGATGCAATGCAATTAGATGTTCATTCCAGCTACTTCTTGATGAATCATGCATGTGCCTCTGGATGAGAGCCCAACTCTTGACCCCATGACCCCACTCCACATTTTACTACTCCAGATCTCAGTTGCTAGCCTCAAAGTCCTCTCCTTTCCCTCTTTTTTTCTTTTGGCATTGTTTTCACAAGAATACTATGTTAATACTGAAGGCAAATAACCTCTACTAAATTAGGGTCCTGGAAAAGTACTTTGTCATAAAGTCTGTGAGTAAGGAAGAATTCGGTTTCAAAGAAAGAAAGAGCAGAGACTTCACACTGGGGCTAAACGACCCCAGAAGAGAAAGCCGTATTCCATCGCAACATCATTTACCGCTCTTATTGTTCAAAGTGGCAAGTCGCATATGCACAGAAACAACACACTCACTTTAAAAAAAAAAAAAATTTAAATGCAGGAAAGAGTCACCTAAAATAACAAACCAATGAATAATTGAGATAACAAATCAAGAGTAAAATGAGTATCTACATTTTATTTTTAAAAATGCTCTTGAAAAGATAGCATTTTTCTGGATAGCACTTTACTGCCCCCTTTTGCACTTTTAACATCAGAACAGGTTTGAGCACGAACATGCTGTTGTAAATCCCAGTGAGATAACCAAGGAGAAGAACAAAGCCATTGGTTTACAGACAGTCAAACTATGCGTTTTGAAGCATTATAGTAATTACAGAGGATATAAATAAGTGTGATGGGTAAATTATTTCATGTAGCTATGGAACAAACTCAGTAATGGAGGGTTAAACTAAGATCTCTGTATTTTTACAAGCACATTCACACATGGAGATCTTTCCTGTTATTTTGTACAGCCCTTCTTTTTGTATTTTTGTAAAGGAAAAATATACTGCCAGTTTCGGGGAAAGAAAGGAACAATAAAGAGACTGTGTGCCATGTGAATGCTGTGGTGTCAGCATGTGCAGGAACTTAAATGGGCACGGATGTCTTTAAAATCTGATATTTTACAGAGTAGTAATATACCAAAAATAAAACCATAAAAAGAAAAGTCCAAACTAATTCAAATGCCCTTGCATGGCCATAGGGCAAAAAACCAGTTTGACAGCTCTTAACTGCAGCTGCACTAGTACTGTTGTATGCATGGCCATATTTTTGTATACTTCTTTTCCTTCTTAAACACAATAAATCTACTGTCTACTAGATGGTTATTTACAAACTACTAATTCACTTGGACAATAAGAAAGAAAGACACTACCGCCCCAAGTAACCACAGATTCCATTTGACAAAACCCATGTGCTGTGTACCTTTATATTTAAACTTAATCCATTTCCCTCTGTCATCTTAAAATTACTAAACGAGTCACAATAATATTAAATTTCACTGCCTACAGCACTGTGCAATTGAACCTTTGCTGTAATAAAAGCCAACTCCCTTTGATATAAAGATTGGTGATCTAGTTACTAGCCAAGAAATACAGAAAAATCTTGTGCTGTATTAAACCTCTGTGTATGTGTATATGTGTGAGCTCAAACTATACAACACAGAGCATTCCAAAGTGTCTATATATCAAAAAAATCATTTTGCCTTACAAAAAAAAAAGTTCTTTACCATGTTTATCACAAACACTGGTTGACTTGGAGTAACATTACTTCACTTCAGTGTTACCATCTGGAAAGCCGGACAAATCCCTTCCTTGAAATGATACAGGGATTCAGTACATAATGCAAGAGAAAGTCGGAGTGAACCTAGTGGTTTTTCTGAAGACAAAGAAATTTCATCTCTAACTGAGCTAACAGAGGCCGGCTGGCATCTGTCCACGAGTTCGCTTTTTAAAGGGCACGGTAAATCACACACTGAAGCTGGTTGAGACAACACAACAAGATGAGTCTACTGCTGGTCTGCCAGTCTCCCGCACTCAGAAATCCTTTTGTCAGCCAAAGTGTAAGGAGGGAGCATTAAAGTTCTGAGACTCCTTCCTTTTAATTACAATTTGTCAGCACCTGCACAGTCTTGTTCTGAGTCATACAGCAGGAACAAAAAAGGGTGGGGATTGTCTTGCTGTTTGTCTAGAATGTTAAAGCCACAAATGTGCCTTACAATACAGGAGAATCTAGTTTCCCTCCTCCCTCAGATAAAAAGTTTGGACTGCTTGAATTAGGGCAGAGAAGCTTCCTAAAGGATGATGTTTTCAAGCCGGAATGGGTTGCAACAATTTCTTCACACTGTCAGTGTGAATAGCTGAAGCCAGTTCATCCCAACACTTTCCTCCTCTGAAAACTTCATACAGTATATATTTATTTTTAGGCCACCGTTCCATGACCGCACCATCATGATGGCAGTCCCGTGTACATAGGCCTACATTTAAATGGGGGATATAGCTACATTTAAGTGGCAGATACTGCTTTCTGTACTTGAATCCTTTCACTCCAATGTGAAACCTGTTTGTTATTTCTATCTCTTGTTATTGAAACAGAATTCTTATTTATCACATGCTTTAATGACAAAGTAGCAAACACTAGCAAATTAAAATTGCAAGATGCATACTGTATACTAATTAAGGTTGCTTTGCACCCCCAAAAAGCACCTATACAGATTGCAGAGGGTAATTAAAGATGTACAGTGGACCCTTGTTATACGCTGGGGTTTGGTTCCAAGATTCCTCATGGATTACAAAATCCATGGATGCTCAAGTCCCATTAAATATATGACATAGCAAAATGGTGTCCCTTATAAAAAATGGAAAATCAAGGTTTGATGTTTGAAATTTATACTGTACTTTATTTGAATATTTTCAAACCGTGGGTGCTTGAATCCATGTATAAAAAATCAGTGTATAAGAAGGGCCAACTGTACTAAAAACTTAAAATATAAAATCAAATTTTATCTACTATACCAATTGACAGTTTAAAATCCTAATTTGATACTTCTTGTTCCATTTAAAATGGGGAAAATAAGGATGTCATTGGATGGAGTTGATTTACCACCTTGGAAGAAGGATTACTGTACATAGAAACTGCATGAAGCAGCACCACTTTGTGAATTTTAGAATTTATATCTAAAGTTCCTGCTCCCCAACAACTTTGGACCAAAGTACTGGTTGAATCTCCCCTATCCAGAATTCTGAAATCCAAAATTGTGCACATGGGTGGTCAAAACAGTGACACTTTTGCTTTCTAATGGTTCAGTGTACACAAACTTTGTTTCATGCACAAAATCATTTTTAAAATATTATGTATAAAATTACCTTCAGGTTATTTATCTAAGATGTATATGAAACATAACTGAATGTCATGTTTAGACTTGGGTTCCAGCTCCAAGATAGCTCATTTTATATATATGCAAATATTCCAAAATCCAAAACAAAATCTGAACTCCAAACATTCTTGGTCAAAACCATTTCAGATAAAGTGGAAGATTCAGCCTGTATTCCAACTCAAAACTTAATCTCTAGATATACATTTAGCTCATTTTGTAAAAAGCAACCATGATTTGTTACAAAAGTATCAAAAAGAAAAGGAATTCAAAAAATTTAGCCATGACTTGTTTTCTGTTTTTCTGTTTATTTACATATTTTAAACTCATGTAGTATGAAAAATATTGCAAAATACAAGAAAAATATATGTAAAAAAACCCCAGACATATGGTGCAGAACAACTCTGTCTCAATACTATTGTGCCCCTCACCCCAATGTTGTTAGAACTGTAAGACTTTACAGTATGGATCTTACAGAGGTGGGTTAGGCATTGATACAGAGACAAAAGACAACCAAATCATGATTTCAGATAAGGTGGAAGATTCAGCCTGTATTCCCACTCAAAATTTAATCTCTATATACACAGTTAGCTCATTTTGTAACCTGAAGATCTGTTTCACACACTGCAGTAATGCAAAGGTATATCTGTCATCATGATTCATGCATATACTTATGAGGAAGTAGTAGTTAATTCAACTTTCCCAAGACTACCTGTGTGATGCATGCTCAAGAACAAGCCTGTTTTTGGACTATACTAACACTACACATTTTTATGTGTGTAAAACATTTAAATTGTCCATCTTTGTTAAAAGATACATTAACACCCAGAACACACTAAACTGTTAAGACAGTTGGAAGCCAAGAACAAATGATAAAGCTGAGTCTGCAATATCTGAAGACTAGGGCAAAAGTCTACAGTGTGATGGTGCTTGGAAGCCACATACTTAAACATAGATGCTGTCATCATAAAACACAATATGGCATATGGTGGCTATGATGTGGGTGTGTTCAGCGGTTGCTACTTTTTTGTTGGAAGCATTCTAACATATTAAAACTGAGTTAGAAAAATCTTTCACATTTGTAGATGCATATTTTAAAAGAATTATACTTCTGTGATGTGGAATTTAACTGAGGTTAGTCAGTTAGTATTGTTAGATCCTGTGTGCTTTTACTGTTGCAAAAATACTCCACAGTTAGAAAGATATACTGTATATTCACCATCCGTCATTAGATGGTTAGATCTTGCTGCTTTACTGAAGTATGAACATATATCTTATGGGTGTCATCTCCAAGAAAATGGATTTTTGGAAATATGGCATTTTGGGAAACATTGATTCTTGGTATCTGCTGGGGTTGGTTCTCCGTGGATACCGAAATCTGTATATGCCCCAGTCCGATTAAATACAATGGCATAGTGAAATAGTATACTTTATATAAAACAACAAAATCAAGGTTTGCTTTTTGGAATTTATATATATATATATAAATACTGTATTTTCAAGTCATTAGTGCATGAATCCATGGATTAAAGATCCATGGGTATGAAGGACCAACTGTACTTGTAACATTGTATATGGCTAGCCCTTTCTCATATCCTAGGTACTCTTCCTTTTTTTCCCTGTCTCATTCTTTTTCCCTTATTTTCTTTACAACCATATTTTCACATATCTATTTTAAATATTTAAGAAAAGCATGGGCATGCAGTGACATGCCCGATACAATTATCCAATGGACAAACAAACTTTATTAATTTACTACACCTTTTACTTATCTTTCCACACCACCCAGTACTAATTACAACAATAGTTTCAAGCTGGAACGCCTGCTCAGTTTTTATGCCATGGGCTTTCTGGAAGCAGACACCCATGCATTTTATTTTTACTTTGACAAAAAGCCCTTTCCTGTAGCTCAACTTCAGCAAGAGGCCTAAACACAGCCTCAGCTTTCAGCACATTACAATTACATTATTTTAACGTCTTCCCTAAATACCAGGACTACAAGAATTAATGCAGAGCCAATATTTTAATGACCACAAATAAGTAAGGATTTTTTCTTGCGATCCTTTAACGAAATCAAATGAATCACATATATTGTGTAGGCTTTGACATATGGAATTATTGAACATCACATGTATCTGTTTCCTTGGAATCCAGTCCTAAACATGGTTTTCTGGCAGTAAGCCTCAACTGAGATAATGGGACTAACTTTGAGTACAAATGGCTAGAACTGCATAGTAACAGTTGGCTATCATGATGCCTGAATTTCCCTGCTCATCTCCAATAAAATCTAGAGCTATCTTGGGAAAGAAAAATAGAACATGAGAGATAGCAAAGGTTAAGCACTGCAGAAGAGTTAAACCAAACTGTTCTTAAAATAAAAGATTAATTACTGTAAATGTGAAGAAAACAACCGGAGTGCAGACAGAAGATGAAAAAGGACAGCAGAGCCATTCAAAGGAGCCAAAGTGTTCCTAATTTCAAATGGCACTTTTATCCAATCAAGCGTACAAATCAATGGATGCTTTGGCACCAGTTTAAGCAGATGGCAAACTCCAGCAGAAGCAGACCTGCAGCAAAGATTACCCACTTGAGAGTCAGCATTACATCGGTGTACAGAATTACCTACATGACTCTCAGAGACCCAGATTCTCTACCTCCCACACCGGCCACCTATCAATAACTAGGAAAGTTTCAGTGACAGTTTTATCACTCAAGAGCAAAAGTGGTAGCTTATTGCAAAAGGAGAGGTGGGCTTCTAGCTGTGCCTCCACTTTCATACCATCTAGGTGCCTCAGCCCCTGGATCAACACATGATGTTCCATGACATCATGCTGGCATGGTGAGCTAACCCCAGGGCCAGCTGTCTGAGATCAAGGAAAAGGTAGCACTCTCCTGCCCCCACACACTCTTATGTACAAGAGCCAACTGGAATGACAGATAGAGCTTACCTCACCTTGGGACACAGAGCAGTATCTTTCTGCCACATAGATGACACAACTTTGTCCTCTTAACACCATACTGTCATTTAGCACCTCTTAGCATCTAATGCCTTAGCAGCCTCTCCAGGGTCATTTCCATGTTACCAGAAAGTGAGAGAATGAGTGGGGACACACTGTTGCAGCATGCTGAGCTCCAAGAAAAGATCTGGACACATTGGTGCTCATACCCCCACTCTGCACAACTGTAAATGTGAATTGTGATGGTGTGAATCAAACTACTGTAATACCATCATAATTCATGAACTGAATGCCAACCAATGTTTCTCGTTACTTTTGTTTGCTACTACTTTCTTTATAGAAGTAATTTGAACTGAGCTCTTGAATCTATTTACTTTTCTGATAGCCTCCTAATGTTTCAACACTAACAAATTAAATTTCTCTGGTGATTCAACATTAACATGTTAGTGATAATATTTGCAAGCTCTGATCAGCTGAGATGTTTCCAAATGTGCAGTAGCAAGAGCAGAACTGAAAGATGTTTCCATCCTCTCAGAGTTTTCTGTACATGCCAGAAGAGGACTGGGAAGGTGAAGGACTCCTGGAGATCGCAAATAATGACTGTTTGTGAATGTTCCCCCAGTGTTTTCATTGCTTCTTTCCCGTCTTCATTCCTCCCTATTGTGTTTCATACTGAAACCAAGTTAACAAATGACTTTGCATTACACATAATTTCACAAAATATTTAAGCAGTCTCAAGCAGCAGAGATATATTTTACATAAACAAATGTTACTCTGTGCATTGCCACATAAATAATAAATAGGCCCCATCCCTATTTATAATCCCCATTCCCATTTCACAGGGGTACCAGAATGGCCTTGCCCCACTTCTTAAGCACTGGATTTTGCTGAAACTTCATTACTATAAGGAATTCTGGGCAAGCTTTCTCTTCTATATACAGGACTGGATATTCTGCTTTCATTGGCTATGACCTGACAACTTCCATGTCCAATAAAGAATGCTGTGTGGCTGCACACTTCTGCTTCTAAAGGGAACATACAGGGAACATATAGCTCAAAGTGGCTGTTACCTGACTCTTTCCCCCTGCTGCTTCTAGAAAATGTTCATTGGTCCACAATGATCTATTAATACATGTTTAATAACTCCAAGACAGAAAAATTCTAGAAGATGTCACCCTTATGTTCATCCTCAGCTGTTCCCTTGACACCTCTATAGTTTAATATACATCTTCTAGAAACACTTCAGGAACTGTTAACCTATCAGCCCTCACAGTTCATTCTTGTCTTTACAAAGAAACATAAAGAAACTATGTCGAAATTTAAAATATGGCATTATGCAACTTTAAGCAGCCAGGCCTGCTACATTTGAATGTTATATTTATATTGCACTGTAAAGGGCATTGAAGTTAGCGCCACAGATATACTTGGATAGCGACTGTAAGTGCAGCACAAATGCCAACACCATCCCACTTCACTATCCTGCACTGGCAGCAACCATCATTAGATACAGGTGAAAAGTCTTCAGGTCATGTGGGCTATTTATTTTGTAAAGTAAGCAAAAAAGGGACATCTGTAGCAAACTGTGGTTCTTCTCTCATAATTCTGCTGTGGACAGCCTGTACCTCTTCTGTACCATTTTACAGCTACCTAATTACCTTGTTAAACTGGCTACTTCATACAATAAAAGTTATACCATATATTTGTCAAGACTGCAGTAAAGTTCACCATGACCACAGTGATTCAGCAGGAAAGTAAGATAAGTTTCCACTCCTTAAAACTTTAAGAGCTGATCTAACATTTAAAAAACAATTGTTAATGTATTTCCAATTATTCTAATGAGAGCTAACTTGAGGACTTAGAGGCTGAACAGATCGACCATTAAGGCCAGTCTGGGGGTGGAATGTAGATGCCCTGACTCTGCCCCCAGGCCAGTGTGACATCGCGTGCTGCACTGTACGGCGTGCGGCATCACAGCGCTCTTCTGGTGCTGAATCTAGATGCAGCGCCAAAGGAGCGCAGAAAAGCCACAGCGCCAGCAGCTACGGTGCCCTTTCTGCAGTGCAGAAAAGTGAGATCGGGGCTGCAGCCCCGATCTAGCACAGAGAGAGGTGGCTGCTATTATACCTTACAAAACATTTGTAGTTCTAAATATGAATGCTACTATCTACTGGGGTAAATCCAATCAATATTTTCAAATTAATGTGCATCCTATCAGAGGGACCTGGGTAAACTACAGTTATGTAAAATCCTATTGATTCAATGGGTCTACCCAACTTGGAACTAACACAGGATTTCACTCACCATCTTTAGTGGCACAAACTGGGTTAAAGGTAGGCTTCAGAAGGATAACCAATGGCATGGCTATGGCTTGCAATGAGGAACATAAATTATAATCAGGACTGGCCTGTACCCCAATGCTGTTCCTTAGATTAGTATTTGCCTTGCACTATTTGAAGAGGCAAAATACCTAGAGCAATGTCAAGTGCTAATGGCCTCATTTGTGTGACCAATTCTTGGCAGAGAGAGAGAAGATACAACACCCACTTCATCCTGCATACCACAAGTCCTAATCTGAATAATGCACACATGTAAATCCAGTTTTAAGATTTGCATCCACTGTTGCTTTCAGGGGGGACAACATAAAGACGTACACTTGACAATAGCTGCATGGGAGAATGCTGAATAATTGCCTCTTCCTTTCTGCTGTATCAAAATGTACTCAGCCTTATCTGCAACATTTTTGAAATGTGACATGACAGGTAAGTTCAGAAAGCTAAATGTTGGATAATGGTTAGCAAACAAATGACACTGGTTTTTATATTATTTTAATCACTTTAACCCTTGTTGCAACAGAAAGCATAAGGCCAGAGTAATTCAGCTGCTTCTTTTGTGATTTGCCTTCCATAAATATGCACCAGTCTGTATTTCAAAAGCTGAAGGAGGCCGCAAGCTTGCTGGACATTTATCATGCCCTGTTCCCTGTGAACAAGCAAATACTTTAGCTGAATAGCCCATTAGCAATCATTGTCAAATACAGAATGCAAGGTGCTTGGATGTGACCAGCCTGTAAAGTAGAGGACGCTGCCCTGAGCTTTGCATACTATCTACAGCCAAAATGGATCTTTTGCTATAGATTTCTGAAGGTTAAGCTGGGACAATGGAAAACATAGCAGCATTTTAAGACTTCATACACTTACACAAATATATTCAGCTCTCTGCAGTGCATTTGTTAAAACCGTAGTAACTTGGAACAGCTTCTCAACTTGGGTTTGGAAATACAGTTATGGGTCAAAAACTGTTTTAAAGAGCCTTGGCAGAAGGGAAAACATACAAGGCAATTTGGAGAATTTTACCAGTCGTCTTGTTCAGAATATACCAAAACTCAAAACACAGTGACCCACAAGAATAACAGATTACATCTAGTCTGGAAGTGTCAACATGTGGATTTTTGCCAAGCTTACCCCATGATCTCCACTAAGAACCTGGATTCCCTTACATGTTGCTTTACAATTCAACACGCTTAGTCTGTCATGCATACAGCCTGGTGATAAACTTGGCAGTTCTTTTCTGTTTCAGACTAACTCATTGTTCAATAATAGCTTGTGGCTTCTTTTTCCTTTTTGGGCTCTTGTACAAACTGGGAAGAGTCTACCAAGTATAAGACTAAGTTATTTTATGAAGAAAGCAGATGGACTGAAAAATACACATGGCTTTGAATGTTTTCTTTTCTTCCTTTCACAAGTGCTATAAGACTTGTGTGATGATGTGGTTTAAGCACTGAGCTCTGGACTATGGAGACATGGATCAAATCCCCACTTGGACCTTGGGCAAGTCACATTCTCTCAGCCTCAGATGAAGTCAAAAGCAACCCCTCTCTGAACAAATCTTGGCAAGAAAACCCTGTGACAGACTGGCTTTAGGGTTGTCATAAGTCAACAACAAATAGGACCTAATACTATTTGGAAAAACAGCAGTGGTAATCTTCCTTTAAGATGGTTCTAATTCCGTTGACATTTTTTCAACAGAATCTTGTCCAACTGTTTGAACATGAAGCAGATCCATCATGGCATTCAGCTCTGGATTTCAGCCTCTGGGAAATAAACTGCCAGCTGGACTAAGCTCAAGTTTATTTGTTGTGTGTGGGTGTGGGTATATGCAAAGATGGATTTTGCCATTTTTTTCCCCCCCCCCCCCCAAAAAAAAACAGTGAAATAACAAAAAATAATTCTCTAGAATCATCTAGCCAAGGAAAGAGGATAATATAGAATGTTTATTTTAGCTTCTCCTGTGGAGTGTAAGATCGAGAGCGCTCTCTGAAAGATGGCTGAAATCAAAAGCCTTCTCTTTTCTTTTCAGATAACCTCAGCCCTACCTAACCCTCCACCCTCTGTTCTTTGCCAGCATGGCCCTGCCTGAATCCCAAATAGATTAAGGAAACAAACTCCCAAGTGCAGCTAATCCTACAGAATGGATGTCGCTGAGACCAGGAGTTAAAAAGGAAAATCTTCTACATCTGAACAATTGCAGTGATCCGGAGTTTTAATCAGGCCAAATCTCAGCAATAAAAAAGGCAGTAAATGAAATCTACCTTTACCATATTATACTCCACCAATGAGCAAGAACTGAGCAGCTTTTCTTTACTGCTTTAACCAGCCTGGCCACAAGTAGGCCTTTCATACTTCCTAATCCCAGCCCCCAAGTTGGGTTTTCAGTTCTCACATAATACCTTGCAGCCCTGAAGCAAGGCCCTTAGTTTCTACATCCCTTTCATAGACGTGTCATTTCTAACATCAAGCTAATCTATATGTTGCCATGGTATCCCCATTTATCTGCCTTTACATCTTATGAGCTGCATGGATTTACCACATTATTTTTATCTGAAAGACAGAAAATGGTGGTTTTATTGCCATACAATCAGATTACCGCTGCTAGTTTCTCTATGCCTTTTTACCATACTTCAATCAAAAGGGATCACTTTCTTTATACCCTGCCCTTGATTTACATTACATCTGTAAAGGCCTAGTCTGGGTTGTAATCCCCTTATTAACTAGGAACAGGGTTGATTTGCCTAAAAATAAAAGCAAATTGTGTCAGACCTTTTCACTTTGTTTTTGATTTGGAACTACAAAATGGATTACTAAAGAAATCTTCAGAGTTCACACGGCCGCTATACTACTGAATTTAAAATGAGAATTAAACAAGTTAAACAAGGGGAACGATGTCAACGGTTTACATTTTCCATCATGGCTGAAGAGCTGAATAGTGTTATGTCTTTGTATGCACCGGCTTTATAGAAAGACAATGAAGCTGCAGGAGTTTTGTTCCCAAGGAGTTCTTAACACTGTCTTTGGCCATCACCCCCCTCCTGTCCACTTTACATTTGCCATATACAAATTAGAGAAATATACAACTTAGAAATATGAACAGGTATTAGGTCTCCAGCCTAATAAGTATATTTATTAAGATCCTCACACTTTAATCAAAATATTTTAACCAGGTAATAATCCTGCTCCTTCATTTAACATCTCCCTAGCACCAAAGGATAAGTTCTGCAGGGGAGGATAAAACAGTGTGTTTAAATTCAGTGGAAAGAACGAGTATGTTTTGATTACTTTTTTATCTTCTGAGAGATATCTTAATTGTTTGCATCAGTTAAGATGTAATTAGCCTTGATTATTTAAGCACAGATCCTTGCCCAATTTTATTTTATTTTATTTTTGTTTTGTTTTGTTTTTTTAAAAGATTCCCTAAATATCATGGCATCACATTATGGAGATTTCTCCTTCGGTCATCTGCAAACCAAAATCATACTAAAAGAAATTTTTTATGAGCTGAGAGTATATTATGACTGTCGTATTGAAAGGAGAGAAAGGAAAATCTTTCTAATTTCAGCTTGACTCAGACACTGCCTGTCTAACAGCAATTACTGAACTAAGAGTTGCTTTACTTTATAAGGCACGAAGATAAGAGACCTTGAGATAATTGGTATAAATATAGCAATTATGCTCCCAACTGATGACTGAGCAATGGACTATAAAATAAATGAATTAATTTAAAATTCAGGTTTTTGTTGGCAGTAAGGTTCAAATCTAAAAAGGGTAAAAACAAATCATCTAGGTTAGGTTTTTATCCAATGGCTGCCCTTCTCAACTGGAGTTAACTCACTAAATCAATGGAATTTGTATGTTAGTCCACCATTAAGCAACAGATTCTATGGTCCTACTCTAGATGTGAGTAGTTATTGGTTTTAGGCCTTGACGTCTTGCAAAAGAAACTTTTCTGGAGTAGAAAGTAATGAAAGGCTGTAGGTTCATACACATCTATCAAAGAGCAATCCCAATTCAACACAGAGAAACTTGCGTCTGAGTAAAAAATGTCTAGAACTGTGCTGCATAAGCTGTTTGCTTTGAATAGCACCTAGCAAAAAGTATATTTTGTATTAAATCTGAAAAGAAGTGTTTCAGGTTTATATTGAGTTCATTTTGCCTGTAACAAACTCCAGGATATATTTGTAGTTGTTATAGCAAAGTATCTTGGCTTGGCTTAGAGTACTTTAGGCCTCTCTTCTCTGAGGCAAAATCAGTGAGGGAACTGATTATGAAGCTCCTGTTGTGTAGATCATGTTGGAAAAGTACATTTTGGGGCATGATACATATTTTCCCAGTATAAGAAGGAGATACAGTTATTCTGTTTATAGATCTTCTAGCACACAGGGAAGCACCCAACCATTCTCACTGGTATCTAGCGAGAGAATCAGCCCCAAAAATCTTCATATAGAATATATATTATATTCGTCTAACATTAAGTCTATAGAAGTTAGGATTAAAGAGTAAAGCTCCGGGATTCCAAAATAAATCCTTGCCGACAAGGAGAGATAGTAAATATGTTGCAAGATAGCATTTCAGCAGACTCTTTACGCTCCAGTAGCTTCAGTTTTCTTGTGAAACAAGACTGTCCATTAGTTATAGTTTATCATCCTGACAAAATGGTAGGAATGGGGATGTGACGGCACTAACAATTCCACCCCTGGTGCTTTGTTCCCCCCTTTTCTACATTAAAACCGACAAGATTAACCCAAACGCACATTGCAGAGCACAGTTCAAGGGGCTATTCATTTGGCAGTGAATGTGCATTTGTTTGCCTACAAAAAGAAGAGAATAAGAATTTCACAAACAAACAATGAGAGGCCGGCTGGCTTATGCCACCAAAAAGGCAGCTCAAACAGGGCCATCAATTGTAGGCTATTTTATCAGTCTCTGACAGGTTAGTGTTTATTCAGGCTAACTGTGGCTGATTTCATGTGTAATAGGTTATCACTGGAGATATTACTAAGCTATTTGTTTGCTTTCCCTTAGTCAAAGTACATTTCCTTAAGGAAAAAGGCCCCACTGTGGGTGAGGAAAGAAAAAATATTAGTTGACAGGGCAACTCCATGCTAAGGAAGGCAACCTTAGATTACACAACATTGTTGATAAGTAGAGCTTCGTGTCCTTCACGCTTAAACCTAACAAACTGCAACTTGGGGGTTGCGGTATTGAGAGTTGGGTAGCTCTTATTGTGTTGGTTCCAGAGGACAAGCAACAAAGTATGTGAGGTAATCTCTTCTAATTGATAGGAATGGAGATGGGAAATACCCTTGACTGGTAGGTGTCACTGCAGTTACACAAGAGTTTGTTTTACTAGGCTTTCCTTGTAGCTAGTTTTCTAGAAGAAAAACCACAAGAGAGATATCAGAGTAAAATATTTTCCCCCACCTAATTTTATGATCACAGCCCTTGTGCAATATTGTTAACAGAACATTTCGGCGAAAGACTTAGTAAGTCATATAGCTTCAGACTCATATAAATGGAATCTGTCGCTGTCTTGCTTTCCTTTCCTGACACCTGCTAAAACTTAAAGTCACTACAGCGACTCACAGAATAGTTTTCATTTAGTAGAGTAGGCCACAACAGGCCCAAGACTAAAAGAACTTGCCTCATTTCAGTCTACATTTTCACATATGCATCATGAGCCTACAAAAATTCTTGTTTCATTACCAGTGGATATGTGAATAGAAATAATTATTAATCTCCAGTAAATACATGAAATGGTTCATGACAATCATGGTAGGGATCTCTTCTTACAATGGAAGGGTCTCATAGCTCAAGCCCATTGCTTTGCTTACTAAGAAGAAACTCTTATTGTGTTGCATGGGACTTACTCCCTTGTATCAATCCTCCGCAAGGACTCTTGAAAAGTGAGGAAGGGAGTCAATCTCCAGAAGATAATCTAGTTTTCCTCCACTACAAGATCATTTATAGTGATGAATTTGGAAATACACTATGTTACTCTAAAAAGTGAAGATCATCCCATTACCCACACACCCCCATAGAGCAATAGCACTCATTTATTTACAAATTTGCACCAAAGTTGCTGGCAGACCACAGCAGAGGAATGAGTTGTGTTTGAACTGATGAATCCAAAAAAGTTTGCATCGCCTCAAGAAGCACTGCATGTGTGGGAAAGGATATATTTAAATTGAGGAGGAGTGAGGTTTTGTCACTAACTCATAGTTAAACTTGCTATAGATAATATTGTGCGGCGGGTTGCTGTCACTGTTGTATTTTACCCAAATTAATTCACACAACAGGAGGAAACAGTAACACAAGCCCACTACTTCAGGGACAAAGCCTTAAGCTGTAATTCAGGCAAGCCCTACAAGGCTGAAAATGGACACTTTGGGTTAATGCGGAGGCAAGGAGTGAAAGCAGGTTAGGCCTTGGAAGGAAGGAGAAGAAATGACCAGCGCATGGGAGAGACTGTTACGCATTGGAAGAGTGACCTCTGTAGGAATAAAGCTATCACTAGACTGCAGCAGCAAGCAAAAATACCTTTCTCCTCCAGAGCCAAACTTAATGCTATCAACTGTACAACACTACGCTTTCCCCCAAACCAGCGCACACAGAGAGAAGAAATTATACTGCTCCTTTGAAACAGAACTTGTTCTATATGTTTAAGACACAAATTTAACATCTAGACTTTTTTGGGGTTGAGAGGAATGCTACAATCAGCTTGAATCCACCGTGGGAGAAATACTGCAAGTAAAGGCTGTTTCTACATAGCAGCAGCAATTCCTTTGTATTGCTGTCTAAGGAGGAAAGCACCACTGAACTGAGCAAGACTGCCATGATCCTGAGAAAAAATTAGCCAGGTTCTCACTTTTTAAAATGAAAACTGATGTATCTCCTTCTGTTTTTCTTCATTAAAAACTAGCACTCGCTATGATGGGCCTCAGCCCTGCCTGCAAGCCTCCTTTTTCTTGGGAGCGGGCAAGGAAATAAATCTATAATGGAACCAAAGGATAAATGATGGCGTCAGAAGAAGATTTCTTAAATCTTCTAGGTACAAATGCAAAACTTCTGTCATTTCGGCTGGATTCTGTGGAGCCTGCGAGTAACATACAGTCCGCCTAGCTCTGAAGAGCCATTTCACACTTGTGAGACAGGGCATTTCCCCAATGCGTTGTTCACTTAAAGGTATTTTAACAACCGTTCAACTGCGTTTTATGGGAGAGCTTCTGCTCGGTTCACATCCAAACAGGCTTGCTCAGGTTTTATGGACAATTTGAGGTGCTCATTTCCCACAAACTATTTCCTACCAAATCATTAAAAAATAAAGACACTGTGATCATGGCTCTTTAAAATATATCTATATCTATATTATTTCCTCTGGGGGTATTGTGGAGAGACCTACACTGATTTATAAACACACACACACAGAGAGAGAAAGAAATCCTCCTTTGAGGAGCGTTTCCTCCATTTCCAAGATTATTTTATTGTGGCAAAACCTTTTTTTCCCCAAAGGAAAAGAGAAGCAAACTCTCTCTCTCTCTCTCTCTCTCTCTCTTTGTAAGGAAGTTTTCCTCCATTTCCAAGATTATTTTCCCTTCTTTTCCAAAAGAGGAAAGAAACTAAGAGCGCTCTCTCTCTCTGAGGTCTTCCTTTCTTCGGAAGCCCAAGTTTTCCATTAAACTCTCCACTCTGCATGACTTTTCATCCTCTGGCCTGTGCCCACTAAGCCACATAACCTTGTCCTACATAGATCTCTCTGGCTGCATCCACATTGGGGAGATAACCCAATTTGGTACTGCTTTAACTCTTTGTCTGACTCAAGGCTGTGGAATTCTGGGAGTTGGAGTTTGTTGTGGGGCCCAGAGGGTTTCCTCTCCAGTGCAGATGCTGCCTCTGTCTCTCTCAACCTACTTCTGTATAGCAGAGCTGGGCCCTGACCCTTTTGGGGGATCCAGGGCAGCCTTCTTCTGCCCGGACTTGCCAAGGAAGAAAAGAAAAGAGGGCAAGGCATGGGAAAGTCTTCTCCTGGCCAAGGCTGTCATCATGACTCAGCCACCAGGTTCCTCACTCCCCAAAGCCTCCCAACTTGCTCCAGTGGTCAATCGACCAAGGAGTCCTCCTCCTCCTCCTCCTCCTCCTCCTCTTATAGACATTTCTCAGGGCCCTTTCTCAAAGGGCCATTTCTCAAAGGGGGAGATCCAGGGCCGATCCGTTGCCCCCGAGGCTCCCTCTCCACTTGGCTCAGGGCTGCCATCTCCAAAGCCAGTCTCTCCTAACTCTGCCTCCTCCCCAAAACAGACATCGGCCCAAATGCTTTCCCCTGGAATGGAGGCCATTATTCCGCCACACTCCCAACTTCATGGGGCGATCAATGACATTTATTGCCATGTTCCCTGAAGAGTGGATCCTTCCTTCTCTCCTTGAAGGCTGGCCTTTCTCCCTATTTAGGAAACAAAGCGCCCTTCAAAAGAGAGCAGGGGCAGGATCGGTGCAGACTGTGTGTGTCGAATTCACCATCCCCGCTTTCTTTCTTTCTTTTTCTCCCCTTTCGCGCCCCAGAACCGGGATGATCCCGCATCCTCGGCCTGGAGGAGAGGCCGAAACCCCAAGCGCCCTCCCGATCTAAGGAGAAGAAAAAGGAGGCAGCCAGTCAACAGAATGGTGTCTCTGTGTGTATTTTTTCAATGCCGTAAGCCGCCCTGAGAGAAAGGCGGGATCTAAAGAAATATAGGTAGAAGGATATTAACAGGCACACACACAAATACGCCAGGCACATGCGCGTATTTCCTGGGAGGGAGACATCCAGGTGTGTGTGTGTGTTTAATGTTGTAAGCCGCCCTGAGAGAAAGGCGGCATATAAAGAAATAGGAATATAATTATCATCATCATCATCATCATCATCATCATCATCACACAAATGCCCCCCCCCCCGGTTTCCTGGGAGGGAGACATCCAGGCAACTGTATGGTGTGTGTGTCTTAACTGTTGTAAGCCGCCCCGAGAGAAAGGCGGGCTACAAATAAAGGGAGATCTAATATCCATGGTCCTGCTTTTTTCCCTGGGGGTGCTGCCCCTGGCCCCTGACTTACTTGGAGTTGGAGGAGTTCCAGTAGATGGGCTCCAGCACCAGGGAGCTGGCCAGCGCCGTCCGGCAGAGGAGCACCCAGAGGCCCCAGCAGCAGCACCGGCGGCCCAGCGGCAGCAGCGGCGGCGGCAGGAGGAGAGAGGGGCCCCGGCGGGCTCCCATGGTCCTGGGCCCCGCTCCGGACCCCGAGCAGCGCCAACGCCGCCGAGGAGGACCAGCAGGAAGGCCCCCCAGGAAGGCAAGGTAGGAGGAGTAGCAGGAGGAGGAGTACTATTATTATTATTATCCCCAAGAAGCAGCCAAGATCCCCCGGGAAGCTAGGGCCCTTCTCCAGGCTTAAGGAGTCCGGGGCTTCGTCGCTGCTGCCGACATGGAGGAAATCACGATCCAAGAGTAGAGAAGGAGTAGTAGTAAAGTAGTAGTACAGGAGTCCCTTTGCCGGCCCTTGGCTTCTCCCGGACTATGTCTCCTTTCTCTTCTATAAATCCACCTGGAGAGGAAGGAGAGGCAGGCGAGGGTCCCAGGGTCCTTTCCTTGGGGGCTCCATCGCCCTCCTGGGTCCCCAAAAAGGAGAAGAGAAAGCAGGCGTCCCAATAGCCCTTCTTCTACTTCTCCTTCTTTCTTCTTCTTCTTCTTCTTCTTTCTCCAAAGGGTGATGGAGAAGGAGGAGATGCAGGCGGCTCAGTCGGGCTGCCAGCGCCCGGCTCAAGGAGGCAAGCTCTAGCCCCAGCTCCCCTCCTCTGCTTCGGCTGCCGCCTCCCCCTCCTCCTTCTCCTTCCTCCGCCTGGCGCCGAGTCCGGGCTCCAGCGTCCTCCTCCTGCCTTTTATACTCAGCCACCCCCCTTCCCTGGCAACGCCGACGCTGATTGGCTGGCGGAGCTGTCACTCCGCAAACACCTCGCCCACCCACCAGACACTCACTTTGGGAAGGAGGCGGGGTTTATTGAAAAGAGGGGGGAGAGAGAGAGAGAAAGGTGCCTCTAGGCAGGTAACTGGGAGACCCGCCGCGTCCTCCTTTTCCAGGACAGGTCCTCCATTTCAGCCTTCTGTCCCTGAAGGGTTTTACAACCTCCTCCGTTTGGAGCAGGGCTAAGAAGCATGGGTCTATATGTAGATTAGAGCTGTATATATTTATATTAGAGCTGTATATTTATAGGAGTGTCCTCCATTTTTCCTTCAACGTCCTCCATCTGGAGCAAGACTAAGAAGAAGGAATTTCATGTCTCCAGGGATGTTTTCTGGCTTTTTCGTTGGTCATGTGTCCTCCATTCCCTCCCCGGACGATCCTACATTTTGGGGTGCCTTGTCCTGCTTTTCAGTTCCGGCATCTGGCCTCCCAGCATAGATCCAAAGGGTCCTCCATTTGGAGCAGGGCCAAAGAGCAAGAACAATGGAGGACATGACCAAAGAAAAGCTCATATATATACAATGTGTGACATGACCAAAAGAAAAGCAAGAAACACTCCCTCATATCTATCTATCTATTCCAATAAAATGTAGGACATGACCAAAAGAAAAGTTGGAGACACTCTCTCAAACCCATGCATGATCTCTTCAAGAAAAACGGGGGACATGGGCAAGGAAGAGCTAGAACCACCCTGACACATGTACATCTGTATAGACTGGAATAAAATGTAGGCCATGGCCAAAGGAAAGCTAGAGCCACTCTCAGTCTCTACTCTCTCTTCCAGCGAAAGCCAAGGAAAGCCTTGGGCGCCTTTGCAGCCATTCCGTGGACCCACAGCGCCCACTCGCGCCCGCCCCGGGAAGCGCAGCCGCTTGGCAAACTCTTGCTCCTCTCTCCGGTCGCGCAACTTGGCAAGTTTTCTTTCCCTCTGGATCTCTTTTTCCTTCTTCGGTCTTGAATGAAGGGGCCTCGGGAGGAGGATGAGGAGCCTCCGACCTCCTCTAACCGAATGGTCCGCCAGCCAAAACAAAGGGAGGCGAAGGGAAGCCCAGAAACTATCACGCGCATCTGCTGCGAATTAACACCCTGTTTTAATTGAAGGGGGGTCGAGCAACTGAGGAGTAGAGAAACTCGGGGTTATCGTTAAAAAGATTATATTGCCAAATACATTGTGTGTGTGTGTGTGTGTGTGTGTGTATATATATATATATATATATATATATATATACATACAGAGAAAGAGAGAGAGAGAGATTAGATAGTTAGATAGATGATAGACAGATAGTTAGATAGATGATAGATAGATAGACAGACAGACAGACAGATAGATAGATAGACAGATAGACAGATAGATGATAGATATGATAGATAGATAGATATGATAGATAGATATGTTCAGCGCCGTGCAAATCTACAGCGCTATATAAATAAAT
>NC_056524.1:109389086-109464041 GCF_019175285.1 Sceloporus undulatus | reverse complement strand
GATAGATAGATAGATAGATAGATAGATAGATAGATAGATAGATAGATAGATAGTGCTTTGATATCCGAAAGGGATGCCTTCTCTAAAAGGGACCTGATCAGAGACGAGGCTGTAACTCCGAGGGTCATTTCTTTTTGACATCCAGAGGCTACAAAGAGGCCACCACTTTCTGCGGAGCTGCTGCGCTCGTCGGGAATCAGAGGCCGAAGGGACGGAGGAGGGTTGGCCTTCTCTGGGCTCCTTTGCTGGAGGAAAGAACCGCAGCCTCGCCTTGCTGCTACCTGCTTGGATGAACCGCCACCAAACAGATGGCTACTCCAAGGAGGAGGAACGAAAATTTCCTGGCCGGTGAGATACTACATGAGTAAATCAGAGATCGAAAGAGAGAGAGAGAGAAAACTTCCTTTCCCGGCAAAGAAAAACGTGAAATGGTTGCATGGAAGTTTGGTAGGGATTTTTATTTGTTGCTTCTGCAAAGAAAAAAGGGGGGAGATCCTTTCGGAAGCCAGAAAGAATATATATATTCAACCTGGAAGGAGTTCCGATGGGGCAAAGGTGTGAGAAGGGACCTGGGAAGGAGACTTGCCATTAAGACTTTTTCACAAATAGGCAATTTTAAAAAGTATTTTCTGGAGACTCTTGACTGGTTTTTTTAAAAGGATCTAAAAGATTTGGGAGAGGGCCGATTCTGGACCTCCTCTCCGGTGGATCAAGCCTTGCTTTGCTGCGGAAAAACAAGCAGAAACTTTGCAGCTGAAGCTTTTCCCGGTCTTTTTTGGGGGCCAACAAGGGCGACTTTACTCCCGGTGTATGCCTGGTTTCTTCCGACTGATGGCGGCTGTCGGGAGAAGGCTTCCTGGGATCCCTGCAGACTCCCAGCAAAAGTCCGTCTTTTTCAAGCCCAAACTGTGTTCTGGAAAAGCCTCATTTCGCTCAGAAGCGATACATTTGGAAGCCGCCTTGGGAAAGGGAAAAGGCAGCTTATAATAGAAAGAAAGGAAACCAGCCCATTAGATCAATCACCCATGGGGCAAATTTTCCCTCTTCTTCTTGCCTCCCTCTTTTCTCACCTTGGGAAAAGTGGGAAATGGGAAAGTTTCCAAAGAACTGGTTCGAGAAAAGAGAGATCTAGTGGAGGAGGCTATTCCTGGCTTCATCGAACTGTTTCTCTTCTCAGATACTGCTCTTGGCATCACCTTCCCTCTAAAATGGTCGGTCTGAGCTCTTCTTCGGTTTGACATAAGGCTTGCTCCCCCACTTCCCTAAATTATATCAATTTGGGGTTGTTGGTGTTTAAAATATTATTATTATTATTATTATTATTATTATTATTATTATTATACCTCCATAGGGGAAATCCTAGCGCCCCCTGTGGACACATTTACTTGGAATTTAGATTGCATCCACACTGAGGAAATAATCCAGCTTGACACCACTTGAACTGCCTTGGTTCAATGCTGTGGAATTCTGGGAGTTGTAGTTTAATTTGAGTCCAGAGCAGAGCAATCAATGGGTGGCCCTTGGGGGTCTCTTCCAACTCTAGGACTCCTGTATCAGCCCAAACTCAAGAGGCTGATGTGTGTCTTCATGTCAATGTATGGCGAACCCATGCATGTCAGTTTCCTGAGGCAAGGAATACTCAAGAGGGTGGTTGTGCCACTTCTTGGGCAAGTTGAGCTCTCTCAGCCTCAGACAGTGATGATGATGATGATGATGATGATGATGATAATAATACTTGAACGCTTTTTGAAGCATAGCCTACAGTTCCTGGTATTCTTTGGTCTCCCTTCCAAGTACTAACCAGAGCTGTCCCTGGTTAGCTTCCACTATCAGATAGGATCTGGTGCCTTTAGGGTATCTAGGCTTGAGTTTTTTTTAAATGGGGCTTGTTTATATCGATTGTATATCCCACTAAATCTATTTCAACTGACTCCCAGCTTAAGTGTGTATCCTTGTTCTACAGCCCCCTAATTGTTTTTTCACTTACATTTCAAGATCAAATAAAGCAGATGTGTAACCTTTTACCTTTTTTAAATAAAAAAGGTGTTGCAGTTGTGGTTTGAACACAACCCCTGGGATTAAGTCCATTCTCTTTTTTGATTGTGTCAGTGAAAATAGGATTGGGCCCAATGAACATCACACCCAAACATATGCCATTTCCTTTCCAGAACTACTTCTGTTCTGCTTTGGGAAACTGACAAGCTTCTCATTTGTTCTGGATTCCCAGGAGAAAGGATGGGTCCTACATAGATCCTACTGAGGAGAACAAACCTTTCCACTTTCAGTGTCTCCCCTTTTAACATCAACCTGCAACCCACCTAAAGCAAGTTTCCCCTGTGAAAATAAGATGACATGCAAATACTGTGCATCATTGTTGCTGTTTACTCATGAACCATTCTGTGTTCAGTGAAACTTTTGCTCCCAAGTAGTGTGAATAGCACTGCAGCCTGAAATGACAACCTGCTTTTTCCCAAGCCTGCTTTAAGAACTGGGCTTGGCATTAGGCATTGGCAAGGGGGCACCCAGAGACCCAGGAGCCTTTGCCAGGCCCCAGAGGGAGCAACCCGACCCTAATGGAGAAAAATGCACCAACTCATCCATTGTCGGGATCAGTGCTGCCTGAGCTGAAGCAGAATGATCCTTTAGTGGCAGAACCAAGCAAGGAATGGATTTCAGCTTAAAAAACAAAACACACACATAAGAGAGAAAAAATGGGTTAAAGCCTCTGCACAGGCCTAGGAAAGATCCATAGAGTCTTTGGGAGGAGCGTTGAAGGAAGGCAGCTACTGCTGAGAAGGCCCACAAGAAAATGTAGGAAACAGAAGCGGTCAGCAGCTAAAAAGTCAAAATATAAATAAAAATATGCTCCTTTCTCATTCAACCTTTTCTCCCCATCAACTTTTAGTCACTGCTCTCTTCCTCATTCACCCTCTTCCGTCTGTAGTCAGTAGAACCAGAGGTGCAAGCAGACTAACATTAACTCTGCCTTACCGTTCAGGGGCAACTGTTTCCTTGTCTGGGAAGGACTGCAGCAATCTTAAGGTACCAGGGCACAGGTCCATATTATTTTGATACATTTCTAGGAAAACCAGGCAATGCTATTAGCACAGCTGCTCACTCTTCCATATCAGCCTAACCACAAGGATACAACAGGAAAAGAAGCAGCAGGCAATTTAGGAGCAATTCTTCCTCGGCATTTTAAAATACAAGGGAAGGACGGATCACTTGTCAAAAATGCTCTTCTCAAACTACAGCAGAGTACCAGAAAACCGAAGAGGAATTATCATGCCATCCGTTTCCAAACTGTTATTGTTATGCATGTTCATGTCAGTTCTAATATATGGTGACCCTTTCAGTTTTCTTGGCAAGGATGCTTTCTTGGGGGTAAAGTCTACCTCTGGAAGGTACACATATTAATGTACTTCACAACAGCCTCAGACTTTTTCCAAAGTGTCTCTCCTTGTAGCAAGAAAACCCATTTGATGAGGAAAATGCACATATCCTTGTCTCAGAAAGCAGATCAGACTGGATCACTTTGCTGTCCTGTGTGTGTGAAAGCTTATCCAGAATGACAAAACCCAAAACTATTTTAGCCATGTACCAGCGAAGCATTACACTTGGATTTCCTCCATTTCAGAGACCCTGTCTCTCCAGGTTCATTATATAAATACAAGCATTTCAAAAATCCAAGAAAATCTGAAATACAGTACACTTCTGGCCCTAAGCATTTCGGATCAAGGATACTCAACATATATTTCATTGTGTAAGTGCATGCACCCCCTTCAAGTCACCTGTCAACTTATGATGACCCCATGAATTTTGCTAGTTAAGAGGTGGTCTTGCTAATCCTTTCCTCTGAAATATAGCCTACAGCACCTAATATTCATTGGAGGTCTCTCATGCAAGTACTAACCATGGCTGACCCTGCTTAGCCTTCAAGATCAGAAGATCTTCATTGGACTAGATAAAAGACCTTTTCTGTCATAATGTTAGGAGTCCTCCCAGTGCTACAGACCAAGACTATTAGGTCCATTTATCTAATTCAGGGGTAGGCAACCTGCGGCCCGCGGGCCGGATGCGGCCCGGCAAGGCCTTGGGACCGGCCCCCGGCCTGGTCCTGCCACCGATTGCCGCTGGGGCCTTTGGGGGGCAATTGTCTATAGAAGCCTCAGAAACATGCATTTATATTAACATTTTTTAAAAAATCATCAAATTTTTTCACGTGTCCTCCATTTTTTTAAAAAGTGTCTTCCGCTTGAAAATTTTGTCCTACATTTGTCCTGGTTTATTTATATATTTAATTTTCTAAAAAAATATTTAATTATTTTTTGGCTTCGGCCCCCCAGTTGTCTGAGGGACAGCAACCCAGCCCCCGGCTCAAAAAGGTTGCCTACCCCTGATCTAATTGCTGGT
The DNA here is from genome assembly GCF_019175285.1 of Sceloporus undulatus. Classification (NCBI taxonomy): domain Eukaryota; kingdom Metazoa; phylum Chordata; class Lepidosauria; order Squamata; family Phrynosomatidae; genus Sceloporus; species Sceloporus undulatus. The sequence continues at coordinate 109,459,628 of NC_056524.1, read as the reverse complement.
GTTCTTATTTCTGACTTATGGCAATGATCACAGGATTTTCTTGGCAAGATTTGTTCAGAGGAGGTTTAGCACTTCTTTCCTCTGTGGTTCAGAGGGTGTGACTTCACCAGTCACCCAGTTGGTTTTTGGAGCAGAGCAGAGATTTGAACTCTGATGTACCAGAGTTGTTTGTACTCCAGTACTCAAACCACTACACTATGCTGGCTCCAAGACCATATTCTCCCTATATCTTCATATACTTGGGGATCTGAAGGTATTTTGACATACTGTCCTAAGAAACTGTAACAACTGTTTTGACACACAGAGTACAAAGCACTGCATACTTTTCTTTCTTGAACAGGCAGTTGAATTTGTGTTCAAAGTATTTTCATTCATGGGGAACCATAAAAGCACAGTAGGCTCTTGTCTGTGTTTTTGTATTGTTTCAAGCTCAAAGAAGCACTATGCAATAAATAAATAAAGAATGAAATAAATAACAAAGGCTTGCTTCTCTTAATAGCCAAAGCTGCCAGTGAGACTTGCCTTCCAGTGTGGCACCACTTCCTAGAACAGTCACAATCTTTGTGTACTAGCTGCTGTTGTGGAAGTTTCACTGTTAGAGGTTTTCGATATGTTGACACCTTCTGTTTAATCAGAAACCCATTGTAATAGTGTTTATCCTTTGGGTATTCAAGAAAGAAAAACATAGTGTTTTTCCTTTTGATATTCTAGGAAGAAAAAATGTATTTTATTGGATCCATGCCATACCTTCCTGTGAACAGAAAGACTGCTCACTGGGTTTCTGATCCAGTGGAAATTTCTCCTTATGGAATGGAGGTGATTTTTGCAGATTATTCCCTTGCCTTGCAACAATCCATTATACTCCCTGAAAATCTGGGAAATGGTGGAGGAGGGAAGAGGGATTCTGCAAAAACTGTTCTTCTCCAGACCATCTAGGCAGTAGATAGAACTCAGGGAGTACTTCCACTGGTACAAACAAATTCCAGATCTAAGCCATCAAAAGCACTGAAGATGTTAATGAGCCTATATAACTTTTAAACAAATCACTATCCCTTCCCAATAATTCAACCATATTCTTCATTTAATCCATATCAGGACAATTAAATTAAAGCAAACTACTGAGACTTGAAATAGCTTGACATTTCCTGGAATGTATGGCTAGAATTTAAATAAATGCAGGTGGAAGTAAGAACAGCACAATGCTTACAGCAGTATTAATTTATTACAAACATTCTCAAAGATACTGACTGTTCAATGGTGTATTTCATCATTATCTTTTCATCCTGTATTCTGGGCAAGCAAAACAGGAAGCTGCCAGCTGATCTGAGCCACATACTGGAAACCTGACACAACATATATTACATATTTGCAAAACCAGAAGGGTACCATCATTATCTGAACCATTTCCCTTCAAATACTGAAATAAGACATTAAAAATAAACTATGAATGCTGCAGATCTAGCAGAAAAAGTACATGACAGCTGAGCAAAACTCCATACAAACAATTGTGTTAGATGGGTTAACTGTTAAACTGGATTGGCAAACCAAGCATGATCCAAAAGGTCTATGTCTGAAACTACTAGCATGTAACACTTATTTTCAGTGTAACCTTCATTTATGTTCACCATTACAGTATTGCCCAAAACTGCTCTCATTACAAAATTATTGTAAAGACTGAACTGTAAGACTTGTCATGCCAATATGCAAAAGGATCTTGTAGCACCTTTGGGACTAACTAAAAGTCTGAAAAGTCTATGAAAGCTCATGCTGCAAGTGTCTTTCTTTCAGTTAATTTTAAAGGTGCTACAAGTTCCCTTTGCATACTGATTTTCCAGACTAAAACGGCTATGTCTTTGAATTCTTGTCATGCCAAGAAGAAGAAGTAAGTGCTTCAAATAGCATATTTCAATTGTACTGGTCTAATACGACATACAGTGACTATGGCAGAGAGGATTTTCAGGATCACAGAGTAATTATCTATGGGTTTCTGAGGGGGAGGGAAAGAAAAAAAAGGTGAAGAGTGAAGAACTATGAAATTAAAAACTCAAGGGAATTTAGAGTTGTTCTCAAAGTAGAGAATGCCAGAAAACTGCTTTTAAAATTAAGGGCAGTCCCAAGTCACAGGCATAACATGAGTCACCAATACGTCTGGGCAAACCTGAAACTAATTCTTTAGTTCCCAACCAAAAAATAAGCAAAATAGAAAAAGAAACAAAAGACTGGAGATGAAATAAAGGCTCCATCAACTTGAAACCATCACTGAGCCAACAACAGCCACTTAGCAACACAACTGTAAGAGCTGCAAATGTTTGTGACAGCCCGGCATTCAAAGTATGAAAATAATACTGGTGACCTTCATACAAGTATGCATTCAAATGGTAGAAAATAAGTTTCTGTTCATAACATAAACATACATGCACTAAAAAAAAATTACTTAAACATATGAATTTAAGACTTCACTTTATTCGGCAAATTGATTTATTTACACAATTGGGAATGCTGGTTGAGTTTTATCAGTGGAATAAAAACAATTCTAGCAGAGACAATACTGAACTCCCTTTACACATCTTCAGAAACACTGACCAACTTTTTCCTTACCTGTATCAGGAACATCAAGCACAATAGTGGGATAGTATCATTAGACACCGATATAACAAACCACTGAAGATCCAGTACACTGTGGGAATTTACCAAAACTTTTGCCAAAATTTTAAAAATTCAGCAAAACCAGCATTAATAGTTAACATCAGAGTATAACTCTGAGATCAGAGGGTCAGTAAAAACCTTATCAGACCATACATAATTTATAAAGTGACCTGATCTACATCAAGCCACTTTATCAGAAAACCAAAACAGATGAGAATAGATTATTTAGGAAGTCAATGATCTGATAAGGATTTAACTCAACTGAAGTTAAAATAAGAGATGCAGAGCACAGCCCCTATTAGAACAAGCTAACTTTTCAGATGTCCAAAAAGAAAGAAAATCACAAAAGAAAATAAAAAAAACACTTCAACATGAAGCTACTATACAGAGTTTGTTTCATTTTCCATGAGAGTTCAGAGGTGAAATTTAATCCTGACTCTTTAATGAGAATGATAGTTTGGGCCTAGATTTTCCCTTGCCTAGGATCATTTTTTGCTCTTCCTTTTGCTGACGTTGTCTTTCTTGTTCTAGTTTCATCCTTTCCTCATGGATTTTTCTTTGCTCTTCAACAATTTTCAATTGTTCTTCAGCCTATAATATGAAAGTAGTAGAATTTAGATAATGTATTTCCATAAAACACCACATATATTTTGTTGTTCCAATATCAATACTCAATGATACGATATTGTAATACATATTTGTTAAGAAATCCATATGATACACCACTAAATTATTTATCAGTAGCTAAAAAAAGTATGGATGAGATTACTTTTATAACTGGAGATTAAATCCATGCTATGAAATCCTAAAACCCAGAGCTCAAGACTAAACCATTCAATCTCTTGTTGAGCTACTATGCTGTCACAGTTGCCATTCTGGATGGCTGGAAGTGATTTTGCACACTTTCCAATTTTGTTCTAAGGAAACAAATAAGTAAGTTTCAAGTTCTTCCAATTACAAATCCAAGGCATTAGTTGTTCTAAAAAGCTAATGTTCATAGCAATAGAATACACATGACAAAATCAGCAAAGTGACTGAGAAGTTAATTAAGCAGTGTCTTCCCTCAGAAATTATACAGAGAATCAGTATTTACTAGAATCTGAAATACAAATAGCTAAGATCTTAGAAACTAGTTCAATATTGAACAAGACCTAATCAGGGGTTCCCAACCTAGGGTCCCTGCACACACAAGGGGTGTGAGATGGAATTTCAGGGGGGTGCAGCAAAGAGTGGTTTATGTTCGTGAGTGAGGAGTCACAAGCCACTGCTCAGCCAGTATGGTTTGAAATGTGGCAGAAGGTAACTGTATTTCACATGTAGTAGTCTCGTTGTTTATTTAACCATAGTTTACATTTTCTTCTGAATAAATCAAAATCTAATCACTCAGTTTAGATTGGCATTTTGGGCACTGAGTTAAAAGCTTATTTTTTTAAGATCAGTATGTTCACCCACAGTATTGTAGAAGGTTCAATTTGTGTTTTAAAAAACAGAAATCAGACTCTTCATCTTCAAATGTGATATTAGTTTTGTACGTGGAACAGGAGTGCTGCTTGATCTGTTCCACTGCCCATACAGAGCTACTGTGGCCACTTATGACCTCCACCCCAACAACCCACAAATTCAGGATAGTAAGATGCTCTTAAATATGTTGGTTACAATTGGCTAAAGAATGCTCAGCACCATGACAGGTTGTATCCTGTAATTTTTTCACCAAGTAAATACTGTATATACTCATGTATAAGTCTGGAAATTTTAGTCAAAAACATTGACCCCCCCCAAAAAAAACCCTAGATCAACATATCCATGGGTCAGTTTAAATACTGTGGGCCCTTGATGTCCGCTAAGGTATGATTCTAAGATCCCCTGTAGATATTAAAATCCATGGATGCTCAAGTCCTATTATATACAATGAAGTAATAAAATGGTGTCCCTTGCAGAAAATGAAAAATCAAGGGTTGCTTTTTGAAATTCACATTTTCTTGAGAATTTTCAAGCCATGGGTGGTTGAATCCATGGATATGGAGGGCTGACTGTACTGTACTTTAACATATATCTTTAGGGTAGGTATAAACAGATACCTGCTGGAATTTTCTAAGTTCTTTGGCATCGTTTCCTTTTGCTTTGTCCTTTACATCCTTTTGTTACATGCCTCTAGTTTTACCCTTGACTTATCCACAGGTCCTATCAAAATCCTTAATTTTGACCACAAAACCTGCCCTCAACATATAAATGAGTAGTCAACACATAGTCAACACACATATATGGTATTTTTGTTGCTGCTGTATGCCTTCAAGTAGTTTCCAAATTATGGTGACCCTATCATGGGGTTTTCTAGGGCAAAGTGTGTGACTCACCCAAGGTCACCCGGTTGGTTTCCGTGGCAAAGTGAAGAATTGTACCCGGATTTTCAAAGACACATTCCAACACTTAAACTGCTACACCACACTGGATCTCAAATATTTCTTCTACTTACCAATTTAGCTTGTGCTTCTGCAATTTTTCGATTATTCTCTTCTAGGATTCGTTCTAGCTCCTCACGCTTTGCACGCTCTTCCTCCTAAAGGGGAGGACAGGGTAAGATGTTAGAAAAGTAAAATACTTACTCACCCATCTGCACTAGTCTTCCTAGGAATTCCTTCTGTGAACTGACTTAAAGGGGCAGCTTTATAGCCACCATCTTTGTCTTTCAAACAGCAAACTGTGCAGCCACTAAAATTGGTCTCTAGCTCTAAATTTAAATCATCCCTCCCAGTCCAAACAGCAACCAACTAAACCCTCCCTAATCAGAGACTCCTAGCCAGTTATTATTATTATTTTAATATCACACAAATCAACAAGGACAACTACAAAAACTGGATAGTATTTACCAAATTAAAAGAGTAATATATAAAATATAAATAAAGTGAATAGTTTGTCTCACCAATCAAGTATACCTACGTATTCTTTACCTATACTCCTTTAATCAGCATTAAAAGTTGAATATTTACTGTCTTGTCCAGTGTCCTGCAGAGTGTGCTCCTCGGCTGCCATACGCGCCAGCTTCCTCTTTAAAATGATTTGTACTGTTAGCTTGGCAATGCCTGCATCAGCAGCTCAACCATTTATAAAGAAACAACATACAAGGAAGGCTGAGCTGAGGAATGCAGATGTTTACGGTAAGAAGGAACAAAAATATGCAAAACATTCCTAAGCAAACAATTAATAAGAAAAAAATACATTTACTGTTAGCAAAAAGTACAAATGGTAATCCATATTCCGTGGAACTATGGCCTTCCTTCGTGGGCAAATGGACTGAACACCCTATAGCGTGACAAGCTTAAAGACAGTATCAAACTGTCCTTCTATTATTTAAACTGGAATTCAGGAGTCCAGGGGAAATCTAATATAGAAATAGAATCTGAAACTGAGTTTCCTTTATAAGTTTAAAGAAATGTTGTTATGCAAACCATAAGCAAAATGATTCAAGAGTAATTTCAGTAACCATGATGAATACTCAAATTATTATTTGGAGGTTGTTATAATTAGCCAGAGGTTTGCACAAAAATATAGTTTAATAGGAACAACATGTGTAGGAAATACTTCTTGCTATGTCTAGTCACCAGCTATAGGTTGGCACCCTTCACTCCAGGAATTCAGGATTATGCTGTGTAGTAAAAGTCCTAAGGATATCATTCACTATGATGTTTACCAGCTGCGGTTTTATTATGAATTCTATAGGAAGGGTGAGGGGAGATTAGGCCATCATTTCAGCCAAAATCCAATGCACTAAGATTTTTTTTTTAAAAAAAGAATTATCATCTTCAATAATTGAGTAGTTGTTTAAGCCAAATTATTTTAATTTGCCAAAAATTAATCTGATGTTTTTACAGCACATGCAATTACTTTTTATTTTAAGCATGCTGTATCATAACAAAAATTCTGAAGGGGAAAATGATCTTACTGAAGCTTCTCTCCGATTAATCAACTAAACCGACTCGGTCAGATCCCCAAAGTGAAAAAAAGGAGTGGGTTGTCGGAATAGTCTAACGGCTACTTTCTTTAAATTTAAAAGGAGTGCAACTTCAGAATTTTAAGATCCTGGAGTGATTAGTGCTGGCAAGCATTAAAACCTCCAGTAGCAAGTTACTGTCTCACAGAAAGACATTTTCAGCGTCTGCTCCAGCTGCTGACAGAAGAAGTCACATGTTTAGCTCAACTTCAGACAAGGACAACCTGCTCTTTTATAACTCTCTAGTCTAGAGAAAAAGAAGGAGTTGTTAGTAGTCACTGAAAAAAAAAAATGGATCTCATGAATCTGGCATAAGCCTTTTGTGAAGAAAGTGAACAGGATCAGAGTCCCAGAATTAGTCCACTATGTTTTCAGCAAGAATGCATGGTTGCCTTAAAGGGAGAACAACAAAATCTGTTTCTTTTTAAAAGTTACTACAACTCAGTGCTGGACCCTGCTTTTAATTTCTCCCCCTGACTGAAGGCATAAAGCCTCTTACAGTCTAGGTAAAACAAAACAAATGAAGGATACATAGTCACAAATTGTTTAACCCATTCCCCCAGTAAGAAAGGACTGTGGATATATCCTGCAGCCATGGCAAAAGTTTCAAACAGTTCTCAAATATGTAAGTCAGTTCCATTAAAATTCAAGTATCCTTGTACAGGTTTTAGAAGAGTAACTGTTTTAGGTATCAGTGAGTTCCTCTGAATAGGTTAGAAATTAAGTTTCGCAGCAATGCAAGTTTATACAAGAAAGGAATTAGATTTGCTGTATTCCATCTCCTTCTGAACGCAACAGGAGGCACAACCCAACACTGAAAGTTTTGCCATGGACTGTTTCTACTTTCCAAACGACCGAGCGTTACCTCTCTGGCCTTTTGTGCTGCTAGTTCAGCTTGGCGCTGTCGCTCGAGTTCTTCGAGCAACTGTTTTTCCATGATGCGCTTAGCTTCCTCCACCCTGCGGAGAACTTCCCGCTCAATCTCATCTTTCCGTTTCTCCAGTTCTTCTTCCACTCGCTTTGCTACAAGCTCCTCCACTCTTCTGGCTGTCTCTTCTTCAATAAGCTTCTCTTCTATTTCTTGCTGTCGGCTGAAAACACAGAAATACTAGGTCACTGATTTTGGTCTCTTGAAACAAGTAAATGAAAAATGTCTTAATTACATTTATACATCAACATGTGAATATGCCTGTCTATATAGGTTATGTAGAGCAGAAATAATTTTATATTTGATGTCAATTGTTGGTGCCTTCAGCTGCATGAATCTTTAAGGGAGTAAATTCCCCCCAGAAATGTTATTAATACAAAATGCTATGAAAACATAAAGTTCTGTTTCTGCATAACATACAATCTAACCTCATGAATGTTTTACTGTGCCTTCATTACCTTATAGAATAAAGACTATTAATAAATTTCATTAAAATTAATTAGATGTATTTGAATTACAATATTGAACCCTCTCAAACTGTAGGTTCTAACAGTTTTACAGCAATTCAACAGAGAGCTAATTTCAAGCAATTGTAAAAGCACAAACCTTTCATTAAGGTCAATGCATAAGAAAGCCTACGCAAGTGGATAAAAATACAGATTTGCTGAAAAAGCTTCTGGCTACAGTGGATTAAACAACAGCAGCAAAAAGTACATCACAAGCCAGAGGCACAATGTTTGCCTATTTGAACAGTGTAATGTAATTTGCATGCCATTTCTCTGAATCTAGCATATGTTCAGCTACTATAAGATGGATATTTCAAACTGGTATGATGGTGCAGGAATTCGGAACATTTACCTTAATCTAGCGTAAATCCTAATCTAGAAAAATGTTTGTTAATTACTTGTCCAAATCTTGTCAAGCAACAGCTTCATCATATTTTTATCCTCTTTCCATGAAACCATGAGGGCCAGAAACACTAGGCACCATTCCAAAGTTTTGCACTTAGCTCCCATGGATTTTATTGGAAGAGAAGCATAAGCCTAAATCCTGTCTATTAAAATTAATAGTTAAATGTGATGAACTTCTGCTGGATATTGTGCCAAATTCAAATTTAGTGTTAGAATTTGAAGAGAACACCTCATATAGAAGTTTATACAGGAGTTTCTCACACTATCAGCAGAGTCTCTCACCACTAATTTAAAGTGCACATGGAGCATTTGGAAAAGGTACAGTGCGGTGCAAAGATTCTTCCTGCCATCACATGCACTGCAATACTTATGGCCTATTCTGGCATCTCCTGTGCAGACTAGGATCACTATTGGAGCGCTGTCTACCTTATGAGAACTGAGCATTTCAAACTTGTTCAGTATGTTTCCTACATTATGTGAATTTACAGAACTACACCAAGCACAGGACTTTGCATTTCTGGCCTTTAGGTTATAGTGAGCTCTTCCCAATATAGCCTTCCAATACTTGTAGCAGAACTTAAAAAGTTGTGAAAATGAGGTTTTTTTGTGGGTTTTTGGGGCTATGTGGCCATGTTCTAGAAGAGTTTCTTCCTGACGTTTTGCCAGCATCTGTGGCTGGCATCTTCAGAGAATGTGGAAATGACATAGCCAAATACATTTCAATGGTCAGAAATTCAAGTATAAAGACAAGAAGGATCACTACATGTTTAAAGATGCATGGCGCCCAATTTGGTTCATAGTAATCTTTAAAGCTTTCAGGAAAATTAAACCTTTTTTTAAAAAAATATGACATGACAGAGGCTGGACATGGGAACTCTTCTAGTCCAATACTGAAGTGTATTGCTCTTCAAGTGCTATGCATAATCTCGATCACTAGCTACAACTCTTCTCAATATCAAGAGTAGGGTTCGATTCTCCGCTTGGCATGGAAACCCACTGGGTTGCTTTGAGGAAATCGCTCCTCCTTAGGAGTCACCATAGGTTGGAAATGACTTGGGAGGCACACAACAATAAAGCAACAGACAAACCCAATCAACTTCAAATTCCACATTTCAGTGTGAGTCATGGATGAAATGTTATACTTCTCATTAAAATGAGATACCCAGTGACCTTTCAGTGTAAGCATATTAAGCAGCACAGAATGCAGACTTATTTCCCAGACTAACATGGCTGTGTCTCTGAGTGCCTTGTCACGCCAAGAAGAAGTAAGTGCTTCAAGTAGCATATGTAGCAGTGGTTTGATGGTTGTTCTAGGACTCTGGAGACCAGGTTCCAAATCCTGGCTTGTCTATGTAAGGCCACTCTGCATGTCACACTCTCTCAGCCTCAGAAGATGGCACTGGCAAACCCCCTCTCAAGAAAACCCCACGGTAGGGTTGCTGTAAGTTGGTAGCGACTTGAAGGCACACCACCACCACAGCAACAAATTTCACACAGGGTGACTATGGCAGAGGAGATTTTGAATTCTATTATTATTATTATTATTATTATTATTATTATTATTATTATTAGCCTTTATTTATGAAGTGCTGTAAATTTACACAGCACTGTACATACAATCTTTTAGTTAGACGATTCTACCAGCAAGGAACCAGAGAGAAGATGATGAGAATGAGTCCTAAGAATGGGGAAAACTGGGCTTGAAGCTCTTGGCAAAAGTAGCATTGTATACCTCCCAATCAGCTCTGGTTTCCAAAGCCTACATGAGGCCTGCACTTGACTTCTACCAGCAGAGGAGGCTGGGTGGAGCCCCACCAAAAGGGGGCTGGCCTCCCATGAGGTTAAGGCAGGGTGACCAAAGGGCCTGACTGCAAAGGAGCACAAGGCACTGCGAAAAATGTAGGACATTCAAGGAAAATAGAGGACTGCTAAATAAAAGCTAAAAGCACTTGCGTAAACAGAAATTTGTTTCATATGGTTAATTTACAGCTCTGTTGTAAATACTGTATTACTTCCTGAAGGTGCTGCTACCCACCAGGCTTCTTCCTCCTGCTCCAACTGGAGGGCCTGGACAGGAAGTTGAAATGTAGGGCAGGCTCTGGAAAAAGAGGCCTGGGTCTGGTGACCCTGGGTCAAGATGGCTGCGGGAGGTGGGCACATTTGGGAGGGCCACCCGGATGCAGGGCATGTGTGACACTGGAGCCCTGCCAGCAAACAAAAAGTCTCTTTGCCAAGGATCGCTCCAAGCGAAGCTTCACTGCTCCCCATCCCTCCTCCTCCTCCTCCTGGCTCAGGGGGACCAGAGGTCCTCCTTTTCTAGGGCCTGTCCTCCATCCCAGCCTTCTGACCAGGAGGAATTAAAAAATGTCCTCCATTTGGAGCATGCCTATGACACATGCGTTTATATTTTTAGCTTTCACTGCGTAACGCCTTCCATCTTGGCCTTGTCTTCGGTGTCCAGAAGCCCTCCTTTTCTAGGACCTGTCCTCCATTTCAACCAGATATCCAGGAGGCACTTCAAAACGTCCTCCAATTTGGAGCACGACTTGGAGTGACTTTTCCTTTCAGGAAGGCTTTGATTGGGTCTCGTCCTCCATTCTGCGCTGAGAGGCTATTCCCCTGCTCTCCCTGTAGTCACACTCTCTCAGCCTCCCTCCCTGTCCCCTCTTTAACCCCTTCGGAGGGAGAGAGGGAAGGAGAGGCCTCCTCCAAGCCCCGCCCCGCCTCTCACATTTTCCTCTGCCGCTCGAACTCGGCCTTCTTCTCCTCCTCCTCGCGCTTCTGCTTCTCGTCCAGGCTGCTGCGCTTGCTGACGGTGCGGCCGAAGATGTCGATGCGGTCGGGCGGGGAGGAGGCGCGCTCCCGCTCCCTCTCGCGCTCCCTCTCGCGCTCCCGGCGGGAGGACGGGGCGGTGTTGGAGCGCGACCGCGAGCGGGACTCCCTTCGCCGGCTCCGCTTGCTCTCCCGCGACTTGGAGCGCTTCCTGGCCCGCTCTTTCTCCCGCGAGCGGGACCGGGAGCGGCTCCGGTTCTTCTTGTTGTGCTTGGAGCCCTTCACCCGCTTGGAGTGCGACGAGCTCCGCGACCGGGAGCGGCCCATCGCCTCAGCGCGGCTCCCGCATCCGCGCAACCAACGGCAAGGCCTCACGCGCAAGATGGCGGACGGACTGCCCCCCCGGACCACAATGCACCGCGCAACGGCGCCCACAATGCACCGCGCGGCGGACGTTGGAGGAAAAGGGAAGCGCCGCAGTCCCACTCCGGGAGCGCCCGAAGACGTTCTAGCGGCCCTTTCCGGAAACACCCGAGGTGGGGGGGGGAATGAAAAGGGGGCGTGGCGACGTCCCGAGCGGCTTCGTGGCAACCGAGGCGTCTACGGAAATGCACGAAGCGCCGCATTGCACGCCGAGAGCGTCCGAAGACGTTCTAGCGGCACTTTCCGGAAACACTCGAATGAAAAAATAAAAAGGGGCGTGGCGACGTCCCTTAGCGGCCAACGGCCGAGCGGCTTCGTGGCAACCGAGGTGTCTACGGAAATAGCCGAAGGGAGCATTCGGAAACGAGTAGTAAAATAGAGCATAGGGGAAGACCAGAGGAGCCCCGGTGGCGCAGTGGTTAAATGCCTGCACTGCAGCTACTCTCTCGCGAGCCATAAGGTTGCGAGTTCAATCACAGCAGAAGGGCTCAAGCCTGACTCAGGCTTGCATCCTCCCGCTTTGTTTCCGCTGAGGGAGTGGTTAAATGCACTGATAAGCGGCATAGAAATGTGCTTGCTATTGAGAGGCAGCCCTGATAGTTTCGTTATGTTTGGAAGCATCATGTTGGCCCACACACATGAAATACTACCTCAGCCAAAGAAGTCCACATAACGGACATCCGCACTGCAGAGTTAACCCAGTTTGATGCCACCTTAACTGCCACGGCTGAGTGAAGGTGTACCGAAAAGGCACATTCGCAATGGAAACCTAGGAGTCTAGAAGTTTCTTCATTTGCACTGAAGAAATAACGACGTTTGACGCCGCTTCAACAGCCTTGGGTCAGTGCTATGGAATTCTGGGATTTGTAGTTTGTTGTGGCACCAGACTCTCCAACAGAGCAGGCGAAATGCTTCACCAAACTACGATACCCAGAATTCCCTAGCAATGAGCCATGGCAGTTGAAGCGACCTCAAACTGGATTATTTATGCAGTGCAGGCGCTATCTTACTAGAATGGTATAAAGTAGATTTGATGGAGTACAATATCCAACATCCCAATTATTCCCTCCCTTCCCCAAAACATCAACACAGCATACACTCAAAATGTTATTTACTTTATTTGTAGCCTGCCTTTTTCCTAAAATGAGGTTCAAGGCGGCTTACAATAAATTAAGAAAGCATTAATCCAGTTAAAACATTAATTTAAAAACGTTTAAAAGAAATATAAAAAAAACACGATTAAGGTCCAAATCACACTGCAGAAATAGTTTAAGCCCTCGCTCAATGCTATGGCATTCTGGGAACTGTAGTTTTGTGAGGCATTTATCCTCCTCTGTCAGAGAGCTCTGGTGTCGCAATAAACTACAATCCCCAGGATTCCCTAACACTGAGCCAAGGCAGTTGATGCAGTCTCAAACTGTATTATTTCTGCAGTGTGTTTTGGACTAGATAGCTAAAAACACTTAAAGCTTAATTTAAAAATAGTAAACATAAAAGATTCTTTTAAAAATCCAGCTATATAATTAAAATTTAAAAACCTGCCTAATAAAAATGCCTCTCCTGTCGGCGGAAAGAGAAGAGGGAAGGAGCCAACCAGGCCTCCCATGGCAGGGATTTCCAACGCCTGGGAGCAGCTGCAGAGAAGGCTCTCTCGTGAGTCTTCACCAACCCAAGGTGGCCAGAGGTCCTCCTCACCGCAAAGGAGGACAAGGCACCCAAAAATGGAGGACGATCCAAATTAAAATCCATTTCATGTGGTTTATTTACAGCTATATTACATATACTGTATTTTACTTTTCAGATGAACATATCTTGGTTAAAATGCCTTGCTGGCTTACAACATACTCATAGAACTCTCAAGCAAGACACATGTTGTTAACTTAAACTGCCTTCCAGTAGGAGAGACTATAAAGACAGCACCTATTTGCTGGATATTGTACTGTTTGGTGTGGGGAAAAGGGAAGACGACTGAAAGGATGAAGAGGTCTACTGGATGCCTGAAGCTAATTTAGCTCCAGCAGCAGCCTCCATACTGAGAACATCTTCCCTGCCTGAATCTTCTAGGGAGTGCTGACCTTTAATTCTAGGCTGCATCAACAGAAGTATAGTGCTAGATTGAGGGGAGTCAGTTCTTCTTTGGTTGAGCCCCACCTGGAATACTGTGTCTAGTTCTGGGCATCACAGTTCAAAAAGGATGTTGATAAGTTGGAGTATGTTCAGAGGAGGGCCACCAAAATGGTGAAGGTTCTGAAATGACAGTGATGGCGAACCTATGGCACGCGTGCCAGAGGTGGCACTCAGAGCCCTCTCTGTGGGCAGACACGTCATCACCCCAGCACAGAGTTTGCCAGAGTTTCTTGCTAGAAAGCCAGAGGGACGTGGCACTTTGCAATAAATAAATGGTGTCTGGGTTGCAGTTTGGGCACTCGGTCTTTTAAAGCTTCACCATCACTGCTCTATGAGGACAGATTTAGGGAGCTGGGTATGTTTAGCCGGGCAAAGAGAAGATTAAGAGGCTGTGCAGACCAGCAGAGAAAGCCAGCCTGGGGGCAGAGTTGGGGTGTGGCGTCCATATGATGCATGCCCTGGCTCTGCCCCCAGGCTGGCGTGACAGCATGCGCCACACCACACGGCGTGCAGCATCACAGCGCTTCACATAACGCAGTGCAAAAAAAGCGCCTTAAAGCTGCAAGTGGCTCCTTTTTGCAGCCTGGAAAGGCCAGATCAGGGGCACGGCATGCAGTTGCTGCAGCCCCGATTTGGGGAATATGGAGGTGGTTGCAGGCTGCTCCTTCAGGGACAATCTGCACAGCCTCTAATAGACGATATGATAGCGCAATATAAGTATTTGAAGAGATGTCATATTGGGGATGGAGCAAACTTGTTTTCTGCTGCTCTAGAGAACAGGATCTGGAACAATGGGTGCAAGGTACAAGAAAAGCGGTTCCACCTAAACATTTGGAGGAACTCTCTGACAATAAGAGCTGTTTGACAGTGGAACACACTCCCTCAGGGGGTGGTGGAGTCTTCCTTCCTTGGAGGTTTTTAAACAGAGGCCACCATCTATTGAGGGTGCTTTGATTGTGAGTTCACAAAGGGTTAGACTGGATGGCCCTTGGGATCTCTTCCAACTCTATAATTCTATGATTCCTGCAGTTTAAGAGGGAGGAATGCAGGGATCCTTTGCTTCAGTTGACTGAGCCACTTGCATGGAGGACACTGGGATTTTCCCCAGACCTCTGGATAAAAAGTCAAAATGTTGGACATGTCCGGGAATATGACAACATTTGGTCACTCTGCACCAGCTACACCTGCAAAGGCAGTGAGACTGAGAGAAAACCCTCTTCTGCAGATCTTAAAGCATGTGCTGGCTTATATAAAGAGATGCAGCCTTATAGATAGTTTGGACCCAAGCTGTGTAGGTCAAAACCAGCACTTTGAATTTTGCCCGGAAATGGACTGGTTCAAAAAATGAAAAAGTTGCAAATGGGATGCAAAAATTGCTCAGACCTATATTGCATGAGAAAAGAAAGCTGAAATGGAGCTGGAGAATAGTGGTCTTACTGCATGATGTTGTAGTGCTCCTGTTCTCCTCCTGTGGAAAACAGTAGCCAAAGCAAGTCTTTTTTTTCCAACTGGAAAAAATCAGTTTGACAAAAGACTCACTTTGATGACTGTCTCCCACAGGAAGAGAACTTTAAATGCTACGATGTCATCTTCAGAAGCTGAACTCTCATGGCAACTTATGGCGATACCCAACATTTCACAGATGAAATACAAGACATTTGGCCAAGCAATGTCAGAATGTGGTCAAGATGGCAGAAGCTATTAATGAGGAAGAACACATTACTCGGGAGAGGCTGCAGCAGTTTACTTTTAGCCAAGTCTAACAAGAAAGAATCTGCCTAGTACCTCCTTTCCTCTCCTTACTGAGTTAATTGAGCTCAAACTACATTTTGAGCTCAGTTTGCACCTATACTGGTTAGTCAAGAACAAAGGGGGGGGGGGAAGTGGTAGAAAGAAACTAGTACATTTTAAAAGCAGCTGAAAAAATGGAATGACAGGACTGTTCCTGTCAAATCAGACAATTGAAGGATATGAACACTTATTATTCTGGAAAATTTTGTTATGAGTCTTCAAGTCAGTTCTGAGTTACAGCAAACTTTTGATAGAGTTTTCATGGCATGATTTATTTCCTTTTTTCTATGTCTGAGAGACAGTGACATGCCCAAAGTCACTCAGTGGGATTCCTAAATATGTGTCTGCAGTCTCTCCTGTGCTCTTGACCCAACATTCAAACTATTACTCTAACATTGGCTTTCCTGTGAAAAAGTACACATTTGAGGAATGTGCTTATTTCGTGTCACATGTCCTGATATTTTATATTGCCAGTGTGCATTGGGAAGCTTTAAACCTCACTTTACTGATTTCTGAAATGTTCCTCCAATGTAGAGTTATATGTTTATTATAAGTTTCCTATTTGTTCTTCAATTTCAGGGTGGGAGTTTCCAGGGGGCAGTTCCCCGCCTCCAGGATTCTCCAGGGACTTCAGAAAGAAGAATTAGAATATGAAAGTGGCAGAAGTCCAGTTCTCATTTTAACAAGCGGGCATTTTTAGATGTTAAGCAGCACGGGGTGAGGGTGGGAGTCTGGCAACCTTTTAAAGTGGTGAATTGCAACTCCCAAAGGCTTCAAGGAGAGACAACTTATCCTGTTTTTTTGCCAAAAAGAGGGCTATCTGGAGAGATCTATGGCTGGATCTGCACTGTAGAAATAATCTAGTTTGACAGCACTTTAACTGCCCTGGATCAATGTTGTGGAATTCTGGGGTTTGTAGTTTGTTGTGGCATCAGAGCTCTCTGACAGAGAAGGATAAATCTCTCACAAACTACACTTCCCAAAATTCCATACCAATCAGCCTTAGCAATTAAAATAATATCAAACCTGATTATTTCTACAGTGGAGATGCAGCCTTTAGCCTCAAAACCAGCCTCCAGAGCCTGGTATCCAAGGGTGTATTTGCAAACACCTGCTGTGTGTTGGATCCTGGTTCACCGCCTTGGAACACATGAAGGAAAAAGGTGGAACATAAATTAAACAAACAAATTGTTTGAAAGTCAAATAAAATTCTAAGAAAAAAAGAATTGAAATGGAAAATCAGCTATTGTTAGTTTTTTTTCTCATTCCAACTATCTCAGGGACAATCTAGAATAGTTTAGTCTGCTTTCAATAAGTCCAAGACTACAGTATTTTCATTCCCCCATGTTTGGTTTGTTTATAACCTGTTGAAGAGTTCTGGAGAGTTCTCACCTGCTATTTGTGTTCTTTAGAATGGCATGATGAAGGTATAGTCCTAATGCAGGTTTTTGATTTATTTTTCTCTTGGCTAACACAGCGATCAACCCCTTGGCTATAATTATTCATTTTCAAGACCACATCTCATTTGATTCTGATACTGGAAAATTACATCAGCATCGTGGACATAGTGCCTTCCATATTAATTAAAATACATGAAAACTGGGCAGGTAGAATTTGCCTGCTCAGTATCAGTGGGAGTTGTGGATTAAGCAGGGGCTTGCACCTCTTCCCAAAATGGGGGGTGGAGGTACCCTTTCCCACTTAGTCTAGCTGTGCTCCCTATTCTCCCTGGGGAAATAATAGATTAAAATGCATTACTCCTTTAAAAAAAAAGTTACACCAGTGGTAGCAAATCTGTGACTTTCCTGTCACTGATGAATTGCAACTCCAATCTCTGCATTGGCCATGTAGGCTGGAGATGATGCAAAATGGAATCCAATAATATCCACAAGGCCATACTTTCTCTAATTTGCTCTTAAAATATATACTGTATATACTCGTTTATAAGTCTAGATATTTTACTAAAAAAATTAACCCAAAAAAGTGGGTCGACTTACCCATGGGTCCATGTAAGTACTGTACTTGAACCTTTATCAAAAAATGAACCATCGCTTTCTCTGAGTAGAGTGGCGACGGATGAGAGCTTAGTCAATACCAGGAGCACCTAAAAGAAACATCAACCCCCTCTGCTCTCTTTGTCACAGTGCAGCAGCTTCTGAACATTTTGAATGTCTGGATGGGAAAATGATGGTGGTGGCAGCTTTTGGCACTACCTCTCAAAGGAATGCCATATTAAAATCCATAATTTTGGCTCAAAACCTGGTCTTGACTTATACATGAGGTCAACTTATAGCTGAATATATATGCTGTTTAATGTAGCATTGCAGTAAGTGGTATATGATGCTTTGTGTATGTTACACAAAGCCTGTAGTTCTGTCTAAGCAATACAGTAAGACCTCCTTCCAAGTAAAACCATAAGGGAGCCCAACTACTTCTTCCTAAGTATGTTCTTAATATTTTTTCATTTTCTAATTCCATAACTGTTGCTGAAGGTATGTTTTATTTTCTTGCAGCTGCTTTGCATTTGGGGCAATGAATATGTTGATTGCCTTCTCCACAGACTCAAGAGAATCCTAACATCTGTGAGATCAGGGGAGCATCTGGGTAACATTTTCAGCAGACATTCAGAACAGGTGGTGATGTAGGAAGCAGTCATTTTATCTTTGATGACATATTGAGAAAATACTCAAAAGGCATTACACCGCTTGAAGACTCATTGGAAAAGGCAGAAATGCTTCCTCAGAGGTTAGGGGGAAAGTCATGTCAAGTACAACTTTGGGCATTGTACTTGTACGGCTTGAAGAATATGGATGACTTGAAGAAATGAACTTTTACACCAACAAGTGACAATTTTGGTTTTACTGCTAATGAGGTACAGTTGAAAAGGAGAAAATATTGAGTGGTAAAATTGAACTGTGCGATGCAATCAATCACAGATACATAATTTGAAGGCTGATAGCACCATTACACTACCATAACAGCAAGCACAGCTAGTTGCCTTAAAGGAAGGTGAAACTGAAATATTAATCACTCCCTCTGTAAGGGGAGACCTAATAGATTAACAGCCCAAATATTATACATTTTTACAAAGAAGTAATTCCCACAGAATTTAATTGAGTTTCCTCTGAGGCAAGTGAGTTGCAAATAGTTGGTCAGCTACTACGTATATGCAGTTACTTGGGAGAAAGTAATTGGTATTTACTTCTCAGAAGACACACATATTACCTTCTACACTCCATTTTAATACTGTAGTATATTCTCTCTCTCTCTCTCTCTCTCTCAGTGTGTGTACACTCTCTATGTAAATATATATAGAGTGTATATTCAGGAGGAGTTAATTTCACCAGAAGTATTTAACAGATGAAGAAGGGAATATCAAGTCCCACACATAGCTTTGTTATTGTTTTTGTCAATATAAACAGTAGCCTTTTCTGTGCCTCTCTGCATGCCATTGCAGTGCTTCCATTTTCTTCCCAAGTGAGACAGTCGTAAAAGAATGCCTTTTGTTGGAATAATTTTCCAGCATGACAAAAAGCATGCTTTTACAACCATCACAGTTGTAAGAGAACAGAAGTGCTATGATGTCTTGCAAAGAGGCACGGAGAAAGCCAATATTCTTTCACTCTGTTTTAGCTTGCTTTTCTCATGCAATAAGGCTCCAAAATTGTGGCTTCAGCATCACGCAACCTTCACCTGCCCCCACCTCCCTTGATATCCACTTCAGTAAGAGAGCTAGAAGCCTTTGCTGACTAGTGGATTGCTCTTCCTAACACAGGAATTGGCCAGAAGTGGATTTTGTCTCTAAATTTTATATAACATTGAAGTAACATCTTACACTGTTATTTTAGTAAGTAAATAAAGTAAACCATGATGTATGTTCATTGTTGTAACTTTGAGTGTGTGAGCGAGAAAAGGAAAGAATGTCACATCTTATTGTAACATCTCATCTTAATGATGAAAATCCATATCAAAAGGTAGTTGATAAGGAGAAAGCTCTCTAGATTGTTATTGCTATCTCTGATATGAACCACTCACTAATAGGAGAGGCTCTCTATTTTCTCTTTCTTACCTTGTGCAGTTGCTTGAAAACCAAGTACAACTGTAGTACATCCTACTAGTCTATACTGTTTTAAAGGAAGGAATATGATGAGAAGTTTCAGGTATAAATGGCAGATGATAACCAAACCCAGCACTGAACAATGTCTGCTCCTTTAATCTGTTTTTGAATCACTGGAATTAAAACTATAACCCACTCTGTTTGTTTGTTAAAATATATTGTATGTCAGTCTCTATTCTTGTGACAAGGTTTGTGTTTATAGCAGTCTGAAAAAGTTACTTTTGGAGACCCAAAACCAATTGGTAGACTCATTGAATCAAAGGAAGTTTGGTAAATCAGCACTGATATAAGCTCCGTTGATTTAGTTCTGTTCTAGTTGGGACTGGCAAATGGATTTTAAGCCATTGACTACACTTTTCAGAGTTTGGGGGTTACAGCTTTCACTGGCTTAGCTAGCTATGGGAATTTGGAAGCTGTAATCCAAAAAGTAACAGTTCCAAGTTCTGGCTATGGAGTGCCCATCAGTTTATCCTACTGGTTAGTGCATTGGGTAGCATGTTATGAATGTTGCTCATTGGTCCAGATGTTCTGAGTATCATGTGGAGGGAACATGTGCCTGTTTAACATGTACCATGGGACCTTTCAGAATGGATTAACAAAGAAGGACTTAGACACAATTTAAACACTTCGTCAGTGTACTTAGTTGAAGCAACGCTGACAATTCAAACATGATCACTGCAAATCCAATAACATCCAAACAATGATATTTTTATTGGGCCAAGCAAAATGCACAATTACAAACTTTCAAAGTCACACTGGCTTCTTCATCGGGCAAACAGGCCTGCATTTTCTGTTTCTGGTCTTAGTTCAGATGGTAGGGAGGGCTATCTGAAGGCTTGCACCTCCCCCTTTTGTCCATGTGGTCACTGGTAGATTTTCAAATTCAAGGAAATTTAATGTTGACTTGCAATTCAAAGAAGATGTTTCCTTGGAATCCAGCATGTCTCCTTCCTTTGTGAAGCCACAGGCTCCTATGTAGGTAGAGAACATTGAATTTCTCAAGAGCCTTCATGTTTTGCATCAGGGAAACTTTAGGTGGTGTAGCAGTAATATTGGCTAATCAGTGCCAATATTTAAAAAATTGACTTGCCTTTGTTGGAAGCAGAAACTTCAGATAGCAAAGTCCCAGTACACTGGCTCTCTCTTCCCCGTGATGGCTAAAATGCGGTATCTTAAAATCCAAAAAATATCTAGGGGTAGCTGTGTTGGTCATATAGCAAATCCAATAACATCCAGTCATTGCAATGTATGTTTGTACTGTTCAGCACAATTTGCACTGGATACTTTTTCAACAATAATCTAAATAACAAAGAGTTGTATTGCACCTTAAGACTAACAGATTCACAATATCATGAGCGAACTTGCTGCCATCCTGAATGTATAATCTGTCTTAGTCATCCCAACATACAAGACTTTTAGTTTGTCCCTCTGTACCATCCCCGAGAAGTACAGATGCAGTTGGGAACATGGATAATGCCTTCTCATGGGCAGGCAAGTCCAAAAAGATGAAAAAAAGGATGTCTTCTTGGCCTGGACCTGTGTTTAGCCCAGGACCACATTTCTGGACCTCTCTGTATCAACCAAGATCCTTCTCTCTGACCTCTTCAGGTTGTGGTGAAGTGGATAACAACCAAAGATTGTGTCTGTTTGGTAGCAGTGTCCCACCTATAGAACACCCTCCAGGCAGAAGCTCATCTAGTATCAAAATTATTTTCTTTCCTATAGGTGAAGACCTTTTTATTCTTGCAGATTTTTAAATGTTAGATTTTTTTTTAAAAAATCTTGCTGATCCTTTAACTGCTGAGTTTGCTAAATTGTAACATGGTTTTAATGTGCAGGTTTTTTTTTTTTTTTTTTTTGCAGGGGATATTTTACTTGTATAAAATGTGTTAGGAGTAGGAATTTTGGAATTAGAAGAAACATATAGATAGAATGTATTGGGGTTGCTATCCTCTCTCTTAAGCACCCATCCCATTTTTTGTCATTTGCTTTCATCACCCAATCTTTTTCTACATGGTGTAGATGTATGGTGGGGATTGCTAGATTGTGGGGCACTTTTGTTAGTTATCTTATTCAACTGGAAGAAATAAGACACCATCAATTAGTGGATTATCTCCTGTATTCCAGCTGAACAAAGATGTTTATCAATAATGTTAAATGCTTATGCTGCTGTCTGATTGTGGTGATGCTATTCTACTGTGAATTGTCTCACTGAACTTTCTGCTAATATGCCCACACAATTATATCTATGCATCTCTCTGGAGATAGAAGTTTACAGATAGATAGAAAGAGAATGGGAAGATTTTTTAATTCCTTGCCAGATATAAAGATGATATTTGAAAATATACCAACATTTGCCTGAAAAAGGCCTTTCCCCTTTTAGAACCACATGGTGGCTGGAGTGGCTTGATTTGACTCTGCAGACTATTCCCAAAAGAAACGATTTGGTTTCATTGATGAAGATTAATATTTTGGAAGCCACTTCCAGAAAAAAAATGAGATACATGATTTAAAAAGAAAATCAAATTTTCTATGGTCCCAATCAGGCACAAGACTTTAAGGAATACTATGGACTCTCCGTGGCTTTCTTAACAGCCCATTCTTTATAACTATGAATTTCCTCTTGGCTTTAGCCTGCTACTGTAGGCAAGCCCTGATTAATCTTTCAGTATGAGAGGACTATGTTTTGCCAAGTTCTAATGGAAACCAAGTCTGATGGGACCATTCTGGTTCTAGCCTTATCAGATGGAAACTTTCAGAATGTCATTCTATTTCAGCACTGGGGAACAAGGCAGTTTATTTTTCAATAAGTGCTGAAAAGAAGAGAACAACTCTAACCACACAGATTTTTTCAAAAAATTACTAAATGGACAAGCACACCCAAGCAGCCACACAAATCACAGAGGTCTTGTTTGAGGGGTAGCTGATGCTTTGTGAATAAACAGCTTTACAGTTGTTTTACAATTCCTTTTACACTTTGTACCACATCCTGATATCTTCAGGTACAGGAAAAGATAGAAATGAATTAATGAATAAGTATAAATCAATAGTGTGGTGGGCTAGATCAGTCCAGCACTCAGATCTTGTTGTACTATAGCTGTCATAATATTTGATCATTGCCACAGGTCAGGCTAGCTGATCCTTTTGAAGGCTGTCCTTCCATCTGGAGGACTGTAGGCTCCTTACCTCCCAGCACTCTATGGACTTTTGGCTTGATTTGGGAGGGTTTGTCTTTTGTCCCTACAACAATTTATCAGCTATTTTAAGGTAACAGAAAACTTGTCATTTATTCAAGCTTGCTCTTGTGCTCCAGAGTCTGCCTCAACTGCATGGCAAGGCTTGTGGGATTGTACATTTTATATTAAAGGTTACACAGTATTCTCCCCAAAGCTTGAGCATGTGTTTGTGTTTAGGCAGCACTTATGGTTAGCAGTCTGTCAGCATTTCCATTAGAAACCTCCCCCCACCATATACTAACAGCTTCTACAGTTTCTTCCCAAGAAGGCATTGGCAGAGCCTCATTCCAATTATTTTGTATGAATTTTGGAACAAAGATTATTTGAGCCATTTTAAAGTTTCATACAGCATGGTGGGCATAAGTTTCAGATACCTTGCTTCACATCTCATTTAAAAAGTAAAACTGTGGTGGCACAAGGAAGAGCTACATGCGCAGGGATAGTAAAATTATAATGTAGTCACACAATTAGGGATGGACAGATCAGTCTATTTCTGGCCTTGGTCAGTTTCCCATACCTTCATTTCTAAGCCTGTCCTGTCATGTTTCTATAGCAATCTGCTGGTTTAAAACAAAACCTACACAAAAATTAGTACTTAAATATATGTTTTGAATATCTTTCACACAAAATATGCATTTCTAAACATATCGTCTCTCAAAGTACACATTTCTAAAAATATTTTGTCCTAAAATACACATGTTTATATCCACTTTTTCTAAGCTAAGAACTGTATCACAAAGTACAAAGAGTAAATCCTTTAGTATGAAATTTAGAGAACAATGATATTCTGAGATGTGAGGTGTGGATTTAGTTGATTTACTTTGAAATGTGAAGCATACAAAACCCTCATATATCCCTGGTCACAGTTTATTGTTGTTGTTGTTGAGGTGGTGGTATGCCTTCAAGTTATTTCCACTTTTAGTATACCTATTTACATACTATTGGCAGGAACAATCTCAGTTAATGCTCTATCCTCCCACTGTTTTAGCTGCCTTTGAAATGCCCCAGTTTCTCTCTCCTCCACTCACTTTCCCCCTTTGTCCTTGCTGTGCTTCCATTGGTACAAGCTGAATTCAAAAAGCAATACAATTGCATCTGCAGCTCAACAAATGTGGAGGGACCATTGTAGTAGTTTATACTCAGTTAACTCAGGTGGAAGGGAGGAAGAAGAGAGGACAAAATCTTGCCCTTCTGTGTACGCTTAGGCAAGAGCAGACTGCAGTAGTTTGCTTTTTCCTTCTTCCTCAATAATAACTTTTGCTAGCTTGACCACACCCTCATATTGCCACATGTGTCCCAGTTTTCATCTCTGATTGTTGGAGAGTAAACTCTAACAATTAAAGAGCACTTGGGTCACCTGTCCTTCAAGCAGAGGCTGGATGGCCATCTGTCGGGGATGCTTTGATTGCGATTTCCTGCATGGTAGGAGGTTGGACTGGATGGCCCTAGTGGTCTCTTCCAACTCTACGATTCTATGATTCTATGATTCTAACTGCATATTTTACAAATACTTTACATAGAATTCTCTGGGAATAGACTTAGGCTTGCATTTTTGTGTCTTATAGGAAGAAACTGTCCAGCAGAACTTGGAAAAGTGGCTTTTTGGGCTAGCATTCCCAGAATACAATGACAGAAATATTAGGGGGATTTGGAGTTGTTAGCCTGAAGAAGTAATTTTTCCAAGCTCTGCATCAAAAGTCAAGATTTCAGTCTAAGGTCCCATTCATACTATGAAAATAACATGGTGTTAAACTGAGTTATTTTCATGGTATTCATACTTGCCCCAACTGTACTTGGTGCAGTTTGTCAGGGGAGGGGCTGCTGGAAAACCTACATAACCCCACTTAAACTGCTATATTTGATAACAGGTTTTTACCACATTTTTTAAGAGAAGCAATGATTCGTATCTTCAGTAGTGTGAGTACACTACTTGAATTGATTCAGATTGCACTGCATCACTCCTAAAAATGGAATGCCTCAATTTTAAATCACTCTGATGGCAAGTGTGAATGGCAACAAGGCTAAAATGCCATGGAGAGATTCGGAAACAGAAAATGTGGTGGGAACAACAACCCGGTATGGCATCATCACAGAGATCCAGATCTCCTTGAGAAAAAAAAGTAGGTGTAAATGCCCCTGTGAATGCATACATCTGCATTCTACTTGAAGTAATCCTGGAAATAAATTCATTTAATTCACTAGCACTTATTTAGGAGTAAACATGCAGAAGAGTGAACTGTTCAAGTAATTGTGGTGATTCTTGTTTATTCTAATGTATATCTGTAAATTAAAACAATTAGTTGAAAATGCTACTAATATTAATATTTCATCACATAGATTTTGTGACAAAGTAATTTTTTAAAGTGAATAGCCATATGGCCTGTTTGTGAAAACAAGATACAGCAATACTTAAGAAGGGTTATTAATGTGCTATAAGAGAGCCTGCATGCTGTAGTATGAATACTGGATTACGTCTCTTGAGGCCAGGATTCAAATCCACACTAAACCATGGAAACCACCTGGGTTTTGTGCAAAACAGCCTCAGAGGAAGGCAAAGACAAATGCCCACTGCACACATTTGTTGAGTAAACCCCATTTACCTTTGGGTCAGCATAAGTCAGAAAGTACTTGAAGACCCACAACAAAATGTCTTACAAAAATAATCTGTATGAATGTTCAACTTATCCAGAACTCTTTGTCAGGCATAATATACAAGACTTGAGTGATAGGGAAACATTAAACAAACAAACAAAAAACATTTCAAAATCTGGCCAGGAGGACTGGCTGCTCTGTGTCTCTGCTGCTGTAAGATGACCTCTGTAGACTCAGTGATGAAAACAGATAGTTTAAGTTTCTAGCTTCCTGAGATACACAGTTAATCGTTTCTTTCCATCCCACGAACTAGAAAATTGGCAGTACCTGGAAAACTTCTCTTTTGTTGGACTTTTACTTTCTTTGTCTTCTGATATTTGTTTTGTGAGGCCTTTTGAAGAGTTTTCAAGAACTGAAAACTTGTTTCACTTATGCATCACTTTAGAAGTCCCAGAATGCCCTATTAACCTTCTAGGGAAAGTAAGCAAGGGAACTCATTTTTTAGGAAAATAGGGTGGGGTAGAAAATTGGCTTGTGTTATCCTTTTCTTTCTGGAACAGAACATAAACCACTTCTCATTTGGAGCCTAAGAGCCTGTACAGACTAGCGTTATACACCGGTGTGGGGGCACTGTGGGGGTGTGGTGTATGCACACTGGCCACCCCCACACTGGCATCATGCTGCGCACTCAGCCGCATGCAGGAGGCATCACAGTGCTCCATTGGCTCAGAGTTTAAACGTGCTGTGCCAAAGGAGAACTGAAAAACCACCACTACTGTAGCTAGGGTGCCGTTTCCGTGGCACGAAAAGGAGCCACTTTTTGTGCCATGGAAAGGCCAGATTGGGGCCATGGCATAGGGTTGCCATGGTCCCGATACGGTGCAAAAAGGAGAGGCATGGAGCCACCCCTTAGGGACCATCTCTTGAGCCCCTTAAAAAGCTTGGCAGGGAAAGATTAGTTAAACGGTCATCCACAGCCTGTAGAAGGATGTGAGGAGCTTTAACAAAACATTAATTTGGGTTGTAGGAGCCACACTGCCCCTTGGGGACCACATGCAGCAAACAGATCACCAGGATTTGAACCCCGGTCTCCAATGCTGTAGTCCAACCCTGTCATAAAAGTTATTTATCCATTCCTGATTATTATGACAACATAAGTGACTGGACAAGAGATGTTTATAGTATAAAACCATTTTTAAGTAACTGTCAGAGGGTAGAGGAGGGTGATCAGTCGGGTTGGGATCCCACCATGAAGGACGACACCCTTGAGGACCCTGGAGAAAACCCACACGAAGAAGGAGGGACAGCTAAAGGAGAGGCAGCTGGAAAGATAGAGGAGGGGGCGGAGTTGAGAGATAGAAAAGGAGAACCTCGCAGGGAGGAGGGGCAGAAGGAGGCGGAAGGAAAGCTGTTGGAGAGGCTGGGCGTGTGGGAGGAGACAGGCTATGAAGCTGGAATTGAGGCAAGGGTGAGTGAGGCTTTGGCAGCGGAGATAAACCGACGACACTTCAGGGGTCAGAGAGCTGCCCCTGGGAGGAGTCCAGAAGACCACTCTGCGGGGCGAGGTTGGTGGCCTGCCCATCCCACCGGTGCAGACCCAGAACCTTACATCACCCGCCCTGTGCTTCATCCCGGGCCCCGCCTGCTTTGGGATATGCGTGGGCGGAGTGCCTCAACTGCTAGAGAAGCCGCCGGACGAGCACGCCGCGAGGCTACTTACACTGGTGAGAGTGTGGACTTGGGAGAACTGTAATACCCAAAGGGGTGAAGTAACCCGGAGCTCTATTCTCCACAAGGACTTTGAGTTTGCTTAAGTTAAGTTTAAGGCAGTGAAGAAACTTGCCCTTTTTCAGTTGCCTGCGGGTGTGTTCAGAGTGTATTCATTAAAGTTGTTGCAGCATCCTCCCGGCTTTTGGGTCTTTTCATCCATGGAACCCATGGGACCACCACCCCCTCCCCCAGAGGGGACTAGGGGCCCGGCGACAGTAACATTAGAGTCAACTAGCTATACAAAAAAGGACATTGGCAGAGGAGTGAAGGCAAACAGCCAGAGCTGAAATAACTATTTCTAAATTTCAATGGCTTAGGCTAAGATAAAAGATTTAGGATTAAACATTCGGGGAAATATTATTATGTTGTAGAATCATAGAATCATAGAGTTGGAAGAGACTGCAAGGGCCATTCAGTCCAACCCCCTGCCATGCAGAAAATCTCAATCAAATTATCCCCGACAGATGGCCATCCAGCCTCTGTTTAAAGATTTCTAAGGAAGGAGACTTCATCACACTCCAAGGGAGTTTGTTCCACTGTCGAACAGTCCTTACTGTGAGGAAGTTCCTCCTAATGTTGAGATGGAATCTTTTTCTCTGCAGTTTGCATCCATTGTTCCACATTCTAGTCTCTGGAGCAGCAGAAAACAAACTTGCTCCCTTCTCAATATGACATCCCTTCAAATATTTAAACAGGGGTATCATATCACCTCTTAACCTTCTCCAGCTCCTACAGGCATTCCTCATAGGGCATGGTTTCCAGACCTTTCACCATCTTATTTGCCCTCCTTTGGACATGCTCCAGTTTCTCCACATCCTTTTTGAATTGTGGTTCCCAGAACTGGACACAATATTCCAGGTGAGGCCTGACCAAAGCAGAATAGAGTGGCACTATTACTTCCCTTGATCTAGACACTATACTTCTATTGATGCAGCCTAAAATTGCATTGGTCTTTTTAGCTGCCACATCATACTGTTCACTCATGTTCAACTTGTGGTCTACTTGAACTCCTAGATCCCTTTCACATGTAGTCTCATTCAGCCAAGTTTCCCCCATCCTATATCTGTGCATTTTATTTTTCTGCCCTAAGTGCAATACCTTACATTTCTCCGTGTTGAATTTCATTTTGTTAGCTTTGGCCCAGTTTTCTAGTCTATTCAGGTCATTTTGAATTTTGATCCTGTCCTCTGGGATAGTAGCTGTTCCTCCTAATTTGGTGTCATCTGCAAATTTGATAAGTATGCTCCCAATTCTGTCATCCAAGTCATTGATAAAGATGTTGAATAGCACTGGGCCCAGGACAGATCCCTGTGGGACCCCACTGGTCACTTCTCTCCAGGATGAAAAGGTGCCATTGTTGAGCATCCTTTGGGTTCTGCCAGTCAACCAATTACAAATCCATGTAACAGTTGTCTTGTCTAGCCCACATTCTACGAGCTTGTTTGCAAGAATATCATGGGGAACTTTGTCAAACGCCTTACTAGAATCAAGATATACTATATTCACAGCATCCCCTTCATCTAACAAGCTGGTAATTTTATCAAAAAAGAGAGATCAGGTTTGTCTAGCATGACTTGTTTCTTTGAAACCCATGTTGACTTTTTGTGATTATGGAATTGCCTTCTAGATGTTCACAGATTCTCTGTTTAATGATCTGCTCTTCTCTGTTTAATCTGTCAGACAAAAGATTTCCTACCAGAACAGATTCCTTTCTCCATGCACCTCTCTCCCAACATAGCTCCCAAAATGTCCAAGGGTCAAAAGAGGGCAGATTCATTTCTGACAAGCTGAAGAAGAGGAATCCTGTTCATAAATGGAACTCTTCTTGTTCAGTTTTGGATGCAGCCTCTTTGATTGTTGTGTTTCACCAGTGAATGGCATATGCTGTGGACATTAGCATGAGTTGAAGTATTTTATTTTGACCTGCCCTGCACATATCAACTGAGAACATAGCCTTCAGAAATTTTGTAAAGAAAACTGAAGATCTTCTGTGTGTATGATGATATTGTAAGAATGTATCTCTCTGAGAAGCTTCAGCTAAAGTGGGTCAGGGTCTAAGACACTAAACCCAAGTGCAAGGGTGGTTAAGGTATGCTGCCCAAGTAGTGTAATTCTCCTCCCTTCTTTGCAGAGGGAATGGCTGGAGAAATTGGGAAAGACCACCAGTAACTTCTGGATTTATTTATTTTTTATCTTTTATGTTGTTTTATTTAAGTATATCCTGCCTTTCGGCAAATACAGATCCCAACACATCTTTCAGCAGTGTTTTTCAGGCAGTGTGATGTATAGGGTGGGCAATTATTATTTTTCTCAGTGTGTCAGGGACTGACACTAAAATTGTGCCCACTGTGTACATTTGTTTCCTTCTTGGAAACTTGCCATGGATTGGCAGCTGTTGGCTCAGAGGTTGGCACTGATCCAGAGACCACCACTTTCAGTAGCACTGGCTTATAGTATAAGTGAAAAATGTATACATACATACACACAATTTCAAAAAGTGGTACTTTTGGTGCTAGAGGGACATGGGGCCCCTGATGCCTACATCTGCCGACTCTAGTGTCTGAATAGTCTGGTTCTCAAGTCAGACAGGGATATGCAAACCTCTCCTTTTTACCTTCTTGTTTGCATTTGGGTCTAATAACAGTACTGACCTATCTACTTTATCTACTCAGTGCTAGAAACAAATGAGAATATTTAAGAGAGTCCAAAGTGGCTGGAGAAAAGCTTCCAGTCTCCAACTTGTCTCCAAATCTTCATGATTCCCTGTGTAACTTTTGGTCTCATTTTATGAACAATTCAGACTGCATGCTGGAACTAGAATGAATGAATACTTCAGAAGCAATGTCTTCCAAAGCACCCTTAATTCAGGTGGCTTGGAGGAGCAGGGAGACTCAGTCTTAGTAGTTTAGCGCACAGCTAAATAATCTGGTTTACCTTTCCTGGTTTGAATCTTCTTCCGGGATGCAACCAGATATTATCATATGCATTTTGCTGCTGATGCTGCCTGCTGCCTAAAACCTCCCTAAATCACGGCTGGAATCCGAGCTCAGCCAGTCAATTTGCAAAGTTCGGAAGCTCTCAACTTTGCAAACCGGCCGGCTGAGCGTGTCTGTGAGCCAGGTTTTATTAGGAGGCGGCATTGGTGGCAAAATGCATATGATAATATCCTGTTGCATCCCAGAAGACAATTCAAACCAGGCACAGTAAACCGGATTATTTAGCTAAAGTCCTTAGACTGCACTTTGAAAATAAATTGATACATAAAGGCTAAGCATTTCTATTGTTCCAATTAAACTCATATGTATATTCATCACTGAGTTTATACTGTCTCCTTTTAAGCAACACATATCAAACTAGGCAAATGTCTGAGTTTCATCTTTCCATAGTTGTTATGCCAAATACTCAAACAGCCTTTAAAATTCTGGGGAATCTAAAGTAGCAGTTTGTGGGTTCTATAGGGCCACCTTCTGGAAGGAAAACATTAAGAAAAATCTTGGGTACAAGGCCCACTGGGACTGTAAAACCAAGCAATACAAAAGGCCAGATTTTATCTATAGTGAAATGAGGGTTGTTTTGTTCAGAATAATGTTACTTATGTTGATTTAAACCGGCTGAGAGTCTATCACAAAATGTTTTAGGGAGGCTAATCTGTAGAAAATATCTGTGACTTTCCATGTAAGGGTTGGAAATTGGCAGTTTGCAGCTGAATCCAGCAAACACATTTTCCTAACATGGTAACAAACACCCCCAAATTCAGCACAGCCATAGCTACAGGCACTGGTATGAGGCCAAAAGTGTGATTGGCATGTCACAAAAAAATCTGGGCATCTGGTCCCCTATTCTTTTCTCCACTCACTCAGAACCAAGAATTACTTCAGTGGTAGACTAGAGTAATTGTCTTGTAAGAGCATGTCTGAGAGGAAGTTGGCGCACCCTGTAATTTGATAAAGAGAGAAATGGGAGGTTAAGAAGTTTAGAATAGCAGGATTTTTCAGCATGTGGGTTTTCTATATGTGTGTGAGAGATGAGGAGCACTGATATTATATTGTATTGCAATACAGTTAGGAACATATAGGTTATTAATTCCTCAGCCTCTACTTTTAATAGACAAATTCTCTAAATGGGGATTCTTGTGTAGTCAAAATGGCAGCACCCACACACTCAAGAGCCAAACCCAAATCTTGTGGAAGTACAAAAATCTTTAGAATAATATACTGGAGTAAAGGCACAAAAATAGCCCGATAGAGGACTGGTAGGCTTATTAGGCACAGAATGATGACTGATTGTTGGGGTGGTGTTAGCATACTCTATCATCCCTCAAGATGAAATTGGGTTTTCGTAATTAATATATAGAGTGGAGCAGGACTGAAAGTCACAATGACATGATATGCGTTTTTGGGAATCACAGTAACCCAAGTAACCTAAAATGCATCAGTGTCAGGGTCACTTGATTTAGGGCATGCCTAGATAAGAACAAAAAACAAGCACCATGGGTTACACTATACATGACACATTCCTCCTACCTGCCTATTTTGTATTTCCCACAGAAAAGGAAGACATTCATCAAAACAGACAGAGACCATACCCTTTTTTCTTTCTGTGAAACCCTTACATATTCCCTGCCTATCTGATCATCAAAGGATTGTTTTGGATCACATTGATGCATTAACCCCTTGGTGCTAAAAATTCTTACGTTTTTTGGACCAGTTTGTCCATTCCTTGGGAAGATAATAAAAGCTCTTGTTACACATACTCTGAGGGCAGGTTTTGGGGTATAAACCCTCTCAACTCTTAGCCATATTGTTCAATTTTCCCGATGTACCCTCACTTACTGTCTGAATCTTGTGGCCCTCTCTCTTCTAGATTAGTAAATACGCTCCCTCCTTAACCCTCAATCTTCTTTAATCTAGCCATTTTTCAGCCTTCCCTTTCTGTAGCCTTATGTACGTCTTATTGCTGAACCAGCTCTTGTGTGTTTAAGTACTCCATTGCACATTTCTAAATAAAAATATCTAATTTACTCAGAAGTGAAGATTCTTGCAGTCAGTGCTGGTATAAATAGGTCTAAAAATGCCTAGTAAGATACTCACCACTCACATGCTTCCTTTTGAATGAATTAATTCCCCAACATCCAAAGAAGACACTGACACTGCTGGCACTGACACTGACACTTTTGGGGCAACAATGGGAGGGGATGCAATAGCATAAGGAATGACTGATTGGTTGAGTGGAACCTTTAACTGGCTAGCTGGCATTCCACACTGAAACATTTATTGCAGATCTCGTTTGTGTAGCTCAATAGTGAATGGAAAGAAGTATCCTGAAATGGGCTGGGCTGGCTGACTGTGTGGCTGAAAAATTGAACAGGAATACTTCTCAATGGCTTTTTTCATTGTTTGTGAGATCTATCTATCTATCTATCTATCTATCTATCTACCTATCTACCTATCTACCATCCATTACAGAGAAGCAGGTGCTATCTCGTGATCTACTGAGAAAGAAAAATGGAGTGTGCTTAGTGGCCAAGGAATGGTAACGGATTGCTTAGGGGAGGGAATGGGAACCCAGTAGAAGGAATGACATCTGGGAAGAAGGTATTTGGTGGTTAGACCACTGAACAGCTAGTCCCTACAGGGCACTACATTCTTGCAGGTCCTACTAATTTTACCTACTCCTTAATTAATAATAATTAATAATAATTTGTTTTATTTATATACCACTATTCCAAAGATCATAGCGGTGAACAGCAAGTAAGCTAATTAGCAAGTAGGCTAATTTGCCCCCAACAGTCTGGGTATTCATTTTTGCAACCTCGGAAGGATGCAAGCCTGAGTCGAGCCTGGGCCCTTTTGCTGCTCTTGAACTCGCAACCTTGTGGTTTTGAATGAATGGCTGCAGTACAGGCATTTAACCACTGCGCCACCAGGGCATACAGTTTACTGAGCTATGCTTTCAGATTTGGGTTAGCTTCCCAGTTATGCCTGTGTTCTTTCAGTATCTTTTATTGGAATTCTTTTAATTCTCCTCCAGCGCCATACACTACGCTATGCTCAGTGGACTGATAAAGTGAAAAAGCTTGTCTAGATTGCCAGTCTGGTGATCTGGATTTGTCTGTTTGTGTCCCCTTACATGAGTTTACCTTTCCCACAACATATAATAGAGCAGGTAAAAAGGCAACACTAGGCCTGAACAGACAGGCCAAAATAAAGCTGCTTTGAGCCACTTTGGAGGTATGCTGTTTAAATGATGCATGTGTCCTAAGAGGCCAGAAGCCACACCAAAGCCACGCTGCAGTCCTAAGGACTGGAGCACAGCTTCTGGCCTCTTAAGATGCATGTGTCATTTAAACAGCATACCTCCAAAGTGACCTGAAGCAGCTTTACTTTGGCCTGTCTGTTCGGGCCCATCGTTACGCCAAGTGAGGCTGGCACAGTGCATTCAGCTCAGCAATCTACTGCATTGCTGTTCACATCTTTTAGACTATTGTGACATGCATGATGAAAGTACATGTGGAAGTAAGCCAGTATATAGAACAAACTATGCCTGAATAAATAAATAAATAAATAAAGGTATCTCCTTTCTAGTTATTAAAATTTCAAGCTCCCTGAAGCCTTGACAGGAGAAGGTTGGAAGAGTGCCCTTTGAGTCATCATCCTTAGTTTATCAAGAACAATACAGTTTGGAGTGACCTCACATTCACTTTCAGCATAACTTCATTATGTCTAACTTGCCAAGAGAGGCACCAATAATAAATGAGTGCACTTAAGTGTTACATATTTTCAGATTGCATTGAACAAAGCAGTTCATCTAACTGATCTGCTAATAGAAAGGTTGGCAGGAAAAATACATAGGAAATCATGGATGACATCTGAAAAATTAATTAGAAAATAATAACTGATGGAGTGGCCCCACATCATTTTAGGTGAGTTATATTAATCATCCTGTATGACACCTTATCAGTAAGCATGTGCTTTAATCCAAGCATTCCCAGATTTTTTCAAAAGGAAATTCTTGATAAGAGCTTTTGTAACAAGAGCTTTTATTATCTTCCCAAGGAATGGTACTTCTCTGCACACTAGCTTGAAAGTCACACATAACATTCACAGTTGAGAAAAGGTGCTTTTTTGGACTACAACTTCCAGAATCCCCTAGTCACAATGGATTCTGGGACCTATAGTCCAAAAAAAGAAATGTTTTGACACTCCTGCCCCTAGCACCAAAAACCCTCAACCTTTGTCC
This sequence comes from Sceloporus undulatus, assembly GCF_019175285.1. NCBI lineage: Eukaryota > Metazoa > Chordata > Lepidosauria > Squamata > Phrynosomatidae > Sceloporus > Sceloporus undulatus. The sequence continues at coordinate 109,425,088 of NC_056524.1, read as the reverse complement.
AGGAGAGATTTTATGTTTTGTTTTTAAAGGAGAAAGGACCTATCTGTCTTTCCTCAATAAATAAATAAATAAATTTTGCAAAGAGTTTGTAGTTCACTGCCTTCAAGTTATTTCGACCCATGGCATCCCTGTGAATGAGACATCTCCAAGACTCCCTGTCCTCCATTGCTCTGCTCAGTTCCTGCAAACTCATACTTATGATCTCCCTAATAAATAAAATAATAAATAAAGTCCATCCATCAAAATTAATAGCTCTATATCCCAAAGCCTCGCTGATCTGAGCAGGCGATTGTAATGCAAGAACAGGCCTAAATGAGAAAATCCATCCATCTAGCATGTGATCTTCTTCTCTCTCTGCTTCCCCTCACCTTTCCTAGCATTGTTTTTTTCCAATAAGTCTTCCCTTCTCTGGCTTGATCTGCCCATTGGTTTGTCTTTTTGGCTGTCCACAGAATCCTTTGTGCTCTTCTCAAGCACCACATCTTAAATGAATTGAATTTCTTCCTTTCTTCTTTCTTAAATGTCCAGCTCTCGCATCCATATATTGTAATAGGGAAAACAATGGATTGCAGCAGTTCGATTAGAACTGTTCCTGGTGTTTTGTGTTTTCTTCTTTTCTATTTCACTTATGGCAGCTTCCACCTCCCTTTAAAATGATCTTTACATACTACTACGATAAGAAGATAGAAGCTTATTAAGATAGGTGCTTGTTGTGAAATTTCAGACCTTTATGAAATGGATCCAAACAATGAAAAAGAAAAGACAAAGTGTTTTTTGATGGTCTAACCTCATTTTTAGTTTTCTTGGAAGTGTGTTACAGACATCTGAGCATTCTACTCACATGCATGTCCTACAAAATTAAATGTCTCTCTCTCTCTCTGGCTTTGCTTCGCAAACGAAGATTCAGGAAGCCGCGCTTTGTACAGTGCGTTGGTGACTAAAAAGGCCAATCTGGGACAAACAGGTCCGGTTGCAGAAAAGCACAGCGGAAAGTCTCTTTGGGTGATGTTTCCAGGTTGCGGTTCTTTCTGCGTTGTCATTTCTTCTTCGAGACTCTTTCAGTGGGAGCTTTCGAAAAAAGTTGCAGCATCGTGGATAAAGCGTCCTCCATGCCTCCCGATGCGAGGCCAGGGCAGACATGTTGGTGATCAATTTGGCCAAGCCTGAGATGTTGTTTCAGGGAGTCCTTGTATCTCTTCTTTGGGGCACTCCTCTTAGGCTGACCATGGCGAGTTCACAGTAGAATACACTGGTCCCCCGGGTTACGAATACCCAGGTTACGAAATTCGGGATACGAATAAATCCATAGGGATTTATTGCTTCGGCTTAACGAAGGTTTTTTTTCGGGGACGAAAAACCCCGCCGCTTTTTTCAATGGAGCCGCGGCGCAGCCCGGCTTTTCCCCTTAGTGCCTATGGGCTATTCGGCTTACGAAGTATCCGGGTTACAAAGCGGCGGCGGAACGAATTAATTCGTAACCGGGGGTACCAGTGACTATTTTTGGGAGGCGATGGTCCTCATCCTAGAAATGTGTCCTGCCCAGCACACGGCGTCCTCAATAGCATGGCCTCAATGCTGGTGATCTCTGGCTTGCTCAAAGACGGCAACATTTGTCACTAGTCAGTCCAGTGTATATTTAGAATTAGAATCATAGAATCATAGACTTGTAGAGGGGAAGAGACCACTAGGGCCATCCAGTCCAACCCCCTGCCATGCAGGAAATCCAAATCAAAGCACCCTGACAGATGGCCATCCAGCCTCTGTTTAAAGACCTCCAAGGAAGGAGACTCTATCACCCTCCGAGGGAGTGCATTCCACTGTCGAACAGCCCTTACTGTCAGGAAGTTCCTCTAAGTGTTCAGGTGGAATCCCTTTTCCTGTAGCTTGCATCCATGGTTCCGGGTCCTGTTCTCTGGAGCAAGCAGAAAACAAGCTTGCTCCCTTTTCAACATGACATCCTTTCAAATATTTAAACAGGGCTATCATATCACCGCACCCTTAACCTTCTTTCTCCAGGCTAAACATCCCAGCTCCTAAGTCGTTCCTCATAGGGCATGGGTTTCCAGACCCGCCTTCACCATTTTTGTCGCCCTCCTTTGGACACGCTCCAGTTTCTCAATGTCCTTTCTGAATTGTGGCTCCCAGAACTGGACACAATATTCTAGGTGGGCCTGAACAAAGCAGAATACAGTGGCACTATTACTTCTCTTGATCTAGACACTATACCTTTATGATGGCAGCCTAAAATGGCATTGGCCTTTTTAGCTGCTGCATCACACCTGTTCACTCATTTCAACTGTGGTCTACTTGGACCCTAGATCCCTTTCACACGTAGTTTCATTCAGCCAGGTCACCCATCCTATATCTGTGCATTTTATTTTTCCGCCCTAAGTGCAATACCTTACATTTCTCTGTGTTGATTTTCATTTTGTTAGATTTGGTCCAGCTCTAGTCTATTCAGGTCATTGGATCTTGATCCTGTCCTCTGGGGTATTAGCTATTCCTCCTAATTTGGTGTCATCTGCAAATTTGATAAGTATGTCCCAATTCTGTCATCCAGGTCATTGATAAAGATGTTGAATAGCACTGGGCCCAGGACAGAGCCCTGTGGGACCCCACTGGTCACTTCTCTCCATGCTGAAAAAGAGCCATTGTTGAGCACCTTTGGGTTCGGCCGGTCAACCAGTTACAAATCCATGTAACAGTTACCTTGTCTAGTCCACATTTTACAAGCTTCTTGCAAGAATGTCATGGGAAACCTTGTCAAAGGCCTTAGGAAATCAAGATAACTATATTCACAGCACCTTCATCTACCAAGCTGGTAATTTATCAAAGAAAGAGCTTAGATTTGTCTGGCATGACTTGTTTTCTCTGAAACCCATGTTGAGTTTTTGTGATTATGGAATTGCCATCTAGATGTTCACAGACTCTTTGTTTAATTATCTGCTCCAGAATCTTTCCTGGTATTGATGTCAATTGTGCGTAAACGCGCTGATGAAAGCATTTAAGGAGTCGTAGGTGCTGGTGATAGGTGACCCATGTTTCAGACCCATAGAGGAGACTAGACAGTACAATGGCTCTATACACAACTGATTTTTGTGCTTCCCCTCAAGTGTTTGTTACCAGACCTTGTGAAGCCTTCCGAAGGCACTATATGTCTTTGCTAATCTGTGATCGATCTCTTTATCAATCTTGGCATCGAGAGATGATGCTTCCCAGTAGGTGAACTGCTGGATGGACTTAAGCACAGATGTTCCTACAGTGATGTGGGGATGTAGTGTTCTTCCTGTGGTGCCGGCTGGTAGAGGACTTCCGTTTTCTTCAGACTGACTTCCAGTCCAAAGAGCTCTGCAGCAGTAGCAAAGCAAGATGTGAGGCGCTGCAGAGCTGCTTCCATATGGGCAATGAGGGCAGCATTGTCAGCAAAAAGCAGCTCATGGACTAGTTTTAGAGCTTAGTGCGGGCCCTCAGGCGGCTAAGTTAAACAGCCCATCAGTATGGGTAGCGTATATAAATGCCATCTTCTTCTTTGAGATCTGCCGTACCCCTTTGGAGCACATGCGAAGAAGATTGTAAATAGAGGTGAGCGAGAACACAACTTGTTTCACACCATTAGTTATTAGAAAGGGCTCCGAGAGAGCATTGCCATATCTGATTTGACCTTTTGATTGAAATTTGATTGAAATTTTATTTATATACCGCCGTTCCTAGATCACGGCGGTTTACAAAACAAAATGAAAATACAATACAGTACAGATTACAGATTCTCCTCTGGAGAAACGCCGCTCCGGCGGCAAGGAAGAGTCTTCCTGGGCCGCTCCTGCCCAGGTGGAAAGTGGGCGGGCGGGCAGTTTAGGGAGGGAGGAGCCTCTTTCTTCAGGCCAGCCCCTGATGGTACTGGGCCAGCCTCTCTCTCCCTCAGAGGCCGAACGATGACAGTTTAGGGAGGGAGGAGCCCTTTCTTCAGGCCAGCCCCTGATGGTACTGGGCCAGCCCTTCTCTCTCCTCAGAGGCCGAACGATGACAGTTAGGGAGGGAGGAGCCTCTTTCTTCAGGCCAGCCCCTGATGGTACTGGGCCAGCCTTCTCTCTCCCTCAGAGGCCGAACGATGACAGTTAGGGAGGGAGAGCCCTTTCTTCAGGCCAGCCCCTGATGGTACTGGGGCCAGCCTTCCTCTCCCTCAGAGGCTGGAACGATGACAGTAGGGAGGGAGGAGCCTCTTCTTCAGGCCAGCCCCTGATGGTACTGGCCAGCCTTCTCTCTCCCTCAGAGGCCGAACGATGACAGCTGGCCTTCATGTAGCAGGATGATCATTTTGAGGAATTTGGGGGGGGGCATCCTAGTCGTTCCAGGATCTGCCACAGACCTTTTCTACTCACAGTGTCGAAGGCTTTGGTGAGGTCGACAAATGTTAGACAGATTAAAAATTCATAAGAGAGAAATACCTCTACAGTGTAAACTCTTAACAAGGAAACAAAACAGAAGCTAAAAGAGTGAAGATGTAAAAACAATTTATGTCAAATAGAGGTGCAAGCACGATGTTCAAGGAGGGGGGAATAATCATCTTCATATTGGATTGGGTCTTCATTTGATTTTTTTCTTACCCCAAGCAAACATTTCAAAGTTTTCGGAGGTAGCTGTGTTAGGTGCGTTACAGACCGCCCGTTTGGGGCAGCTTGTATCCGGCCCTTTCCCCGATGGATCGGGGCCTCAGCTGCCACAGCGGAAGCCTCTGAGGCCCGATCCGCTGCTTTCCAGGCCGCAGGAAAGCGACAAAGGGCTGCTTCCCCACAGCCTGGAAAGGGATGTCCTTGGGGCTTCATACCAAGGACACCTCGACTGCGGCGGGACGCGAGAAAGGGGCCAATCGGCCCCTTTCTCATTTGCATTGCTGGCGCAGCTGTGTAGAGGCTGCGCCGCGTTGCAAATTGTGGAAGGAGCTCCGAAATGGAGCTCCTTCTGGGGATGTCGAAGAGCACCCCAGGCACCCTTGCACAGTGCAAGGACGTCACTTCCGTGCCACCCCATTTGTGAGGCGGCGCGGTGTGGTGACGTCATCATGGCGGCGCCCGTGTGCATAGGGTGCCACCATTTTTGTATGGACTCAGTCCGTACTAGGGTTAGGGGCATCAGGAAGTGACGCTCCTTTCGAACCCTAATACGCCCCTTCCTAACCCAACACACCATATAGGCGCATCTGTAACACGCCTTAGTCTTTTGCAGCAAAAATAACAATATCTACCTTAAACATTAACAAGTGTTATTTGGCACCAGCTTTTGTGAACTGCAAACCACTTCATCAGATGCTGGAGTGTTGATTGTACACCCACCCCAAAGGGAAAAAAATGAAACCTATTTGCAGTTCAGGGCTTATTCTACACAAAATCCGCACATGATTGTTTTGCTCAGAAAACAACCATTTTCTGTACAGAAAAATAACATTTCTATGCAGAAGCATTATTCCTGTGGAGAAAATGCGTTTCCTGAGCAGAAAATGCTATAATTGGGGGGGGGGGGGTATTGTGCACACAATTTACACATGGTGGATTTGCATAGAAAACATTTTCTGTGCAGGAAAAGCATTTTTCTTATTTTTCTTAAAAAACTATTAGACTTAGTCATTTATTAATTTCACGTATGAACAACGATGTATACAATGCAGAGACAAAACATATGCAAAAATATAACTGCACACATATCCAGTGTGTGTGTGTGTGTGTGTGTGTGTGTGTGTGTGTTATGTGCCTTCAAGTCATTTCTGACTTATGGCAACCCTAAGGTGAACCTATCATGGGGTTTCCTTAATAAGCTTTGTACAGGGCGGCTTGCCATAGCCTTTCCCTGAGGGTGACAGTATGTAGTTCATCTACACACATGCCCAAACCTCTAGCAACCGCTTCCCTGTCCTGTAAGCGCTATTACAAAAGAAAAGAAAGAAAAAACAGAAAACAAAACAAAAACAAAACACCTAAAGCACACATAAAATTTAAAACTGACTTCTCACTTCCTAGCCTTTGGCATATGTGTATCATTTAATTACTTTCCCACTTAACTTAAATATCCAAATTGGTTTGTTCCTGTACTCCTAAATATACAGAAACTTTTAAATTTCAAAACCTGGCAATGTTTTCATTTCTCCCTTTTCTTGCATATATCTCAGAAATTGCTATAGAAAATTGTTATATTTCTATAACAATAATTATATTTTACAACAATAATTTCTCTGATGTCAAATGCCATCTAAACATTATTTTATAAAAGTTTTCCTTTAGATTATTAGACAATGTAAATTTCAAAACTTTTTGCTACATTCCTCCCCCCCCCCCAAAGTCCTTAACTCAATGTTGTATCCAAAGTTTGAGGTCCCTTTTTAGTTTCATTCTCACACACTTTTTACTTGCCATATATATTTTAATAGATCTCTCTACTAGTCTTTAAATGGTTTATCTTTTGTTAGTACTGGCATATTTGGGAACAGAGGAAGCATTTTTGGAAGAATGTTAATCTTTATCACCGATATTCTTAGGGAAAGTATTTTCTGTACAGGCAATACTAGTTCTGCATGTTATGCAGAAATGCCCTTTACTGACCCCAACTTCCTCTTTTCAGTAAAATAAAATAAAATAAAATAACCACATGCAAATTTTGTGCACAACAAGTCATGAACGGCAAAGGTTTTCTTCAGTACAGGAGTCTTCTCATAAGGGTTCCTTAACAGTCAAAACCCATATTTTTCAACAGATTTGTGAACATCTTTGAATATTTTTCCATCCCATACACACAGTGCCAGTCATCATGTATGAGAATGTTCAGGCCAGGGATGGGCAACTGTTGGGAGTTAGGGGACTACATTGATCTGCCAAGGGAACTGGGCTTGCCAGCACCCTGCTCTTTCCCATTTTTAAAATTTTAAAAATTTTATTTTTTGGCTGCTGGAGGGCTCTGAAGGCCTAAACATGGCCTTGGGGACTACATGCAGCTTCAGACCACACTTTTCTAACACTAGTATGGACAAACCTGTTGAAGTAAGATGCAGCTAGCAATCATGCTGGCATCTATACTTGCAAAAGGGGTAGAGGGATACCACATTATCCTTTATCTTTGCCCTGTGGCCTCTGGAAAAGAGTGAGAGTGACAAAGCTTGAGGAAGAAGGGATAGTTTCTGAAAATAGCTCCCATACCTGTCCTTTTCCAGCCGTATCCCCTGCTGGATTTCAAATACATTTGTCCTTCCACATTTGCGGCTTTGACTTTTACAGATATGATTATTCATGGATTTTATTATATGTTCTCTCTAGGAATATCTAGGTCCCCCAGTGCAACTCTATGGTCAGCTTTAACCAAAAGTCACACTGAAGGACCTAGAGATTCCTAGAGAAAACACTCCACTAGGCATTTGTATCTCCTCCAGCACAATTCTGTGATCAATGTCTATCAGTGAATGTGGAGGGACAAGTGTACTTTAATGAAGTGACTGTGAAAGAGTAAATATGCATCAGAAATCAGAGAAGCTTCCACCACCCCTGAAAAGGGAGAAATAAGGAAATGTCAGATCACACTAGCAATTACAAGTGTTTTTTCTTACTCTAATTTAGTTTGGTTGCAAGATTTTTTCATTGTGAAGGGAGAAACTCAATTAATTTCTCAGTTTCAGTTTTCAGTCCATTGGGCTGTTACTAAGTTATGCACTTCATTTGTTTGATGATCTGGTGTTTACACGGCTGCTCCTACTAGTTACTTCCTTGAGCCAGCTATCTCCAGACTGACCTGATGTTCACACCAGAGCTTGGAAGAGTTAGCTTTTTAGACTAGGGACTCCAGAATCCCATAGCTAGCATGCCCAAGACTACTGGGATTATAGCAGTAACAAAGAACTTTTTCAGGCTCTGGTTCACATCCTTAGTATGTGCTTATTGGTTTCAGAAAAGAAACACATTTTGTGAAAGCACACACTGGAGGACAGGGCACTTCAAATGCTTTACAAAAGCACATAGCCCAGGAGCCCACACCAATTGATTCCTTTCCTTAAGTGAACAGAAAGTTTTGTGCTCAGCTCTTCAGTTTAGCAAAACACTTGAGAAGACATTTCTTGATTGTGTCTGCAATTTTTTAGACTATGAGCAAGCAAGGAGGCAAAGGAGATCAAATGCTTTGCATCCTGGTAAGGAAGAGTGGAAAAGGCTGTTCTGTTGAGTAAGGGTCAAGAAACTATAGCAACACAAGTATTTGTAAAGAAGGGGAAACTTAAAAGCCATTTTAAAAATGAGCATCAAACACGATCCAAGATGCATTGAAATTATGTTGTCCCACCCTTGCCCCCATCCCACCCACATGCGGGAGGTACATCACATAGACTCATTAGATGTGAGTGAAAGATATACTGGCAGCAGCTGCATAGATGTACCATTCTCAGGAAACTGCCTCCGTTGCTCTGAGAGCTGCATTGTAAAGGTTATTAAAAATCTGGAATAACAGTTTGGTACTCACTCACTTCTATTCAAGAACTGTTCCCTCACCATTCCCTCCTTGTGATTCCATTTAGATTTTTTAAGTAACTGAAAAGAAAACTGAGGATTCAATTGTGCTAGTAAAGTAACCATTTTGTCAATTCCATAATTTATTTATCTTTACTTAAACACATGCTACTTAAAGAATATTTAAATTACATTACTGCAAAGATGACTCTGAGTTCTTCTTTTACTTAAACCTTTTAAATGGTAAAAGTAAGTGATGTGACACACTGCATATATTAGTTTTCCTCATTCCCATAGCATATTCCTCCAGTTGGCATTGTGACCATTTTTCAGAATCTAGTTCCACATAACAAATATACACATCACAATTTTACTCTTGATCGAAGAATGGTACACATCCTCCAATGGATGTGAGGGCAATCTGGCTGAGACATCTGTCACCCCATTGATCACCAGGGTTGATTCGGCTGATCTGGCTGGCTAGGCGGGTGTCCCCTTCCTCCCTCACCACTCCATGTGCGTCCCTCCTGAAGCTGCGCGCTCGGTGGAAGAGGACGACCATCCCAGATAGAAGGAGTGTACCGTTCTTCGGTCAAGGGTATACGATAGCTGCGCTCCCCTGCTAGAACCTCCAAACAAGCTCACAATTTTACACAACCTGAATAAACTTCTAAGTGCTGATTTCTAAATATTGTTCCATATATTGAACCAGCTCACCTGATGCAGTCTAGATTCGAGATCAAGTGCAGGCACATTGGAGCTCCTGGGCTGCATGCACTAAGGATGGAAAGAATATTCAGAAATATTCAGAAAATGCTTGTAAAAACCTGATGAGAAGAATCCTGCACTGAAGAGAGGCATTGCAGTTTGGAACTTACTCTGTGCAAAATTTGCATGAGGTTGTTTTGCACAAAACTGCTGCTTCCTGGGCAGAAAGTGTCTTGTTTTCTGTGCAAAAGAACCACATGTGAATTTTTCACAGAACACCCCCCCCCCCCCAAAAAAAGTGAATAGGCTTCAAAAACTGTGTAAGTTCAGAGATATTCTAACAACGAGAAGAAAATTATAAAAATTAGTCATTGCTTCCCTTGAGAAGACACTCAGGGGCTGTGCAGACTGCTCCTAAGGGGCAGCCTGCAGCTGCCTCCATTTTCTCTGTGTAGGAGCTGTGGCAATTGCACACTACAGTCCCAATCTGGCCTTTGCAGAGTGCGAAAAGGAGCTACTAAAACGGGCTCCTTTTTGTGCCCTGGAAAGGGCATGATAGCCGTGGCCCTTTTGGTGCTGCGTCATACAGACACAGTGCCAGACACCCTGTCCTAGGGAAAGAGTTGGGGTATGCATCATGTGGACACCATGCCCCAACTCTGCCCCCAGCCTGGCCTTTAAGGCTGGTGTGCACTGCCCCTCAGTGAAGAATTAAATCCCTAGCATGCACCCTCAAGCTTTTATGGCTGTACTCCCCCAGTGGCCATCCATAACCTCCCAAAATATCATTTGAAACAAATGAATTTCTCCACCATATTTTTCACTTCAAATCTGGTGGAGGACCTCACTCTTGCTCTACTGTTGTTATTGTGTGCCTTCAAGTCATTCCAAAGTTATGGTGATCTTAAGGTGAACCTATCACAGACTTTTCATAGCAAGATTTATTCAGAGGGGGTTTGCTTTTGCCTTCCTCTGAGGCTGAGAGGGTATGACTTGCCAAAATACACCCAGTGGGTTTTCATAGCTCACCAGGTATTTGAACCCTGATCCCAAGATTCACAGTCCAACACTCAAACTGCTACAGCATGCTGGATTCCCCTGCTCTGCAACCAAATCTTAAGTTGAAAAGCAAAAAAAAGAAGAAGTGGATTCTATTGTTATTGTTTGTTGTGGCCAGATCTCCAGGCTTAGGTTTGGGTCAGAATGGATCTTTTGAGCAACAACTCACAGACTGCTTGAGGTTGCCCACCCATGTTCTAGATGAATCAGTGATGCATATAGTGGTAATCACTGCTATTATTTCTTTATAGATCCATTAAAAAACATTTATATAATCTGAACACAATGTTTCTTTGGGCTGGCACAGACTAGCTCTAAAAGCTGACTTCCCTATGGCTTGGGGGTGTGGTGTTTAGACACTACACACCCCCAAGAATTCTTGAAGCTGCCCAGTCAACCAGAAGCCACCCTTGAGCTGCATTGGGGTGCTTTAAATCCAACCCAAATAGGAGCAGATGTTTTCTGCTCCTATTTGGGCCAGGTTCCCAGCAGATTGGGGCTGCGGTGTGTGCTTGCCACAACCCCAAGGCATCTTGGGCAGGGTGGCTTCAAGCCCATTTGTTCCACCCCTTTATCATCTTTCCTCCAACATGCATCAATGCAGTGAATTTACACATAGTGTAGACAGATTTCTTGTTCTTGAAATTTAGGGTCGAAACAGATGGCCCTGAAGGGCTTCAAGCCCATAGCAACTGCACCCTCGGCCCCGATCTGCCTTTTGCTGGCCCAAAAAGAGGCAGCAAATTGCCTCTCCTTTTTGAGCTGGCAAAAAGCAGCCTTTTCTGCTGCTGCCGCAGCTTTACTTATACACTCCTGTGACATATGGCGTATAAATGCCCTGCTACCGGAGTGTTGCAAAGCTGCCCACTGTCTGGTTGGGCAGGTGGCATGACACCAGCTTGGGGTTGGCATCAGAGTGTGCAGCACCTAAATGTCATGCTCTGATGCTGCCCCCGAGCGAGCACAAAGGGGCAGTCCATTTCATCCCATAGCACACCTTCCAAATGTCCTGATTTGACAGGGACAGTCGGTATTAATTCCCTGTCATCACATTATTTCATCTGCTTTAAAAATGTCCCAGTTTCTTTCTTCTCTTCCCACTTTCATCCTTTGTCCTAGGTTTACATCCATGGGTACTAATTGAGGTCAAAGCAGCCTGCACTCCATTAACTTAGCAGGGAGAAGAGAAGAGGTGGTTGAGTCTTGTCCTTTCCAGTAGGTTAAGAGAAAAGCAGTTTCTGCTGCAGTTTCTATGTTTTGTGTTTGATTGTTCTTTCTCATTAAGAACATTGGCCATCTTGACCACACTTGGCTGGGAGGATGGCAGAATTGGAAATGTCTTCATTTTAAAGCCCACGGGTTGCTTTGGGGCTATATGCTTAGTGTTTTTTGAATTTGTATTAATTTTTCTACATTTGCCTTGGCACTAATGGTCATATGTGTTTAAAGGAGAAATGCACACTAATGATTTCACATGGAATGAAGAGATTACCTGTGCTATAAAGTCAAAATCTATTATCTATACATTAAGTAAATGGAAGTATGTATAATATAGCCCCAAGCCTAAAAAATAAAACAGAAGAAAACTCCACAGTTGGTCAATACCATTATTAGGACCAAATAAAATGCCACAAAAACATCCAAGCTCTTGACTTCGAAACTTTTAAAACATTTCTCATTATCATTAATCCAATCTTTCTTTGAGATTTTTGTTATCATACTGTTCATCAATTGTTCATAATGTTCATCAGCTCTCCAAATTTCTGGGGCCAGCTCCTGTCAAAGATATTGCAGCTGTTACTTACCTCTGGTAGCATTTAAGGGTTTAATCATACAGTCTGAAAAAATTGTAAACAGTTCTACTGTGTAAGCAGGTAATGATCTGCAGATTGGACTATCTACAGATTGCCACACCCCATATTATTCAATGGTGGCATGCACCTACAGGTGTGTTGCTGTGGTTTTGTGCACATTGCCACCCCTTGAGTAACTTGAAGTTCCACTTTTTTGATCTTTTAAAATTCTCTTTAAAAAACCCCACCTCTTACCAAATTTTCACTCATATAAAACTATGTACCTGTTGCCATTACATTCAGTCATATACAGAAATTACAATTTATGAGTAATATTAATACACAAAACATTACTAAGGATTTTGTATGGTATAGTATGGGAGGAAGTCAGTGTTGTGGGGTGACACCATGTGTTGCCACACCAGGTAATGCCAATCCTAGTGACGCCACTGAAGATATCACCTCCCCTTTGCAATGGTACCCAGTAACTTCTAAATCAGGGCTAAGATGAAATCTCATTAAGTTTTATTCTAGACTTCAAAGATGCAAATCAAGGTTCTGCACCTATTCTGAGGATAGGCTCATGCACCTTCAGCAGTCCTCTGAAACCCACAGTAGCTTCACTGAACCCCTGATGATGTTCATATGACTATCCTCACAGGTTGATTGTAGTGTATCTTTTGGAAAAACAGAATGCTGTTGATTTTCATTTGTGCGAGATGTTGGGTTTTTTTACACTTGAAAATATGGAATGCTCTGTTATTGAGATATAGGGAATAGGTATGAAAGGGGGAAAAGATAATTCCATCTTTGGAAAGTGCTTTCTCTGTGTGGTGCATGTAAAGTGTTCAGTGGCCTACTTTCTGGATGTGAAATCGATACTATACAATGGTAAAATGAATAAAGCTGTCACTTTAAGAGGTGATGTCATGCTTGTCTTGTCAGGGCCCATTAAAGAACGAGACTCTTACTGGTTGTGTTCCAGGCAAAAATGCAGAGTGAAATTACAGCTCCTGTAATTTTAGAAGGTTTGGCTTTTGGAGCTATATTAACCTGACAGAACTGATTTATCCTGATGCAGCAATTCAAGGTCTATGTTTCCTTTTGTTCACTTATCAGAAAAGTTTCCATTTTTTAATTAGTGATAAATTACACTTTTTATGAAGTGCTGAGTTGTAGTAATTTCCTTGTTCCAGTTCCATTAACTTCCTCCATGTATTGTTCATATCAGAACCAGACACTGATGTGTTTTGCATCATGTGGAAAGCAGTAAATGGCTTGTTTGTCTTGTAAACAGTTTTGACTAGACGCAGCTATTTCTTTCTCATATGTTTTTCGAAAAAAAATGGCACAGGCCACATTTACTTTGGCAATATGGATACAGATATTTCAAAACAATATTGGCTCTGTGGCACGATTGTGGCCTTTTGCTGACAACCCTTTGCTGAAGACAGTAGCTGATAAGCTTGAGTTATTCTGGTGGTGTCAGAGGTTTGCCAGACTTTGTGAAGCCCAGCCTTAAAATGCCTTCAAAGATGATCAGACACTTGGAACCTGCAATAGCCGCGTGCTTAATTTTCACAAGGCAGAAAAGTCATTGCCCAGCATGAAATAATTGTACAATCTTTTAAAATTCTGGAACTGCAATATTTTTTTTTAAATAAACACTGAATTTCCAAGATAAGTTAAAGCCAAGGTAATAAAGATTCCTATCTAAAGACCGCACTCCAAAAGTTAACTCTAAATTAGAGTGTTATGAAACGTGTGGCCTTTCAGATAACGTTAGACTCACATTAGCCCTAAACCTTGGCTATGCTATGTGGAGCTGATTCCATCCTAGGATACTTGAAATCCAGTAACACCAGGAGATGAGAGAACACTTTTTCATGCCTTTATTTCTGAAACTGAATATTTCTTTTTTACACATGCTACTGTTAAGAGAACAATAAAAAGCTAAAAAACTTACAAAAATAATCTAATGACATGATGGGTAAAAGCAAAGTATAAAATTGTTGACTGCTACAAAATTTCTCACAAAGCCAAAAGATGCATGCATTGCTCTTGTTTTTAACTGCCCTTGAGTCAACATTGTGGCATGTGCTTGAAACATTTCCAAGACCCTCTGTCCTCCACTGTGCTGCTTAAGTTTTGTGGACTCATGCCCATGCCCTCCCTAACTGAGTCTATTTACCTACCATGTGGTCTTCTTCTCTTTCTAGTACCCTCAGCCTTTCCCAGCATTATTGTCTTTTCTAATTAGTTGTGATTTCTCATGATGTGGCCAAAGTATGACAGCCTCAATTTGATCATCTTGGCTTCTAGGGATATTTCAAGCTTGAGCTGTTCAAGGATTTTATTTTATTTTATTTTTTTGGCTGTCCACGGTATCCTCAGCACTCTTCTCCAGCATCACATCTCAAATGAGTTGATGTTCTTTTTAACCGCTTTTTTCACTGTCCAGCTCTCATATCCATATATAGTGATGGGGAATATGATGTCCTGGCCTATTCCAACTTTAGTGCTCAGTTGTGTATCTTTACTCTTTAGGATTTTTCTTATCTCTTGACTGTAGACTCTGTTCGGCTCAGTGTTTGATGCAAGGTACAAGAAATATTTAACTATTTTGATTTCCTCATTGTCTAGTTTGAATTTATGTGAGGCCTCTGTGGTCATTGTTTTTATTTTCTTTATGTTCAGTGTCAAGCCTGCCTTTGTACTTTCTTCTTTGACCTTTCTCAGAAATGTTCCAAGTCCATGATATTTTCTGCTAGTAATGTGGTGTCATCTGCATATCTTAGATTGTTGATGGTTCTTCCTCCTATCTTCATTCTTCCTTTTTCTAAATCTAATCCTGCTTGCCTTAGAGGGGAATCGCTGCAGAATAAATACAACACACAGCAATTGGAAGGAAAAGGCCACAACTTTATTTAACACAACAACCAAAGCGTAGGGTTGGCTACCATGCATGAGGTCTGGATCTGTCATCCATCAACCCCTGATTGATGGGATAGGGCAGAGGACCCGCCTCCTGGCCTCCCCACCAATCCCGAGCGGCGCACAGTGATGACGCTGCCCAATTGTGAGGTACTTCTGCCACCGCTGCCTTCTGGAACATGTAATCCCTACCAGCAGGGGTGGAAGTCCCTCCCTTTTATCCACCACTGGCCAATCCTGGCTTGGACCGCCCCGCACATGGGTTTCTGGTGCTTCTCGAGCCATGGACAGTGTGGCCGGCAAGCCCCCCTCATGGCAACCAGGCCGTCCTGGCGAGACAGGTGGCCTCATTTTTCATATGATGTTTTCTGTGTACACGTTGAACAAGTAGAGTGATAAGATGCAGTCTTACCCGACCTTCTTGCCAATTGGAAACCATTCTGTTTCTTCATATTCTGTTCTAATGGTGGCCTCTTGAGTATAGCTTTCTCATCAGAACTATCAAGTGTAGTGGCACTCTTGCATCTTTGAGAGAGTTCCACAGCTTTTCATGATCAATGCAGTCAAGGGCTTTACTGTATCATACAAAACATATGCTGATTTTTCATTATGCCTTCATTAGCCACTGTATACAGTTTGGAAAACAACCTTATAATGGCAGCACAAAAAATCACCTCACAGTGAAAAAAGCTAACCCATCTTTATTTTCCTCAGTCCGCCAACACAGACAAGCACTTCAGTGTTATATACCAATTTACCCTATTTGCCTTCATTTTTGGAAATGGCTTTAAAAAAACAAATAAAATAAATTTATTATTGGATAAACACTGCAGTAATCCCATTTTCATATCCCTTATAACTAATTATGGGGATAATAAGCATTGCTGAATACATTCAGGTAGCAGCTTTTTCTATAATCTTGCACAACTAGAACCAATGTGAACCGAAATATTCTTTCTCCCCTCTTCTCATGAAAGTACATTATGGTCAATTTACCAAACACTGCATTCCACAGGACCAGTCAGGAAAGCAGATTACAAAGTAAGCAAACTATTGGCAAGTAGAAGATAACCAGTGTCCACACTGGCTATGGATTCTGGAAGCAGTCATCTCAAGAGGAAACTTTCCCAAGCTCTTTGGACTTCAGCCCTGTTTAATGCAGAGAAAGTACTCAGGGATCTCCCTCTTTTAAAGATATAAAACAGACAACAGGAAGTATAATGGCCAAGAGCAAAGGACATATTGTAAAATTCCACCATCAGGTAGGGGAAGGCAAGATTAACCTACATTACCAAGGGTTTCTGAGAATGGGAGAGTGGGAGGGAATTCCCTGTTGCCCTTGCCTGACATGGAAGAAAACTAGGCATCCAAATTGAACACTCTTAATGAAGGGTAGATAATGGCTGTGAATTGAAACTAATTGGTGTTTCAGATCACTGAGCTGCCAGAAAACACATTTGTACAAAGCACTTCGAAATTAAGTCTCTTTCTAAATGCCTAATTAAACACAGTTCTGGTCTGAATAAGGGAGAAAAGGTATTGTTGCCTGGTGCTTAGTATAGAATGAAGTGATTTAGGTGGAAAGTTAGTGGGCTCGCTTAGTGTTTATGTCACAAAGTTTCTCTTTCATCCCATGTGTTGGTCCAAATGAAGTTTCTGAGTTACATAGGTAGTGGGTATAAGATCCTGAATGGCAAAGTAAACCTTATGTAAACAATATGAAGATGGCAGGAAAGAGTTAGTAAGTCCTATGGGCAACTGCTTGAAACTGGAATGGTTTAATGTGGATGCATAAATACTGAAGTTGTGGCCTAATCTGAGGCAAACAGCTCAGAAGAGTTAAGAAATCAGGGGCTCATTCCCATTATAATTTAAAGTGCATTTCTGATAGGGTTATATGTGCCTCATTCCCACGTGAAACCAGTTTCGATCCTACTGAGATCGGCTTCAATCATGATGAAGCGAGGCAAACGCAAAAAAAACTCCTCTCTTTCATGACACTAGTTCTTTGCAGTTTCTTTTGAAAAGAATAGATTCTGAAGTGTGTTCAACAAGTGGGAATGAAGGATCTGACTCACATCTTTCTGGAGGAGAGGGACTATGGCAGAGGGGGATGGCAGAGAGGGGGTTACCATCCTTCATTAGTTTTTGGAAAATCAGCCATTTCTCCCCCGCCCCACCCCAGCACTGCCTTTGTGCTTGTGGTGTGACCTATGGGTGCATGATGATGTATTTTCTTTTTATTAAAAAAAATTGACATAATATGTGATCCATTGTATTTGCAACTCCGTTTTCATGGGAGACCCATTCTGGACCCCCCCCCCCACACACACACATGAAAATAGAGGCTCATGCATATTTAAGCCCCATAGGAAAAATATTGTCAATGGTTGAATCCATGGATTCAACTATCAACAGCATGGCAATATATATAAGCATTTAAATCCAAAAAGGAAGCCTTGATTTTGCCATTTTATTTAAGGGACACCATTTTATTATACCACTGTATATAATGGAATTTGATCATCCATGGATTTTGATATCCACAGGAGACAGAGTCATAGAATCATTAAATTACAGAGCTGGGAGAGACTCTCTCTAGGATGAAAAGGACCCATTGCTGATCACTCTCTGGATTTGGCCAGTCAAACTAATTATAAATCCACCTAACAGCTGCCTAGCCCACATTTTACAAGCTTGTTTGTCAGAATATTGTGAGGGAAGCTGATGAAGGCCTTCCTAAAATCAAGATATGCTAGATCCACAGCATTCCCTTCATCTACCAAGTTGGTAATTTTACCGAGAAAGAGAGAGAGAGAGAGAGAGAGAGAGAATTTGGCAAGTTGAGTCTGGCATGACTTGTTTTTGAAAAAAAAAACATGTTGAGGTTTTGCGATTATGGCATTCCTTTCTATATTGCTTACAGACCTTCTGTTTAATGAACTGTTCTAGAATCTTTCCTGGTATTGATGTCAGGCTGACAGGGCAGTAATTGTATGGGGTCTCTTATTTCTCCCTTTTTGAAGATGGGGACAGCATTTGCCCTCTTTGGTCTGCTGGGACTTTATCTGTTCTCCAGGAGTTCTCAAAGAAATCCTAGAACCTAGATCCTAGAACCAAACACCATTGGATACAAAGGGCCCAGTATACCTAAAAACCCATTTAAAGAGATTTGTAGCTGAATTGAAGAGAACAGAATCTTCTAAATTTGTCATGTATAAGTTAGCTATACTTGGTGTGACCAGATTGTCCATTGCTATCCCTTTAATTTGTAAAACAAAAGCCGGAGACAAATTGAAAATATTTTTCTCCAAAATGATATCTAACCAATCTAACAAGAAATGTGTGGGTGGATGAGGATCTGATCAGGCTTCAAGAATATTTTTATAACTGATCTCACTTCCATACATGGAATAAAAGTGCATAAGGCATTCACAGAGTAACAAGACGTGTCTTATCATCTTTTTGTAAATTTTCAGTACTCTGAATGAATTGTCTGATATCTTTAATGTGTGAGAGCAAAGATGGGACAATTGGAGTTAAAAATGAACCCAAATAAAATGCTATTGGTTCTAATATGGAAGCTAATCCTGAAACTATTGGTATCCTGGGGGGAGGAAAATCTAGTTTATGAAACTTTTCAAGAATATTTTTTTAAAATATGGTATCTATGAGAAAGGATTCCAAAGAAAATCAGCTACTCGTGAATTCACATAACCCAACAATTTGGCTTCCCAAATCATGATTTTAGTAATGATTTTAACTGAGGGGGTAGGATCCCTATCTAACTTTTTTTGTAAGTTTGAGTGCAATTTAACTGCCTATTGATCTTCATGAAGTAATCAGATTCATCAAGATTCATCAAAGTTTGCTACTTTTACTGATCTTAATAAAGATATTGTTAAGTTATGAATTTTGCATTCTTTTTTCTTTTTTAAAAATAGACCAGTATGGTTGCTTTTGATTTTTAGGTACCAGACTACTTTGTAAAACTCCATTTCAAGGTGTAAATCAAGAACCAACTTCTATTCATAGTAAACAAACAAACAAATAAATAATAAAAATATTGGGTATATCATATCCAAAAGGACCAGCTCTGTCTGAGATAGGACTTTAGAATGCTCCAAGTTTGGTCAGTCAGTACTGAATTTTCAAATTATCAAAATTTATTCAGGTTTTTTTTTTGTTCCTGTTGTTTTTACATATTATATTCATGTCAATCTTAACTATAATATGGAGATGTTTTGACAGATCCCCCCAACACACACACATACACCACAATGAGTAAGTATGATTTATTCAGGAACCCGAACCACAGATAATGAATTTGTCTGCATTTTGAAATACCAAGCAAGATCAGAACCACATGTCCTGCTGTATTGTCTAATCTGTTCAAAAGAAGAGGAAGGAAGAGGGATTATTAAATTCAATTTAGCTTCTTTATTTCACTTGAAAACAGATGTTTAAAAGTGTTAAAATGTATTCCTTTTTCCAACTGTGTACATTCAAATGCTCAAGCTTTGGGCATATCTGCACATGCAGCGCAACAGAACTACAGTCAAGAGGCGTATCAATTTTGAGTGTTCTTCTACATTAAAAACAAACAAACAAATAATAAAAACTCCTCCAAATGGAAAATAATCGTGTCAGTGCTCTCTCTGGTGTGCTAACCTTCTATAATGAGGTAAAAAGAAAAAAAGCCCAAGGCCCATTGTGGACCATTAAATAGAAATGGCGTTTCCCCTTTTACTGTCCAGTGGGTTCTGCAAAATTCTATTATTTCGTTCTGCTAGATGTGACTATCCAGCCTTACTTGCCAAAGATTCAATAATAGAAACAATATTATTCTGCTACCCCATAGTTAATTGTAGGTGGGTTGGGTCTTTTCTACAGAAGGATTTAACATAATTTTGCAACTTAATTGGAAAGGTGGTAATAATAAGTAAAGAATTTTTTTACATGGCAAAATGTTCAGTCTCCTTATGTTTTCAGCAAGTCTAACAATTAGCTTGATGCTACTGAGGAGGAAAAAAATGGATTTGTAAGCACTGTCTGCTCATTCCGCCTCCTCCTCTTCCTCTTCCCAAGATTGGGACTCAAGGTGGTTTACAAATATTAACACTAATGCAGATTGGAAAAAATTAGTATATATATGAAAATTATTTTTTAAAAAACAAAAAACAATCTGTCAGTAAAATTAAAACCATTTAAAATTTACAATATTATGGTGGAAATCCAGCCAGGTTAACAAAGTCTGCCACTGCCATGCTTTGTAACTGTGTTCCCAGTGTCTAGACAAAGTCAGTCTGTATCCTTTTATAAAGCCGCAAGCAGTTTTTCCTGAATATTTATTGCAGTCAAAATACTGCTGAGTCAATCTGAATTATGGCATGTGCAACATCAAGAACCTATTATGGAGCTTTGGCTTCTTAGCAAGATAGAGATATTGGTTCTCATTTATCGTGCAACACAATATTTAAAAACAAAACCTCCCTGAATCTATCTACATGAAATATTGTGCTTTCTATTTGAAGAGCATAAAGGACATTTTCAACTTAGAGCAACCAATAGTTTGGACCATTTTGCACCCATGAAGCTAAAATCATCTGCACAATTTCTCCTGCATAATTGATATGAATATGTGACTATTGTTAATTGGGAACATAAATGGAGAAAGAAGGATTTGTAATTCAAAGTTGATGGCTTTTATTTTACATCACAGATAGAACTGGTACGGTACTCTTGTGGCAAACAAGGTAGCCATGTAACACACTGTGAATCCATTATAAATGTATGGCATATATATACACACACACACACACACACACATACACACATTTGTATGTGAGTATGCAAATACACACACACATACACAAGCAAACATATATTTATTGTTAACTGCCTTTGAGTCGACTTTGACTCGTGGTGACCCTGTGAGAGAAATACCTCTAAGACCCCCATCATCAACTGCTCTGCTCAGGTCCTTCAGGCTTAAGGCTGTGGCTTCCTTGATTGAGTCTATCCAGCTTGCATGAGGTCTTCCTCTCTTTCTACCACTCTCCACTTTTCTTAGCATTATTGCCTTTTCTAGTGTGTCTTGTCTTCTCATGATGTGTCCAAAGTATGACAGTCTCAATTTAGTCTTGGCTTCCAGTGAGAATTCAGGCTTGATCTGTTTAAAGACCCGTTCGTTTATCTTTTTGGCTACCCATGGTATCCTCAGCACTCTTCTTCAGCACTTCATCTCGAATGAGCTGATAGCCTTTTTCACTATTCGCCTCTCACATCCATACATGTTAATGAGAAATACAATTGCTTGTAATATCTTAACTTTAGTGTTCAGTTTAATGTCTTGTTTCATAGCTGCTCCTCCTAGTCTTGGTCTTCATCTGATTTCTTGACTGCAATCTCTATTCTGATCAACAATTGATTCAAGGTATAGGAACTCTTTTACTATTTTGATTTCTTCAACATCTTCATCAAATTGAATTTATGTAAAATTTCCACTGTCATTATTTCTGGTTTCTTAATGTTCAGTATTAAGCCTGCCTTAGCACTTTTCCTCTTTGACTTTCTTTAGTAATTGTTCTGCTAGTAGTATAGTGTCATCCACATATCTTAGATTGCTGATATTCCTTTCTCCAGTCTTCACTCCACCTTCCCCTAAATCTAAACCTGCTCTCCATATGATGTTTTATGCATACAAGCTTGAACAAGTGGAGTGATAGAATGCAGCCTTGTCTGACCCCTTTGCCAATTGGGAACCATTCTCTTTCTTTATATTCTGTTCTAGCAGTACCCTGTTCATATACGAAAACACATATATACATATGCATATATGTTTGCAAATAATTCATGCTGTATTACATGGCTACTCTTCATCCATCATGAGAGGACTGTACCAGTTTTACAGTATTGAACCCATAAGAAGACTGTATCATGGTTTTTTTTTAATGCTTGAAGCAGTCAGGTTGACAGAACTAAAGCCACCTCTGAGAATGGTTTCTCATACTTCATTGAGTAATAATGTTTTTCATTATCACACTAGTATTTCCTGCCAAAGGTAGTCCTAGACATTATGCTGCCTGAAGCAAAGGCTAGATGTCTCTCCCTTCCACTCCATCTACAGCTGAAGTGACAATTGGCAATACAATAGGCTTCACCACCACATCTAAAGACAACACACTAATTGCTGTAGGGTTGGATGGGTATGAACAGGACAGACAAGCCTTATCCTTCGAGATAAGGGAATGGCTATTGGGCTCTGTAGAACAATGGCTATATTTCCCCTACTATTCCCTGTCTCTGCCTGATTTGTTGCTTTATTTTGATTAATGGCAGAGCTTTTTCAACCTAAAGCCTGAACACCATGGGCCCATTCATAATACATGATTTTATTATTTTGGATTTTCAGCTAGGGCACTCAAATACCTCTTCAAACTTCAATCCTCAGGATTCCACAGGATGTAGCCATGGCAGTTAGAGGAATCATAGTACTAGCCTCTCCTTAAACACCCAATCCCAAGATTCCATAGGATGGAATTATTACAGTGCTACTATTCCACTTTAACTGGTATGGCTGCCTCTAATGGAATTCGGGGGGTTGTAGTTTACTGAAACCTAAGAGCTCTCTGGCTGAGAATTCTAAATGCCCCTTCTTAAACTGCAAATCCCATGATTCCACAGGAGGCAACCATAGCGGTTAAGGTGGAATAATAGCACTATAACAGAGTAGTGTGATATTGTCCCATGGCCATTAAAGTGGAACAATAGCACTATAATTGTGTAGTGTGAATGGATCCCATGTTTTTGAATGTTAATGTGCAGTAGAGACTTTAGCACCAGTACTGGAACTATTAACAGTAATTACCTGGATTTCTGGCTAGTTCTCAGACATTATCCTCAGGACTGTACTGTAGAGGACTATGCTAAAGTCAGAGATGGTGTTATCAGGGCTATCAATCAAGTGCCTGTCTAGCTGCTCATCTGGAAGAAGGTAAAATGCATGAAAGCTGTTGGTCAGATCAAGGGCTGTCTGAAAACCAGGAAGGGGGGGACTCTTGTTCCTATGGAAGCCTCAGTTTGAAGGACATCTTTGCTGGCTCTCTAGTTCCTTTACACTTTTGCACTGTAGTACAAAGCCTTCCATAAGTGGGATAATACCCAAGGAAGATAATAATGAGATACATCCACACTGTATCCTTTCCCTGGATGTTATTGGTATGGACGGGATAACAACATCTGCATCAAATAAAAATATCTGCATCAAAATGGTAATCCACAAGGGATAGAAAAGTCATAACATCTCTAGATTTCTAAAGGAAAAATGGGACATTTTCACCAATCCATTATTATCCCACCCTGATTCTTCTGTTCCAAATCCAGCATAGTGTGATGTTTTAGACAGTGAACCCACTAATCTGGTTAGTTACAACTTTCAAAGTATCAAATGGCCAAAAAGTGGCCCAACATAGTTTTGTATGTTCAACACCATGTTCTTTTGTGATACATAAATGCTTTTGGACAGTTAGGCTAGCTGTAGAAATGGAATCTCAAATATTAAACAATTCAACATTAAATATTAGTGATATTAATCTGAAAAAGTGTAAAGTAGTAGTTATCAGCCTGTCTTCTCCCTTCGACCTTCATTCTGCTTGCAACGATTCTACAGAGAAGACAGAAACATATTAGCAGTAGCAATAATTGGTGACACTATTATTGCTATGGAGCATCATAGTCCAATAAAAAGGGTAATTTACTTTTGTCTATAGGACAAAGATTCATTCAATTCATTGGTATAGGGAACATTTCTGATCATTTGTTAGTTACAGATTAAGTGTTTCAAGGACTGAATGGTAAAAGATTCAACATACTGCAATTGTTAAACCCTTAAAGCATTTGGACAGGATGTTAAATTACAACCTCCATATTGCTTAATCAGTTGAATGTTAATAAAAGTTATCACTTTTTGACCTTTTTTCCTGAAAAATGAGAAATAACTTTTTAATTATTGACTGAATTCTGCAGCACCTGTCACCTCTGAGACATTGCAAGTTTCTATCAAAAGATAACCCAAATATAATGCCACTAAATATTTCAACTTAATGATTATATGGCCTAAAAAAGATTTCAACTTTATATCAACCTTCAAAATAGCTTTTTGATAAAAGACATAGCAGATCTTTGTTCTTTTACCCCTTAGTACCTCAGATTGCTGTTGAGAGCAAATGTCATGCCAGTAAAACTTTTCCTTCACAGTTCATTGTTGGTAACATGAAGGCCCTTCTATATATTGATTTTTTGAAAATACAATTCTAATGCAAAGCTTTAAAAATAATAGAGATCAAAGTGTTCAGAATTAGTGATTTTAAGTGATCTTTCATGTACTGAACTGAGATGGGGAATATTTTTCATTGTTAATAAAAATGGGAGCAGAACTTTAACTCATATACTTGCTTGCTAAAGTGCATACACAAGCACTTATCCAGTTATTCATTGTCTGAATTCTCTTCCTATGAATGTGTTTGGTTCTCTCATGTGAAATTGCCTGTCACTGACAGCACAACTATGTTTTTATTTCATTATTTTGTTGTTGTTGTTAGCTGCCCTCAAGTTGACCCCAACTCATGGCATATGAGACATCTCCAAAAAATCCAATACTCCACTGCTTTGCTTAGGTCCTGCAAATTAAGGCTCTTGTCCTCCCTGATTGAGTTTATCCATCTGACATGCAGTCTTCTTCTCTTTCTATTGCTTTCTAACTTTCCTAGCATTATTGTTATTTTCTAATGAGTCATGCCTAAGTATGGCCAAAATATGGCAGCCTCTGTTTTGTCCTCTTTGCTTCCAGACAGAGTCCAGGCCTGATCTGTTCTAGGACCCATTTATTTGTCTTTTTGGCAACAACAGTTTATCTTACTCTTCTTCCATGGAGCCTGACACCTATTTTATCTTCTGCTATTTTATTCTTGCATTGACCTTGTGAGGTAAGTGTGGCTGAAGGATTGCAACTATGGTAAGGTTATCTATGAGATTGCCAGTTGAACAAGAAATCAAACATGGCTTTCTGTGAATCCAATCTGACATTCACTACTATACCACTCTAGCTCTCTAGTTGTAGTGCTTAAAAAGAGGCTGCCACCAGAAGTATAAATTTCATCCATGCCAAATCTCTCTCTTAATGGCCAGCATCCAATAACAAGGATAAAGGTATGATGCAGTGATATTACAGAACAGGTAAATATGTGTCATACTAAAGGAGAGTGAAAGAACACAAATCCAGTCAGTGGTAATGTATCTTTCTGCACCAAAGTCCACATTGATTAATGTGTTTAAGTGTTTATAGTGCTATAGTTTTGGACAGAGTATCTTGAACAATCTAAAGCTTGCAAAATCAAATTCTGCAGTTAAACTAACTTTTCCAAGCTTCAGATGTTAGCACAATAAGAGACTCAGCATGAATTTCCTATGAGAATCTCTTTTTTTCCATATAGGTCAATGTCTATGTAGCCATATATGTCAAAAGACATATGCATCTAAAGTTCAGTTTCTTCATTAAATTAGTTTCTCCACAGAATGGTTGTGATTACCATAATCATTGCCTGGAAACTGTCTGTATCACAGGATAGTGATCTCCATGTGGATTTATTGGGCATGGTTACTGAGGGTGAAGTGAGTGGAGAAGAGTTTTTGACACAATGAATTGGCACTATTTCACTGCAGGGATGCCATCTAGGAATTTGCAGTTGTTGGGGCCTGGAACATAACAGAAGTGCAATGTGAAATAGTAATGTCTGTGGTTCACAAAGTTGACAACTATGTATGACATTTACATAACTTCTTATACTAAGAGTAGGCCTTCAGATATTTGACAGTAACTCCCATGACCTCTCATTGTTGGCTATGCTAGCTTGGATGATTGGGAGTTGCATTCCCATAAAATCTGGAGGATCACAATTTACCTCTCCTTGTCTTGCACAAAGTCTACTTGTGTTTAGAAAATGCATATGCTTATGGACCTTTATAATACAAAAAACATACTCCAGAAGATTTAACATTCCCCAGAGTAGGAAACATTCCCAACAGCTCTATACAAAAGCCTGCACCCATGTTCCTTTAAAAAGTATAACTATTTTGCATTGTGTTCAGGTTTCTGCACTTATCCTTTACTGATGAAATAAAAAGCCACAAATGCATTATAAAATCACAGCTTGGTGTATTCCTGTTTTTTCCTCCTCCTTCCTTTTATGTTCTACTTGAGTACCATGTAAATTCCATAAGTGATGCACATGTTTCAATAAGTTTACAGCTTTTCTACTTCAAAAGAAAAGCTACTGTTACACTGCAACACAAGTCAGTGAGAGTGCAGTGCCTCAGCAAGGATCTCTCCTAAACATGCCTTGGTTACTTCTAGTGTTGACCATCTAGACTTGTGGGGTAATAGGAGCTGCTGTTTCAACATTTTTATGGAGTGTTTAAAACTAGCAAAGTTATGAAACCAAAAAAAACTAATCTTACAAGTTGTTATGATTTAAAACCTGCTGCAGAGGACATAGAGATCAGATGTCTGAAATAGAATATTTGGAATTATATTTTCCTGTTAAAGAAAAGATATGAAATTCTGAAAGATTGTAAACAATATAAAAACAAGTGGCTTTGTAGAACATCACATTATAATTGTTCAAGAAAATCTTTAAAATGTTGAAATTTTGCAATAAAACTATCTACTAGATATATTTTTTTTCCTTTTTAATTAATCTTTCTGAAATCTGCCAGTTGTTTAGTTTGCCAAACACTGCTCTTAGACCTAAGAGCAGAGAATTTGAAATTTCCCTCAGGTATCTTAGCATTCAGCTGCCTATCCAAAGTCTCACCAGTTCCTCTTGTGATCTCAGAGCCCCATGGCAGCCAAAGAGATCATAGCCTCTAATGTTACAAGGAAAGCCAGAGGAGCATTCACCATGCTGTGCAAATAATTGCTTACTTAGCTGTTATCTGCAATATTTTCGAAAGCAATATTTTGTGTCTCTTTTTTCATCCTCATTTTTAAAAACCTTGCACACTGTCTTAGAAGGGCTTACTATAAAAAATAATAATAACCTAGAGCTACTTTATTACATAAATTTTGTTTTGTTTTGTTTTCCTCTCTCATCCTTTCCCATTTGAAAAGTCTGTGCTTATGAATGCAAAATTATCCTTTACAGGTTTGCTTTGATGTACATTTCATTTGCGAAGGCAGAACGATGTAGTGGTTTGAGGCTTGAGCACTGGACTATGACTCTGAAAACTAGGGTTCGAATCCTGGCTCAGTCATGTAAACCTACTGGGCAAGTCACACTCTCTCAATCTCAGAGGATGGCAATGGCAAACATCTTCTGAAGAAACTTGCCAAGAAAATACCATGATAGGTTTCCTTTAGGGTCACCATATGTGAGAAACAAATTGATAGCACACAACAACAACAAAAACATAGCTCATTGCCTAAGATCCTGCATAGGTGAGCATAGCATAAGATCATGCTAAACTTCACTAGAGCTCCCCTGTCAGTCCTGGTTTTGCTAGTTTTAAAAACATGGGAACATATCCAAATAGAGAAGCCATCACTGCACCTCTTCCCAATCACACGACTGAGCTGGTGCCTCCATCATGCTCTTTTCCTGACACTCCCTTAACTCAGCCTCCCACCTTTAGATTATTTTTATTATTATTTTCTACTTTTTTGTGCAATTCTGGAGCTCTGCTACCATGATTAAAGTTTTAAAAGAAAGAAAAGAAATAGAAATAAATGAAGATAATCAGGGTGCCCGGGAATAGTGAGGGGAGGGGAACAGGGAAGAGGAGAGGACACTGACACCATGTCATTGACAATTACACAATTGCCCTGGGAATGACATTTTGCACCTGTGGACTTGTGAGCTTGCCAGGTTTTCCCTGTCAATGAAAAGGGATGGATTGGGGACAGAGCAGCCATGGATCAGAGGCATTGTCATGTGATAAATTTCACCAAAGCGACTTCTTTCCTAGTGTAATCACAGTTTAAAAGCTTTGTGTAATAATGTACTTGGTCCCAAAGATGCTACAAGATCCCTTTGTATACTGATATTCCAGACTAATACAGCTATGACTCTGAATTCTACACAAGCGGAAAGTGAGCTTACCACTGAATATGGGTGCAGACACACTGCATGTTTAAAGCAGTTTGATTCCACTTTGACTGCCATGACTTATCCTACAGAATCCAGGGCTTTATAGTTTAGTGAAGTATTCAGTCTGGCCTGTCAGAGAGCTCTGGTGCCTCACCAAATTATAAATCCCAGGATTCTGTAAAATAGAGTCACAGATGTTAAAGTGGTGTCAAACTGTTTCAGTTCTACTGTGCAGCTACACCCTCTTTCACTACCTGAATTCTTGCCAGTACAGTCAGTGGGTCACAAGCAAAGGTAGGAATCAAGCCCCCTCCCCCCCCCCCAGATTTTGTTAGACTGTAGCTCTCATCAGCTCTAGGAAACAAAGCCAATAATGAGGGCTAATGAGAACTGGAGTTTGGCACTATTTTCCATCACTGGGAATAAAAGAGGGAGGCATGTAGTTGCCCAGATGGAGAGTCAACCATGCCAAGCAGCAGGGTAAAATGATCTGCACAATAAGCTTATTAGCTGAAGGTAGGAAATTGGTGTCTGACTGGTGCAGCAAGACTTTCTAAAGTATGGGCTCCAGCATCAGGGTGGTGTTAGTAGTGGTGAGGATATTTGGGGCTTACTTTGTAGTGTGTTGCCATTTAGTTCGTTCTTTAGGCAGCAAAACATTTGCAAAATGCAAGTCTTGGATATGTTTTAAACCAAGAAGGATTAGGCCCTGAATTCACACACTAGAAAACAATGAAGGGGCGAAGGGAAGTCCAAGAATTCTGTAGACATAAAAACCCTTTTCATGAGAACTTTTAAGCAAGGAAGTACACCCTGTCAGTTTATAAAAGCGAGGGGAGGGGGGAGCAATCCATGTCATCACTCCCATGGCACTGACAAAAACAATGAGGGCTTCCCAGTGCCAACAGTGAGAACAAATGTGTGAAAAAGTACCAAGGAGGTTATTACCATATTGCAGCAAGAGAAAATTCTCCTCAAAAAACCTCCCCAAAGGGCTCCAGTCAATATTTGTCTAAGGAAACATGCTGCTCCGGCAATTCGACTCCACTTGACAAATAAAATTCTTGAGCAACTTTATAGTCAGTCCGTCAAAAGAAGATATATACTCTGAGTTTGGCACCCTCCATTCTCATGCTAATGCAATGGGTTGCCTTGCAGTTCTTGCATTGTTAGTGCTCGGGTCTCTATTTCCTTCAGTCCCAGTTAGTGGCTGGCACAGCTGCTGGAATCCACCTCACACTGAGGAGGGAGCAAGGCTTTATGCTCTGCAGCTGTGGTCTTCCCAGACGGACAATAGCAGGCCCAGAGCACATGGCATTAGGAAAGATTATTGTTCCATTTAGCCCCGGTATATAATTTTCCCTCCCTTTTAAAAGCACTCAGTATACGGCTTGCTTCATGTGTTATTTGTTAGGGTCAACTTTACCAAAAGCTGGGTGCACGGACACAAATACAGGGCAGCTGTACCTCCAGCCATCTCAGTAGGGGAAAAAATACAAACATTGTTCAAATGAAATTGGACCAGTTGGTTGTTTTCAAGGCACGCAGCAGTCCACCTGCCTTCTCCAAACCACTTGTTTACGAAGACCTCTTGGCTTTCACCTGACCATCTCACAGACTACATCTCATTTCTTGCAGCAAAGAATTTCCAGGTGAAAGAATGCTAAGGAAAAAAAGATTTTCAAGGAGAAGGTGTCACCATTGAGATCAGCCATGCCATTCTTAAGAGTGCAATCCTAGACATACTTACTTGTGAGTAAGTGCTGTTAACTTCAATTACACAGGCCTCTCAGTAGACTTAGGCTGCATCTGCACTGCAGAAATAATGCAGTTTGTCATTGCTTTACCTGCCATGGCTAAATGCTATGGATTTCTGGGATATTTAGCCTTGTCTGTCAGAGAGCTCTGGTGCCACAACAAACTACACATCTCAAATTCCATAGGATGGAGCCATGACAGATAAAACAGTGTCAAACTTCATATTTTTTTTCCTGCCATGCAGATGCTGCCATAGCAGACTTTTATATTTCCATTGTAAATGTGCCTTTTCAGTACACTTTCAGGTCATGATCTGAAGGGAACTGAAGTAGTCATCTTGTGATACAGCAGTGTCATGTTATTGCCTGAACAAATATTTCTTAGAAGAGATTTCTTAGAGAGAATACATTTGGACAGTGGCATCCTTGCATTTGAGAATGCCCTTCCTTCTTCTCAAGGACAATTTTGCTTAGTATTATCTTCCATTTTCAAGGTTCTTATCATCCACTTTCCCAAAGTTCCCCAAAACAACACTAGTTCTGGAGCACTGGGGGGGGGGGGAGAAAACTTACTGGGTTTTTTTTGGGGGGGGGGGAATAAACAAAGAAATATTGAGGGAAGAAAAGGAGATGACATAATGGTGAGGTCTCCCCATTCCCCCATGTTTCTTCAAACTGTTGGGGAATTTTACCTGCCACACAGTATTTAGTAAAATCTAAATCTAGTATTTGTTAAAATCTAAAGTCAGCAAATAAGATGGGAAATTGTGGGGAAACATTTTTACTTAGGGACTGGGTGGTGGAGATCTTGGAACCTTAAGGCTGTAAGTTATATTTATTTTGCCTGGTGATAAGTCCCAATGAACTCAATGGGACTTATTTCTGAATAGATGGATATAAGATTGTGCTACAGATCACCATGGGCTCCATGTAGCATGGAAAATATGATAAATATAATATTAGTATTATACCATTCTAACCCCAGTCTAGTGCTAATAATGCATTATCTTAATATGATGGAAATGCTGACATTGTTCGAGTGAAAGAAATCAAGCATATCTGTATATGGATATTAGGGCAGAAGTAGGTCTAAATCCCATTTGTTAGTCCTGAAATGGTAGATCAAATTGAATCAATTGGATTTGCCTATGTATTGACTCATCATTCAACAATTGAATCAATGGGTCTTTTCTAGTTGAGCCTAACAGTATTCTGGTGATAATGTGTTTCCAGTTCTTTGAAAAACAGAAGATTTACTCTCAGGATTTGGGGAGAGGAAAAAGGAATGAACAGTCCACAATTCAAAAGGGGTGAAGGTGATGTAAGCTGTATCATCTTATGAAAATTTGTTTTTCAAAATTTCTAAATAATTGTGTTGTATGACTGTGGTTTTAGATAGTCAAAACATTCATCTCCTGTAGTAATTAATTTATTGCAACACCGTTTTCCTGTTTTTAACAGATTTATGAGACATGTTGACAAATTGTCACTTTACAAAGTCATAGTAGTCTCCTTTGAACCCAATTTATTCTCATCTGTCATCTTCTTAGTCCTCTAGAAAACAGATTTTTTATTCAGGTTTGACCCACAATTTTAGCTGGCAGGAACTACATGTGTAGTAGTACATCTTCCCGTTCTATCTTTCACTTACAGTCCCTATGGCAATTGCTTTAATAAAATGAATAGCTTCTCAAGGAATCCAACTTTTTTCTTTTAACATATTCTACTTTATTCCATTTTTTTGCATTGGCTGCTTGCAGTAGTCATCTCTCTCTCTTCTTCCTTCCTTCCTTCCTTCCTTTGTTTAACTGCTGCTGTTTCCCAAAGCTATTTTTCAAAGGATACTCACCTTTGGATGAACTAATATTAATGTGCTTGGGAAGACAGGTATGCATTTGCAACAGCTAAACACTTCTCATGCAGTTTGTTTTTCTTTGTCAGTGTGACGACCATGATAACTGCACATAATATGGTAGGGATATAGAGGTGACCACAAGAAAGGACTGAGCTCTCTGCTTCTGTTTGGTGTCTGAATATAAACTGGGCCTTGGATTCAAAACATATTTTGGCTTCTGATAATTATCTTTACCACACACCTGAATGTATAAAAGAAAAAGTACACTATTACATTATCTTTAGTATTTATCTATATGTGTACATAAA
This sequence comes from Sceloporus undulatus, assembly GCF_019175285.1. NCBI lineage: Eukaryota > Metazoa > Chordata > Lepidosauria > Squamata > Phrynosomatidae > Sceloporus > Sceloporus undulatus. The sequence goes on along the minus strand of NC_056524.1, from coordinate 109,393,055 downwards.
GACCTTTAAATATGTCCACCCTTTCTGTTTAAAAAGCAAAACAACAAAATACCCATACAAAAACTGCACATACCTGCCTAAGGGCTTGAAGTGCTAGGGAGCAGATATTGGATAAGATACTTTTTGGACTACAGTTCCTAGAATTCTTTCTAACTACCATAGCTAGTGGCCATGTTGGCTGGGAGATTCCTAGAGCTGTAGTCCTAAAAGTAATTTTCCTAAGCTTATAGGGGTGGAACAGTTCTATAAAGAGGAGCTGTTAACATTCCCTCTCTGTAAATCTGATTTTCTTTCATGCTGGATCAGATGCAGATGTGAGGTAACCCCCTCCCTGTGTGGATATGAAGAGAGAGAGTTGTGAGAGGATTGTGGTTACCTTTCCAAATTGCAATTTATGCCACATGGCTACATAGCCACTAAGTAAATTAAGTAGCATCATGGAGAGTGGTACAGTGGTGAAATTTGAAGTGCAGAGGTTCATCATGGCAAACTTTATAATCAGGGCTTCAAAGAGAATCTAAAAAGGCAACAGCTGTCTTTACTTGGATCAGCTGACTGTTATCAAATGGTGAACTAGCAGATGGCAATGCATATGTGCTGGGACCCTTGTAGGTTACCCTCTGAATTCAACTGAGTGCAAGAGAGTGAGTTACAAATGTGAAGAGCACTGAAACAGCATGAGCACACAGTGTGCCATTGAAAATGCTAGTGAGTTTCCAAATGCATATAACAGATTGTAGGGCAATTGTGTTACTTTATAGCACAATTGTAAAGAATAGATACTTTATCACTACCACCAGAAACCGATTCTTTGTAAAATTACTGAGCCTTAATTTCTGATTCAAGAAAATCCACAGATTCATTCCTAGTGGTAGCCAATGAAGCTAGGTGAGCAACACCCACACATTACTGTATTTTAACAACTAAAACCAAACAGGATGTTAAAAAGTAAATGAAGACTATAAAATATTATATTATACAATTCCATTTGTTTCCATAAAAGTAAAGTTACAGAATAAAGGTAAAGGTTTCCCCTTTCACAAGGTTGTCTAGTCGGGTCTGAGTGTAGGGGACAATGCTCATCTCTGTTACTAAGCCGAAGAGCCAGCACTGTCATGTGGCCAGCATGAGTGCACAGAACTCTGTTACCTTCCCACCAAAGTGGTACCCATTTATCTGCTTGCACTTTTACTTGCTTTCAAACTACTAGTTTGGCAGAAGCTAGGACTAGTGACAAGAGATCATTCTGTCACACGGCACTTGGGCCTTGAACTGCCAACCTGCTGATCTTGCAAAGTCAGCATTTTAATCACTGAGCCACCACATCCCTTTATATTACAGAACATATAATTATAAATGCAGAAATATAAGATAAAATACAATCTGGTGGGAATCCATATTAATATTTAATCCCCAAATCCATAGGCAAATTGCAGACATTTTAGAATGCTTTTTTCAATCACATTGCAATAAATCTAGGAATTCCAAACATATTGACTGATCAGAACACAAATACACCAGTTTATTGTTGAGTAATGTTAATGGGGGAAATGATTCAAATCACACTTAAACTACAAGGTGGCCTCAAGCCAGATACTTCAACCACAGCACACCCAATATAAGGGTAATAACTAGATAATAGTGTCTTTTGCCACATGAAAAAGCATTACTTCCAAACATGCGCTAAACACATCATTTAGTTTGACCCTAAAACTGACCAATTTAATGGGGCTGTTGCAAACATTAATAAGCATTTTTAAGATGGTATTGAGCATTGCAAGGCACTCTGTAAAGGCTGTTTTATGAGAACTATCAACCAAGCCAGGCTGTTTATTTAAATAGTATATTTACATAACTATGGGATATAATAATCTAATATTAAATATAGTATTAAAATAATATCAAATTATTAAATTTAAAAATGAATTAAATAGCTCTGTTTTGTTTTATTTTGTTAAAAAGAACTACAATGGGAAAAAAAACAAATGATCTTTCCTGATTTGGTCTCTTACTGGAGAAAGTCTGTGGGCTGAGGCGAAAGGATTTCCTTGGGTCACTGCCAAAGGCAGCAACATCCTGGATTATCTTTTTCAGCTGATGAAGTTCTTCCTCTGGTTATTCCCCAAACCATATATAGATTAAACAGTGTCCATAAATAGCTTATAAACAAATGCAGTACATGTGGCAAATTTAACTCTGCTCAAAGAATCCACGTGAAAGTTGGAAACTGTAAACTAATAAGGTTAAAATAAGTAAATGGCTCAATTTACACATCACATCAAAACATAGCTAATGAATCTGAGGCATGGATGGGCAGGTGATAGAAGGATACAAAGAGATGGAATATCAGAGTGAAGCTACTACTGATCCTGGAGTGTGGGACAAAAGATGCCTCATCTGAGATTGCTGATAAATCAAATCTAGCACTGCTGGAATTTTCTTTGATGTGAAACTGGGACCAGTCCCTGCAAGTGGAGTTCCCGGGACCTTTGATGGCACAAAACTCCCCTAGGTATAGTACTGGAGAGGAAACATGCAGTGGTGCATTCCCATAGATTATTTCTTCCATCAAATGTAAAATAATAATTAAGAGGGCAGAAGGTGACCTGGAAAAGAGAGGTCGGAGGAGGAATCAAAACTTGGTACAGGTAACATAATGAATATGAAATTCTCTGCAAGATTTCTGTACTGATACGTTACATTTGGAAGTGAAATACGTACAAGGAAATTAAAAATACAAAGCGAATGGAAAGGAACCTGGATTAGCCTTGTGTTTTACCATGGATGCTGTTTACAACACTGAAAAGATCAGTCAAGTACATTCTGTGTTACACAAATCACCATTTCTGTTAGCCTATGATCAAATGTAGTATTTTAGACATGCCTTTTGTCTATCTACTTCCTTATCAACAGTACTGGACAGAACATGGTAAGTTACTACTGCACATCTTAAATCTATATGAGCATGTGAGCATAAAGAACACTGCAACAGCTAAGATTTCAAAATGAACTTTAGCCTTCCTGTTTTCCAGTGAGCATTTCAATATGATGGAGTTTCATAAATGGCCTGTGAACCAGGAGATGCAAAACAAAGTTCAGTGACATGAGAATTCAGTACATGACAGTCTGCAAAGTCCAATCAGGACTCTGAGAAAGAACTCTGGTGTCAGAAAGGAAATGGGGCCTCAGGAAGGAAATAGTTAGGCTGTAGCTAGCAAAGGGCATTGTCTTTGGTGCGCCACACTCTTTGTGATTTCAGACATATTCTTATTTAAAGATGGTGTGAGGTGACAACATTATTTGCATTTATTTTTGCTTTATTCCAACTGAATCTTTTGATTTTCCGAGGCTGTATTATACAGTGTTTATCAAAGAATCAGCAGTGCAAATATATGTGAAAGATCTTTATACCTCAGCAGCAGAAATATTTTGATGCTTCTGTCACAAAAATAAAACTGGATATATTCTTGATCCCCAAAGTATTTCCCCCTGATCTTTTATAGACCTCAGAAAAATACTACCTCCTGATCAGGAGTCTACCTCAGGTTGTCAATGAGATTTTATACTGTATTAACTGTTTTTAGATAGCATATGGTTTATATTGTGATTTTAAATAATTGTTATTAGAATTACTGTTGATTGCATAATTTGACTGTAATCCCGCTTCGATCCATCGGGAGAGGTGGGACAATATAAATAGAACTTATTATTATTATTATACAAATAGATAATAGACAGCATTTGCATGGTCAAGCTGGCTACAGCAGCTAGAGCAGACATAGGCCTGTTACAGACAGCCAAAATAAAGCTGCTTCGAGTCACAGTGGAGGTATGGTGTTTCAATGATGCATGCGTCCTAAGAGTCCAGACACCACACCAAAGCCACACTCCAGTCCTTAGGGCTGGAGCGTGGCTTTGGTGAGACTTCTGGACTCTTAGGACGCATGCATCATTGAAACACCATACCTC